>NC_091284.1:440001297-440324569 GCF_032444005.1 Ranitomeya imitator
GGTGGGGCAAAATAATTTGAAATCCATGATTGGTTCATTTTAATGAAGGTTAGATCATCAACATTCTGGGTAGCCAGACGTGTCCTTTTTTCGGTCAGTATTGAACCAGCAGCACTGAAGACTCTTTCTGATAGCACACTAGAAGCAGGGCAAGCGAGTTCTTGTAATGCATATTCTGCCAATTCAGGCCAGGTGTCTATTTTAGATGCCCAGTAATCAAACGGAAATGACCTGTGAGGGAGAACATCGATAAGGGAGGAAAAGTAGTTTGTAATCATACTGGACAAATGCTGTCTCCTGTCACTTTGAATCGATGCAGCACTACCTGTCGTGTCAGCGGTCATTGCAAAATCACTCCACAACCTGGTCATAAAACCCATCTGTCCAACGCCACTTCAGATTTGTGCACCTCTAACACCTCTGCCATGTTGCCCCTTACGGCTCATGTCAAACCATCACCGCCGCTGTGTGCTGGGAATGCCTGAACCAAACGATCTACAAGAGTTGCTTGTTTGGTAGCCAATATTTGCTCAAGGTTTTCATGTGGCATGATATTTTGTACTTTTCCTTTATATCATGGATCCAGGAGGCAGGCCAACCAGTAATCGTCATCAGTCATCATATTGATAATGCGGGGGTCCCTTTTTAGGATACGCAAGGCATACTCAGCCATGTGGGCCAATGTTCCAGGTGTCAATTCACTGCTTGTGCTGGGTTGAGAAGCACTTTCTTGCAAATCAACATCACTTGTGTCCCGCAAAAACCCTGTACCTGACCTTTCAATGCCACCAGTTTCTATTGCCCCCTGAGAAGCATCCTCCTCCCATAAATATTCATCCCCATCATCCTCCTCCTCCTCTTCATCCGCCACCTCATCCAGGAGAGTTCCCTGAGCAGACAATGGCTCACTGTCATCAAGGTTTCCCTCCTCCTCGGCTGCAGATGCCAGCTCCTTAATGTGCATCAAACTTTGCATCAGCAGACGCATTAGTGGGATGCTCATGCTTATGATGGCGTCGTCTGCACTTACCAGCCATGTGCATTCCTCAAAACAATGAAGGACTTGACAGAGGTCTTGGAGCTTCGACCACTGCACACCAGACAACTCCATGTCTGCCATCCAACTGTATGTGTATCCTCCCACCAATTAATTACAGCACGCCTCTGTTCGCACAGCCTCTGAACCATGTGCAGTGTGGAGTTCCACCTTGTTGCAACATCGATTATTAGGCGGTGCTGGGGAAGATTCAGCGATCACTGATCGTTCAGCATACGGCTAGAGTGTACGGGCGACTGGCAGATGTGTGAGCAAAGTCTTCGCACCTTCAGGAGCAGGGCTGGTAACTCCGGATAATTTTTGAGGAAGCAGTGCACCACCAGGTTCAAGGTGTGAGCCAGGCAAGGTATGTATTTAAGTTCTGAAAGGGCTATGGCAGCCATAAAATTCCTTCCGTTACCACTGACTACCTTGCCTGCCTCAAGATGTACACTGCCCAGCCATGACTGAGTTTGTTGCTGCAAGTACTCGGCCAGTACTTCTGCGGTGTGACTGTTGTCACCCAAACACTTCATTTCTAACACAGCCTGCTGATGCTTACCACTAGCTGTTCGATAATGGGATACATCGTGTGCAACACTGGCAGCTGCGGATGGAGTGGTCATGCGACTGCGCTCTGTGAACGAGCTTTCGCTTCTGGAGGAGGAGGAGGGGTTGCGAACGCCTACAGCCAACTGTTTCCTAGACCGTGGGCTAGGCAAAACTGTCCCACTATGGCTGTCCCCTGTGGACTCTGCATCCACCACATTAACCCAGTGTGCCATGATGGACACGTAACATCCCTGGCCATGCCTAGTGGTCCATGCATCTGTTGTGAAGTGCACCTTCTACTGACTGATTGCCTCAGTGCATGGACAATGCGGTCTTTGACATGCTGGTGGAGGGCTGGGATGGCTTTTCTCGCAAAGAAGTGTCGACTGGGTAGGTCATAGCGTGGTACTGCGTAGGGCATCAGGGCTTTGAAAGCTTCGCTTTCAACCAACTGGTAGGGCATCATCTCTAACGAGATTAGTCTAGCAATGTGGGCGCTCAAACCCTGTGTACAAGGATGAGAGGATGAGTACTTTCTTTTCCTAATGAGAGTCTCTTGTAGGGTGAGCTGGACTGGAGAGGTGCATATGGTGGAACTAGCGGTGGTGGTGGACATGGCGGATTGAGAGAGGGTTGATGATGGTATTCTCAATGTTGGCCTACATACTGTGTTTCCTACCAATAACCTTGTGATTCCCTGACTGCTTTGGCCTTGCGATGATACCTCCACATTTGCTGCTGGTGGTGTCCTAACCGGTGGGCTTACAGTGAGGAAGCAATGTAGCGTTGCTGACTACCTTCATTCTGAGCAGGTGCACCAACGGTACGGGACGTTTAGTAGTTAGTCCAGGCTTGCAAGTGCATGCTGGTTAAATGTCTAAGCATGCACGTTGTATTTAAATTTTGAAGATTCTTCCCTCTGCTAAAGGTCTTTGAGCATTTTTACAGATAACTTTTGACTGATCATCCGGATCTTGGTTAAAAAATTCCCACATTGCACTCTTCCTACTATGGAATACCTTTTCAGGCATTGCACACTGTGTTACTTTCACCGGATGGCCACGCTGTCCTAAAACTGTTTTTGTTTTTGACAAACGTTTTTGGCCTGATACAGGCCTGCCAGATGACAGCTGTTGCGATGTAGATGGCTGCTGCGGATCATCCTCCTGCGCTTCAGAGATACTGGCAGCGGCATCCTCTTCCCCAATGGCTGCCAATCTGGGTCAACAACCTCCTCTTCAACGTCATGTGCACCTAGCTCTGTGTCACCGTGTAAGGTGCTATAGCGTTCGGGACGGGGCACCATAGTCTCATCAGGGTCAGATTCTGGCTCAGTACACTGCAAGGGCAATGTAGTGATCTGAGTGTAAGAATCAGGCTGCACTCAGAAGTCGTCCGAGTGCAGTCCTGTAACAACTATTGCTGTGACTAGTGAGACAATGACGGAGATGTAAAGGAACGAAGGGGACTGTAAGAATCAGGCTGCACTCAGATGTCGTACGAGTGCAGTCCTGTAACTACTACTGCTGTGACTAGTGAGACAATGACGGAGACGTAAAGGAATGAAGGGGTGGATCCACTGGACCATGACAATGATCCTCCCATGGGCGAGCTGACCAGATGGAACCGCCCCCTATACAGGGAGCGTTAGGGGCAGACCCATGAGAGACTATCGCCATGGCAGCTGGAAGACAGGGTGATGTAGTGGTACAAGAAAGAAGCACAAATCTGGAAGATAACTGAGGACAGACTGGAGAGTGAAGCAGGGACAGTGCTGTGGAAGCGGACAAGCAAGCAGGACTGCGTGGAGATAGACTGAATGAGGAACTAGGACAGGACCTAGGGAAATAGAGAAAGAAGCACAAGGCCAGGCAAATGAGACGCAGGACAATAGTGCGGCCAAGGTCAGTTGCAAGTACAAATGATCACAAGGCGAGGTTTGGAGGAAGAGGCGGACTAATAAGGCCAGTGCAGTGAGCACTTCCGGGTTGGAGTCCTCCAGGGAAAAGAGAGGAAAAGATAGAGCGGCAGGGAGACTCTCAGAGGTGTACGCGCACAGCGCTGAACCGAGCGAGCGCGCGCAGCCGGCGAGAAGCAGAGTCCGGGCGCACACGCAGATGAGAGGATGCCGGACGGGAAAGGAGGCGCGCCGAGGCGCCGAAGACAGGTGAGTGCAAGAGGGAGCAGGGAACCGCGGTAGAAGCGAAGATGTAACACTGAGTCAATGGAACAGCATTATAATCTAGCTGTGGCTGTGCATCAGTGGACTCCATGTCCGATTCACCTTGTAATGGGCAGTTAACAATTTTCCATTCTAACCCAGGCACGCTATGTGTAAAGAGCTCCAGGGAGTAACCTGTAGTGTCGCCTGACGCATCCTTCACTTTTGGTTTGGGTGAAGGACACAAGGAAACGTCTTGTTCCTGAATAGGAGCATCCACTGACGACTCGCTGCTTTTATATTTGGAGCTTTCTGAAGAGGAGGCGAAAAAGCTAGAGGCTGAGTCAGCAATGAAAGCCAAAATTTTTTCCTGCTGCTCCGGCTTTAAAAGCCGTTTTCCTACTCCCAGAAAAGGGAGCCTTCGAGCCCTTGTGTAGCCAGATGATGACACTGGCTCAACACCTCCAGCCTTAGGTGCTATTGTGCTTTTGCCACTACCACCAGATGCACCACCACCACCACCACCACAGCGGCGTGCAAACAGCAATGCAGCTATCAGGGAGCCTATAAGGCAGCCTAATAAGCTACAGAGCTGATGCACAAAAATATAGCCTCCACTGTCCCTGCAAACAAATGGTGGTGTTGGACAGTGGAAATCGCTACAGCACAAGCAGTTTCGGGGGATAATCTTCCCTCCCTAACTATATCCCTTCTTCTGAAGAAGCTGCGGTAACCTCTCCCTATGCTATGATCGGCAGAAGTTAGATGGCGGTCAGCGTGCACGCCCCTTTATAGCCCCTGTGATGACGCAGAAAGCAAGCCAATCACTGTCATGCCCTTCTCTAAGATGGTGGGGCCGAGACCTATGTCATCATGCTGCCCACACTCTGCGTCCTCCTTCATCGGCTGAAAAATGGCGCTGAAAGCGTCATACGAAACGCGACTTTGGCACGAAGATCGCCTACCTCATGGCCGATCCCACACTAGGATCGGGTCGGGTTTCATGAAACCCGACTTTACCGAAAGTCGGCGATTTTTGAATTTGTCCGATCCGTTTCGCTCAACCCTACTCGTTACTTGAGATTTCTCGAGCATGCTCGGGGGTCCTCCGAGTATTTTTTAATGCTCGGAAATTTAGTTTTCTTCGCTGCAGCTGAATGATTTACATCTGTTAGCCAGTATAAGTACATGTGGGGGTTGCCTGGTTGCTAGGGAATCACCACATGTACTTAAGCTGGCTAACAGATGTAAATCATTCAGCTGCGGCAAGAAAAACTAAAACTCTGAGCACTAAAAAATACTCGGAGGACCCCCGAGCTTGCTCGAGAAATCTCGAGTAACGAGTACGGTATATTCGCTCATCACTAATAATTTCTCAAAATTTTCTCCCAAATTCTGAAATTTTCTTAAATAAATGCATAACATGAACCACCAAATGTACCACTAAAAGGAAGTACAACACATCATGGAAAAACATTCTCAGAATCACTGGGATAAGTTAAAGCATTCAAGAGTTATTACCACTTGAACTGACACTGGTCTAAAGTTTGGCCTGGTCATTAAAGTTAGAATTGGCTCTGTCAATAAGTAATACGTTTAAATAAAATATTTTCAATATGCATACTACCTGTTTGGAGTCCAGCTCCACTATCCAGGATTAATGTTTCTGGAAATAGATAGCTAGCTAATCCAAGAACATGAACCCACAGACCATATTCTACAAATTGATAAAGTGCAGCCTGCGTATTTACTTAATAGACCCAGTGTGTGCTAAAAATACTGCAAAACATTAGCCAGAGTAGTAGATATATCAACATCAATTGGCCAACTTCTACATGTTATTAACAGGTAATAGACGAGGTGAGGGAAAAAGATTGATGTACAACTGAACTTTAGAATTGACCTTATTAGTCTGTCAATGCCATTTACTCTGTCATTCTTTCTATTTCTATTTCAACTAATTGGGATACAGGAAAGTTACCTGTCTGGCTCAGAAGATTTTTTCTATATTTACATTAACGCGTTTTCAGTAACGTATCGCAGAACTTATTAATTCAGATTTATAACCGTATCAGCAATTAAATAATGAATACATAAATGCAAGCTGTAAGATTTTCATATTGTCCAAGAGAAAAAAATTATTACAGAAGTTCATGAAAGTATAGTAGTTTTATTACATACATCATTAGAATTCTAATGAAAATCAAGGCTTTCAAAATGATATTCCATTAAATTGCTTTATATTTGTGTCCAAATTGTTGGTATTTGTAAATGGGGTCTTAGGAAATTGAAGGATTGACTGTTTTAATCCTTGTGTCCTGCACTGCCACTTAATTTATACCTATAGAATCAATGACAGCTCCAGGTAGGGGATTTTAACCCTTTACCCCCAAGGGTGGTTTGCACGTTAATGACCGGGCCAATTTTTACATTTCTGACCACTGTCCATTTATGAGGTTATAACTCTGGAACGCTTCAATGGATCCCAGTGATTCTGACATTGTTTTCTCATGACATATTGTACTTCATGATAGTGGTAAAATTTCTTTGATATTACCTACGTTTATTTCTGAAAAAAATGGAAATTTGACGAAAATTTAGAAAATTTTGCAATTTTCCAACTTTGAATTTTTATGCAATTATATCACAGAGATATGTCACACAAAATACTTAATAAGTAACATTTCCCACATGTCTACATCAGAACAATTTTGGAACCAAATTTTTTTTTGTTAGGGAGTTATAAGAGTTAAAAGTTGACCAGCAATTTCTCATTTTTACAACACCATTTTTTTTAGGGACCACATCTCATTTGAAGTCATTTTGAGGGGTCTATATGATAAAAATAACCAAGTGTGACACCATTCTAAAAACTGCACCTCTCAAGGTGCTCAAAACCACATTCAAGAAGTTTATTCACCCTTCAGGTGTTTCACAGGAATTTTTGGAATGTTTAAATAAAAATGAACATTTAACTTTTTTTCACAAAAAATTTATTTCACCTCCAATTTGTTTTATTTTACCAAGGGTAACAGGAGAAAATGGACCCCAAAAGTTGTTGCACAATTTGTCCTGAGTACACTGATACCCCTTATGTGGGGGTAAACAACTGTTTGGGCGCATGACAGAGCTCGGAAGCGAAGGAGCGCCATTTGACTTTTCAATGCAAAATTGACTGGACTTGAGATGGGACACCATGTTGCGTTTGGAGAACCACTGATGTGCCTAAACATTGAAACCCCCCACAAGTGACACCATTTTGGAAAGTAGACCCCTAAGGAACTTATCTAGATGTGTGGTGAGCACTTTGACCCACCAAGTGCTTCACAGAAGTTTATAATGCAGAGCCGTAAAAATAAAAAATCATATTTTTTCACAAAAATGATATTTTCGCTGCCAATTTTTTATTTTCCCAAGGGTAAGAGAAGAAATTGGACACCAAAAATTGTTGTTCAATTTGTCCTGAGTATGCTGATACCCCATATGTGGGGGTAAACCACTGTTTGGGCGCATGGCAGAGCTCGGAAAGGAAGGAGTGCCATTTGACTTTTCAATGCAAAATTGACTGGAATTGGGATGGGACGCCATGTTGCGTTTACAGAGCCACTGATGTGCCTAAAAATTGAAAACCTCCACAAGTGACACCATTTTGGAAAGTAGACCCCCTAAGGAACTCATCTAGATGTGTTGTGAGAGCTTTGAACCCCCAAGTGTTTCACTACAGTTTATAATGCAGAGCTGTGAAAATAAAAAATCTTTTTTTCCACAAAAATTATATTTTAGCCCCCAGTTTTGTATTTTTCCAAGGGTAACAGGAGAAATTGGACCCCAAAAGTTGTTGTCCAATTTGTCCTGAGAACGCTGATACCCCATATGTGGAGGGAACCACCATTTGAGCGCATGGCAGAGCTCGGAAGGGAAGGAGGGTCATTTGGAATGCAGACTTAGATGGATTAGTCTGCAGGTGTCACATTGCGTTTGCAGAGCCCTTAAAGTACCTAAACAGTAGAAACCCCCCACAAGTGACCCCATATTGGAACCTAGACCACCAAGGAACTTATCTAGATGTGTTGTTAGAACTTTGAACCCCAAGTGTTTCACTTCAGTTTATAACGCAGAGCCATGAAAATAAAAAATATTTTTTTCCACAAAAATTATATTTAGCCCCCAGTTTTGTATTTTCTCAAGGGTAACAGGAGAAATTGGACCCCAAAAGTTGTTGTCTAATGTGTCCTGAGTACTCTGATACCCCATATGTGGGGGGAACCACCGTTTGAGCACATGGCAGAGCTCGGAAGGGAAGGAGCATCATTTGGAATGCAGACTTAGATGGATTGGTCTACAGGCGTCACATTGCGTTTGCAGAGCCCCTGATGCAACTAAACAGTAGAAACCCCCCACAAGTGACCCCATATTGGAAACTAGACCCCCCAAGGAACTTATCTATATGTGTTGTGAGAACTTTGAACCCCCAAGTGTTTCACTACAGTTTATATCGCAGAGCCGTGGTTTGTATTTTCCTAAGGGTAACAGGAGAAATAGGACCCCAAAAGTTGTTGTCCAATGTGTCCTGAGTACGCTGATACCCCATATGTTGGGGTAAACCCCTGTTTGGGCGCACGGGAGAGCTCGGAAGGGAAGGAGCACTGCTTTACTTGTTCAATGCAGAATTGGCTGGAATTGAGATCGGACGCCGTGCCGTGTTTGGAGAGCCCCTGATGTGCCTAAACAGTGGAAATCCCCAATTATAACTGAAACCCTAATCCAAACACATCCCTAACCCTAATCCCAACGGTAACCCTAACCACCCCCCTAACCTTGACACACCCCTAACCCTAATCCCAACCCTATTACCAACCAGAAATGTAATCCAAACCCTAACCCTAATTTTAGCCCCAACCCTAACTGTAGCCTTAACCCTAGCCCCAACCCTAGCCCTAGCCCTAACTCTAACCCTAAGCCTAACCCTAACCTTAGCCCTAATGGGAAAATGGAAATAAATACATTTTTTTCATTTTTTAATTTTTCCCTATCTAAAGGGGTGATGAAGGGGGGTTTGATTTACTTTTATAGTGTTTTTTTTAGCGGATTTTTATGATTGGCAGCTGTCACACACTGAAAGACGCTGAGAGCTATAATTTTTCCAGATTTTGTTCCACAGAGTCATGTGAGGTCTTGTTTTTTGTGGGACAAGTTGACGTTTTTATTGGTAACATTTTCCGGCAATTTTTTGATCGCTTTTTATTCCGATATTTGTGAGGCAGAATGACCAAAAACCAGCTATTCATGAATTTCTTTTGGGGGAGGTGTTTATACCGTTCCGTGGCTGGTAAAATGGATAAATCAGTTTTATTTTTCGGGTCAGTACAATTACAGCAATACCTCATTTATATCATTTTTTATTTTCTGGCGCTTTTACACGATAAAAACTATTTTATAGAAAAAATAATTATTTTTGCCTCGCTTTATTCTGAGGACTATAACTTTTTAATTTTTTTGCTGATAATGCTGAATGGCAGCTCGTTTTTTGCGGGACAAGATGACGTTTTCAGCGGTACCATGGTTATTTATATCCGTCTTTTTGATTGCGTGTTATTCCACTTTTTGTTTGGCGGTATGATAATAAAGCATTGTGTTTTGGCTTGTTTTTTTTTTATGGTGTTCACTGAAGGGGTTAACTAGTGGGACAGTTTTATAGGTCGGGTCGTTACAGATGCAATGATACTAAATATGTGTACTTTTATTGCTTTTTTTATTTAGATAAAGAAATGTATTTATAGGAACAATATATATATATTTTTTTTAGGAATTTTTTTTTTTACACTATAACATTGCCCCGGGGGGGCATCATGTTATAGTGTAAGATCACTGATCTGACACTTTGCTGTGCACTGTGTCAGATCAGCGATTTGACGTGCACTCCTGGAGGCTTCCCGGCGCCTGCTCTGAGCAGGCGCTGTGAAGCCACCTCCCTCCCTTTTGGATCCAGGCCTGCTGCAGGGAGGAAGGAGGTAGGAGACCCTCGGAGCAACGCGATCACATCGCGTTGCTCCGGGGGTCTCAGGGAAGCCACCGGGAGCCCCCTCCCTGCACGATGCTTCCCTATACCGCCGGAACACTGCGATCATGTTTGATCGCAGTGTGCCGAGGTTTAATGTGCCGGGGGCAGTCCGTGACCGCTCCTGGCACATAGTGCCGGATGTCAGCTGCGATAGGCCGCGCTCCTCCCGTAAGCGCGGCTGATCGCATATGACATACTATCCCGTCGGTGGTCATACGGGCCCACCCCACCTCAATGGGATAGTATGTCTAATGTCAGAAAGGGGTTAACATGTGCATACTTTGCTTTGCAGTCACAGACGGACTTAGCTTAGAACAGAAAAAGAAACCACTGGAGACTAGACGGAGGAGGACATGACTTGGGGATGGGTGGATCTTTAACCCCTGCAGCTTTGTTTGTATTGCGATGTATATTTTAAACAAGAGTGATGTTGCTTGAAGACGAAGGAGCTTAGTATGTTTGTGCCTGGTGTATTACTATGAGGAGGGTGGGGCTTATATAGGGGAGGTAACTCTGGCTCTCTCTCCCTCTTTCTCTCACTGGATGAACTGGAGGAAGCATGTCTGCAGTTTCAGGGAGTATAATACTGGGGTTATCACCACACAATATAGCTGATAGGAGCACATTCACCTCATACATTGTTTACTAGTGTAGTATCAGCTCCTACATCATATATCATATCAATATTACCTCAGTAATTCATGTAGCTGCCATGTTCCCTCATGTGTCTGCTACATTTTACCTCACACACTCTGAGGCAGCTTCTGGGTGACCTCCCTGCAGACATGGCTGAGATGCTACTCCATATTCACCTCAGACATTGTGTATTAGTGTAGCATCACCTCTTCCATCATATATAGGAGCAATATTACCTCAGAAATTCATGCAGCTGCCATGTTCCTTCATGGGTCTGTTACAAGTTGAATCACACACTGTAGAGACAGCTCCTGTGTGACCTCCTTGCAGACATGGCTGTTGCATCACATTTCTGCTATAGCATACAGAGTCTTCATGAGTTCTGGTTATATGTATGATAGGTCAGAGCATTGACACATACAGTGTCTGCTATTGCTAGCGTGGAGCTGGGCAGTTACAGGTACTAGCCACTGGTGAGGGGGATCAGTAACAGGGGATGGTATATATATATATATATATATACCGTATATATATATGATGGTAAAAGGCTGAACTTCATGTCTGTGCATTGCATGCTGCTGTGTGCTGATTCCCCCTTCCCATTTATGGAGTCTGGTGACCTGCATGTGACCTCATCTCTGCTACACACTGTTAGGCTGTGTGCACACGTTGCAGTTTTTTCACGGTTTTTTCATGGTTTTTCCCAATACAAACGCTATAAAACCGCAAAAAAACTGCATACAATAAGCATCCCATCATTTAGAATGAATTCCGCATGTTTTGTGCACATCGTGTTTAAAATAAATATCCATGTGCCCCCCCCCCCCCCCCCGCTGTTGTTAAAATACTCTCCTGGCTCCCTCGCTGGCTGGCGCTGCTTCCTGTTCTGACTGCACCTTCTACTGTATGAGCGGTCACGTGGGGCCGCTCATTTACAGTAATTAATATGCGGCTCCACCCCTATGATTATGATTGTAATGGGCGGCCCCACGTGACCGCTCATGCAGTAGAAGATGCGGCCAGGACAGGAAGCAGCGCCAGCCAGCGAGGGAGCCGGGTGAGTGACTATTTTAACAACAGCAGGGGGTTCCGTGTAATCCATGCGCTCTCACGAACACTGACATGTCTCCGTGTTTGGCACACGGAGACACGGTCCGCAAAAAATCAATGACATCTGCACAGATGCATTGATTTCACTGTGTCTACCTGTGTCAGTGGCTCCGGTACTTGAGGAAAGGCTACGTTCACATTAGCGTTGCGCCGCCGTGCGTCGGCGACGCAACGCGCGACGCACGCTAAAACGCACGCAAACGTGCGCAAAAACGCGCGCGTTTTGCGACGCGTGCGTCGTTTTCCGACGAAAATCGGACGCACAGAAAATGCTACATGTAGCGTTTCCTTGCGTCCGACGCTAGCGTCGGAAACGACGCACGTGGCGAAAAACGCCACCAAAACGACGCACGCGTCCCCTACGTTAAACATAGGGGCGCGTCGCCGCTGTGTCGCCGCTGCGTCGCCGGCGCAACAGCGACGCACATTGGCGGAACGCCAATGTGAACGTAGCCAAACTGTCACCTCACGTACCGGAGCCACTGACGTGTGAAACTGGCCGAACCAAAACCTTGATACCAGAACAGTGGCAGAAATTTGACACAGGACCATGGAATCGTGAATACCTGCTCTGTTGTTATTTTAGGTATTTTATATCTTTTGGGGCCCATTTTGCTGAAAAATAGAAAGCCCCTTTAATATTTGTGTTCAAATTTTAAATATCACTTTCAGCATTACATAAGTTTATGGATTTTATTGGAAGCATTTAACCTTTGTTATCTGTACGTTGCTGCTTATATAATGAGACAAACTAAATGTCATTTCACTTCCAGTATTATTCTAGACTAATCGTAATCTCAAAATATTGTACTCTATTTATGTTTTTCTGTAATAATTTATCCCTAAGTAATAACAAAATAAAAAAAGATAAAAATGCTCAAAACAGAAGGCAATGGGTTTTTCTTCACCATTTATCTTTAGTATCGTATCACAAACTATTCTCATACAGTTACATCAAAGATTTTGTGTCAGCCCTAGGGCTCTAATCCTCAGTGAAGGAAGTGAGACTTCTAAATTTTGCTACAAGGTAAGGAAAGGAGATCATCTTGCTGTCAAGATATAGTGCCATCATAAAAACTGCAGCTTTAAAGTCAAATTTTTGCAACTTTTTTTGCCCTTCAGCCATAATGTTTATACAGTATGTTTGTAAAGCAAAACTTCATTTTTCTTGAGGTGAAAATATATTACAAAACCATAAGACTCAACATTTGCTTTTTTTTAATCTATGTACACTACAGTAGTATGTCACTTCACCAAAATCACTTACCCTCAAATTAATTTTCATTCTAAATCCCTATCTATTTAACACCATTATCCAATTTATTTTCTAATATATTTTAATAAAAAATTCCCTATTCATCCCTAACTACACTATCTAACTGATTTTCTTTTTTTTTTTTTACAGCTTCCTACTTGATAACGCTTCTTTTGAGAATCCCAGTGCATGCTGGGATACTCAAAGAAAGTGTTAGCAGGGGGCAGAGGCTGGTCTCTGCATACCAGGTATTTATCTTACAATGTGCACTGACAGTGCGCTCTGTTGCCCACACATTACTACTGATCTGAGCCTGCAAGAAAAAGGCACTGTCATTGTGCACATCCCACAGTGACAGAGCAGGGATTATCCCAACTCCTAAAACGAAGATCACGATGATGCTTTGTTTCAGGGAGGGGGCAGGTGTGGCGACAGTGACTGCAGTCTTTGTACCTTGATGACACTTCATTTGAGTATCCTAGCATGAACTGAGACACTCAAATGAAGCATCATCAAAAAGGAAATTGTAAAAAAGAGCAGATAGATAGTATGGTTAGGGAAGGATAGGGAATTTTTAATTAAAGTATATTAGAAAATAGATTTGATCGTGGCAATAAATAGGTATCTAGGATTAAAATATTTTGTATTTTGGACCACTCCATTAGATTTGTATAACATTTTTTTATTTAGTAGACATCTAAAGTATAATTTAGCCAATTCTGCTGTGAGATAATATTTAAAAAATCTGTCATAGTTGATGAAAAAACAAGGTTTTTATGGTTGCTAACATTTTCAGCAATTTTTTACATTTTATTTAATACATATAATATTTATTCATCTTCAGAGTCATTCAGGCCAGAGGATGATGCACCATATGTGCAGAGGAGGAGGGGTTTGTCTCTATGTAAAGTCTTGTCTAAAGTCCACTTTAAGGGAGGATATTAGCGAAGGGAATGAGGATGTCGAGTCCATATGGGTTGAAATTCATGGAGGGAAAAATGGTAACAAAATTCTCATTGGGGTCTGTTACAAACCCCCAAATATAACAGAAAGCATGGAAAGTCTACTTCTAAAGCAGATAGATGAAGCTGCAACCCATAATGAGGTCCTGGTTATGGGGGACTTTAACTACCCAGATATTAACTGGGAAACAGAAACCTGTGAAACCCATAAAGGCAACAGGTTTCTGCTAATAACCAAGAAAAATTATCTTTCACAATTGGTGCAGAATCCAACCAGAGGAGCAGCACTTTTAGACCTAATAGTATCTAATAGACCTGACAGAATAACAAATCTGCAGGTGGTTGGGCATTTAGGAAATAGCGACCACAATATTGTGCAGTTTCACCTGTCTTTCACTAGGGGGACTTGTCAGGGAGTCACAAAAACATTGAACTTTAGGAAGGCAAAGTTTGAACAGCTTAGAGATGCCCTTAATCTGGTAGACTGGGACAATATCCTCAGAAATAAGAATACAGATAATAAATGGGAAATGTTTAAGAACATCCTAAATAGGCAGTGTAAGCGGTTTATACCTTGTGGGAATAAAAGGACTAGAAATAGGAAAAACCCAATGTGGCTAAACAAAGAAGTAAGACAGGCAATTAACAGTAAAAAGAAAGCATTTGCACTACTAAAGCAGGATGGCACCATTGAAGCTCTAAAAAACTATAGGGAGAAAAATACTTTATCTAAAAAACTAATTAAAGCTGCCAAAAAGGAAACAGAGAAGCACATTGCTAAGGAGAGTAAAACTAATCCCAAACTGTTCTTCAATTATATCAATAGTAAAAGAATAAAAACTGAAAATGTAGGCCCCTTAAAAAATAGTGAGGAAAGAATGGTTGTAGATGACGAGGAAAAAGCTAACATATTAAACACCTTCTTCTCCACGGTATTCACGGTGGAAAATGAAATGCTAGGTGAAATCCCAAGAAACAATGAAAACCCTATATTAAGGGTCACCAATCTAACCCAAGAAGAGGTGCGAAACCGGCTAAATAAGATTAAAATAGATAAATCTCCGGGTCCGGATGGCATACACCCACGAGTACTAAGAGAACTAAGTAATGTAATAGATAAACCATTATTTCTTATTTTTAGGGACTCTATAGCGACAGGGTCTGTTCCGCAGGATTGGCGCATAGCAAATGTGGTGCCAATATTCAAAAAGGGCTCTAAAAGTGAACCTGGAAATTATAGGCCAGTAAGTCTAACCTCTATTGTTGGTAAAATATTTGAAGGGTTTCTGAGGGATGTTATTCTGGATTATCTCAATGAGAATAACTGTTTAACTCCATATCAGCATGGGTTTATGAGAAATCGCTCCTGTCAAACCAATCTAATCAGTTTTTATGAAGAGGTAAGCTATAGACTGGACCACGGTGAGTCATTGGACGTGGTATATCTCGATTTTTCTAAAGCGTTTGATACCGTGCCGCACAAGAGGTTGCTACACAAAATGAGAATGCTTGGTCTGGGGGAAAATGTGTGTAAATGGGTTAGTAACTGGCTTAGTGATAGAAAGCAGAGGGTGGTTATAAATGGTATAGTCTCTAACTGGGTCGCTGTGACCAGTGGGGTACCGCAGGGGTCAGTATTGGGACCTGTTCTCTTCAACATATTCATTAATGATCTGGTAGAAGGTTTACACAGTAAAATATCGATATTTGCAGATGATACAAAACTATGTAAAGCAGTTAATACAAGAGAAGATAGTATTCTGCTACAGATGGATCTGGATAAGTTGGAAACTTGGGCTGAAAGGTGGCAGATGAGGTTTAACAATGATAAATGTAAGGTTATACACATGGGAAGAGGGAATCAATATCACCATTACACACTGAACGGCAAACCACTGGGTAAATCTGACAGGGAGAAGGACTTGGGGATCCTAGTTAATGATAAACTTACCTGGAGCAGCCAGTGCCAGGCAGCAGCTGCCAAGGCAAACAGGATCATGGGGTGCATTAAAAGAGGTCTGGATACACATGATGAGAGCATTATACTGCCTCTGTACAAATCCCTAGTTAGACCGCACATGGAGTACTGTGTCCAGTTTTGGGCACCGGTGCTCAGGAAGGATATAATGGAACTAGAGAGAGTACAAAGGAGGGCAACAAAATTAATAAAGGGGATGGGAGAACTACAATACCCAGATAGATTAGCGAAATTAGGATTATTTAGTCTAGAAAAAAGACGACTGAGGGGCGATCTAATAACCATGTATAAGTATATAAGGGGACAATACAAATATCTCGCTGAGGATCTGTTTATACCAAGGAAGGTGACGGGCACAAGGGGGCATTCTTTGCGTCTGGAGGAGAGAAGGTTTTTCCACCAACATAGAAGAGGATTCTTTACTGTTAGGGCAGTGAGAATCTGGAATTGCTTGCCTGAGGAGGTGGTGATGGCGAACTCAGTCGAGGGGTTCAAGAGAGGCCTGGATGTCTTCCTGGAGCAGAACAATATTGTATCATACAATTATTAGGTTCTGTAGAAGGACGTAGATCTGGGTATTTATTATGATGGAATATAGGCTGAACTGGATGGACAAATGTCTTTTTTCGGCCTTACTAACTATGTTACTATGTTACTATGTTACTATGTGTAACTTGTGTAGCTATTGGGGGACAGTGCTACCTTTAAAAGAAATTGATAGTGTTTTTTTATTTTTATGAGATGACATGTATGGAGCAATACTCATTCAAATCCATATTTCTCAAGTACTGATTGATTTGTATGATGGTAAAGGATTTTCTGGAAATCCACAAATGAGGTGGTCTATTGCTATCTTTTTGTCATCACATTAGCAGTTGAAATTAACAGGGGTCTTCTGTTGTTGAGGTCTGCTCTGAGAAAAGCTACTGAGATATAAAAAGTATTTTTTGTCTGGTAAGCAGCTCTGGCAACACAAATGTCATTCTGTTAATTTACTTCTTGTGACATCACAAGTGGGTATTACTCAAGTAAGCTTCTGTGACCCCATACAGAGGATTTAGTCATTTAAAATTTTGTGTCCTCACTGGTGAGTTTTAGTCAGGTGAGCAACTGCGACATCATGGGTGGGAGCCTCCAGGTAACAGCTGCTATTTGTCTGGCAGCTTGAGGAGACATCAGAAGTGCTTTCAGTCAGGAAAGCCTAAAGGTACCGTCACACTCAGTGATGCTGCAGCGATATATACAACGAGCCGACCTAAACTCGATCGCTGGAGCGTCGCTGTTTAGGTCGCTGTAGAGACGTCAAACACAGCAACTCCAGAACGATGCAGGAGCGATCCAGTGACGTAATGGCAACTCACTTCTCGTTCTCGCTGGTTGTTAGCTCCATGTCAAACAGCCGGAGTGTACCGATCCGACACACATCTAGGGGCCCTATGCTCGTTGCTGGCGTTGTTGCTTTTGATGTCAAACATGACGATACACGCTGACCTGGCGACGAAATAAAGTTCTGGACTTCTAGCTCCGAACAGCGATGGCACAGCGGGATCCAGATCGCTGCTGCGTGTCAAACACAACGAGATCGCTATCCGGGACGCTGCAATGTCACGGATTGTTGTCGTTCTCTTTGCAAAGTTGCTGAGTGTGACGGTACCTTAAGTGACATCATTAGTAGGTTCAAGCTAGGAAAATATCTGTCAAATAGTTGCCTTGTTTTTAAGTTTAAAAGTAGACATAAACCATCTACTTCAACATATAACCTAGCATGTTGATCCAGTGGAATTTAAAATCCCATGAGACAAACACTAATTGCCTCATATAAGGGGAAAATTTTCTTCCAACTCCACATATGGCAATCAGAATAGTTTTCTGGATTAAAATGCCAAATAACTTTGCACCCATTCCCCTATAATATTATATTTTTGAAGAAAGTCAACCAGGCCTTCCTTGAACTTTTGTAGTGAATCAACCATTACAACATAATGTGGCAAAGAGTTTCTTAGTCTCACTGCTTGCCTTCTGTAAGGTAATTACAATTAAACTTTCTTTCCTCTAGATGTAGAGTATGTCCCCACGCCATCTTTGTAGGCCTGGTTGTGAAAAGATCATTAGAAAGCTCTCTGGGCTTTCCATTTACATATTTGCCTAAAAAAACTGAAAAACACCAAGTTTGATAACCTTTCTTGGTTCTGCAGTCCACATACACAACACAAACCAGGTTTAAAAAATAAAAAATCGCAGTATTCTCACCTTCCGGCGTTCCCGCACAGCGTCACCGATGCTCCCAGCAGCTAGAGTTACTTCCTAGTAATACATTTCGCAATGTATTACTAGGAACGCTAGCTGCCGGGAGCATTGGTGCGCGGGAACGCCGGAAGGTGAGAATACTGCGATTTTTTATTTTTTAAACCTGGTTTGTGTTGTGTATGCGTTTTCGAAGCAGAAAACCGCTGTGAAGAGGCATACACAACAGGTGCACATAGCCTCGTCGGGTCCGTCAGAAAGACGGGCCCAGTGCACACGTTTTCCACAATCTGCACAGGATCCGTCATTTCAACGTCTTGACAGATCCTGTGCAGATTTGGAAGATGGAAGTGTGAAAGAAGCCTTACAGGAGGAGTGAGGGTCTAATTTGTCCCATGATTTTATATGCATTGGCTGCATCTGTCTTGCTCTTGTAACTAAAGTTGAGTATGCTGTCTACCCATACACCTAAGCCTTTTCCAGTGACAGTTTTACCCAATGTTTGGTTTTATCCCTTAATACTTAATTATACATCTTATTTCTTTGGTCAAAGTGCAGGAACTTACATTGATCTACATTAACCCCTTCCCGACATCATAGTACGCAGATATCGGACTCCCTCTCTTTGATGTGGACTCTGGCGGTGAGTCCACATCTTTCTGGGGACATGTCAGCTGTTTTGAACAGCTGACATGTGCCTGCAATATCAGCTGGTGGAATCGCGATCAACCTGCGGCTATTAATCAGTTAAATGCCACTGTCAGGCTCTGACAGCGGCAATTGCGCCAGAAATACGCACACCGGTGACCACCTTCATGAAATCACGGTCACTGGTGTGTTAGCATGACAACCGGAGGTCTCTTGGAGACCTCTATGGTTGTCAGTGCCACCTTGCTGTGAGCACCACCCAGTGGTCGGCGCTTATAGCAAGTGAGTAAATTTGCTATATAGAGGCGATCTGATCTTCGCCTCTATGTAGTAGAGCCGATCAGGTTGTGGCAGCTTCTAGTCTCCTATGGATCACAAAAAATGGAGATGCTACAGTTATTGGAAAATTGCGCTTTTTTTTTAAACAAAGTTTGGAATTTTTTTTCACCACTTAGATAAAAAGAACCTAAACATGTTTGGTGTCTATGAACTTGTAATGAGCTGGAGAATCATATTGGCAGGTCATTTTTAGCATTAATAGAGCCTAGTAAAAAAGCAAAGCAAAACACAAGTGTGGGATTGCACTTTTTTTTTGCAATTTTACCGCACTTGGAATTTTTTCCCATTTTCTAGTACACAACATGCTAAAACCAATGGTGTTGTTCAAAAGTACAACTCGTCCCGCAAAGAACAAGCCCTCACATGGCCATATTGACAGAAAAATAAAAAAGTTATTGCTCTGGGAAGAAGAGAAGCGAAAAACGAAAACGCAAAACCGAAAAAAACTTTGCCATATTTCAACCCAATTTACATAAATCCCTCTGTAATATTAGATTAAATTGCTCTGTGTTGATTATCATGCAGAGTATAATATCATCTACAAATACTGATCTCTTACTTTGTATGTTCTCTACAAGTTCAATAATACATACGGTAGATTAAAAGGAATAGAATCCAATACTGATCCCTTTGGTACCACACTGTTAATTGTGACCTAATCTGAGTGTTATCCATTAATAACCACCCCCTTTCCCATGACAAAGCTGTCCCTTTGTGCACATGGGGTCTTTCCCAATATTTACCTTCAGTTGACATTCCAGGATTTGGATCCTTTTACTTTACTCTCCCTTTGGTATACTATTTTCCCTTTGGGTATTATTAATATTGATCGTGTTTTTCCAGCTATTAGCCTCCTAGAGGTGGTTACTTTTGCCATATTTTCTATACCATGTTCCAATAGTTCTTGTACATCTGCTATGTTTGATCTTTATCATAGATATTCTTATTAGTACTTTCTATTCACGTGCATACTTGCCTTAAGGCCGGGGACACACACAACGTATAAATAAACGGTCTGTTTTTGACGGACGAGAATCGCACAAATGTTCCCAAAACAGTGATCCGTGTGCAGTGCGAGGATGCGATTTTCTCGCATCAAATGATCCGTGTGACATCCGTGTGACATCCGTATGGCATCCGTATGGTGAGATTTTCTCACACACTTGCAAAATGAGCAAATAATGGCTGAGCCTTTCCTGTCACCTGCCCAATGCCTGAGAATTTCTCGCAAGTCACACTGATGGTCCGTGTGCTGTGCTATTTTTTCTCACCCCCATAGACTTTCATTGGCGATTCTCGGCCGAGATACGCTGACAATCGCAGCATGCTGCGATTTCACTCGGATCCTGAATACGGCCGAGAAAATATCGGATGATGGGAGCTGCCCCACTGATTAACATTGGGACGAGTGCTATGCGATTTTTTAGCGCACTGCACTCGTCCGTATTACGGTCTAGTGTGACCCCGGCCTAATTTAGACTCTATTGCAGTATTTATTATGACTTTTTTTTGCATCCGATTGGTAATTATTTGGTTCATGGATTTCTATTAGACCCTCTTGATGAGGTCTTTAGATTTTGTATTTGTGTTTTTCTTTGACTATACGGTCTGTATCAAGGGTATCCAGTTGGCATTGGTATACTGCAGTACATTATTAAGTGAGAGTACTATTATTTATTAAATGGATATAAATTAAATGGATTCCTACCAGAATGTATTCAGTTATTACTGTTTCCTTGAGGGACTCACTATTTTAGTGTTTATCATTTTGTATGCATATATTTGCTACACTTTATACATGTATATTGATTTTCAATATTTTATATTAATGAATTATGCTGCATTTAATAAAAGCTCAATCTTTTTTTTATACCTATAGGTGTGCACCTGTTTTTGTATTGCTTTTCTTTCCTTTGTCAGTTTTAGTCAATGTTTTACGCTTTAGAACATAATTGTATATTTTATTTCCTTGGTCCAAGTGCATAACCTTACATTTATCACCATAAAACTTCAATTGATACTTCTCAGCCTAAGTCTCCAATTTGCATAAATCCCCCTCTATTATTAGATCATCCTGCTCTGTGTTAATTACCTTGCATAGTACATTTTGAGTTTCCTACTGTTAGCATTGTTGAAAAATATTTTTTAAATATTTTACTCTCATTTAAATCTGACTCAATCTTTGCTGACTTGTTTTTTTTTTTACACAATTTATTTTTTTCGCTATAGTGTTTTTAATGCATTATCATTACTCACTTGCTTTAGTTTTCTAAACATTTGTTTTAGAATTTTTTTTCCACCCCATACAGCTCTATTTAGCCATAGTGGTTTTCTCCTATTTTGCTTATTTCCATAGGGTATATACTGTATTGTGCACAGGTCCTGCTTATAAAGGTGTCTCATTTGCTCTGTGTACTTTCATTTTCAAGGACATTGTCCCACTTTATTCCATTAAGATCTTCTCTTAGCCATTAGAAATTCCTGAAGATTAGGGTCTTTGTAGCCCCTCTACTATACATCATATTAACAGATAAGTGAAAAATTATTATCTTGTGATTATTACTATTACCAAATTGACCCCAGCCCATATTTTTGATACTCTGTCTGGCCTATTGATGGTCCTACACCAGTTGTGAAAGGTAATTGTCTTTTAGAATTGTCAGAAACCTGTTTCTTTTCCTCGACATGCAAGTTTCTACTCCCCACTTTATCTAAGTGTAGTTGATGTCCCCCATATGAATTACTTCTGCCTAATTAACCGAATCATCTATTTCCTGAGGATATTTTCTGCTGCTTCCATTATACTTGGACACTTATTACAAACTCCTCTCAGAATTCTATTATTATTTCTCCCTCTCTTTATCTTCACCCATATGGAATCTAATTTTTCATTAGTCTCTTATATATTAGAACACAGAATGAGTTTTAAGATAGATTTTACATTTAAGCAAACCCTTCTCCTTCTATCATTTTTACCACAATTCCGGAAAGGCTATAACCCTGTAAATGAACCATCCATTCTTAAGGTACCGTCACACTAAACGACGCTGCAGCGATACCGACAACGATGTTGATCGCTGCAGCGTCGCTGTTTGGTCGCTGGAGAGCTGTCACACAGACAGCTCTCCAGCGACCAACGATGCCAAAGTCCCCGGGTAAACAGGGTAAACATCGGGTTACTAAGCGCAGGGCCGCGCTTAGTAACCCGATGTTTACCCTGGTTACCGTTGTAAATGTAAAAAAAAAACACTACATACTTACATTCCAGTGTCTGGTCATGTCCCTCGCCTTCAGCTTCCTGCACTGACTGAGCGCCGACCGTAAAGTACAGCGGTGACTTCACCGCTGCACAGCGTGCTTTACGGCCGGCTGGCGCTCACCAGTCAGTGCAGGAAGGTGACGGCGGGGGACATGACCAGACACCGGGAATGTAAGTATGCAGCGTTTTTTTTTACATTTACAACGGTAACCAGGGTAAACATCGGGTTACTAAGCGCGGCCCTGCGCTTAGTAACCCGATATTTACCCTGGTTACCAGTGAAGACATCGCTGGATCGGCGTCACACACGCTGATTCAGCGATGTCAGTGGGAGATCCAGCGACCAAAATAAAGTGCTGGACTTTCCCCAGCGACCAACGATCTCCCAGCAGGGGCCTGATCGTTGGTCGCTGTCACACATAATGATTTTGTTATAGATATCGTTCAGTATGACGGTACCTTTAGCTGTCAAAAAAACATGCTTTTGTTATTCCCACAATATCATCATTTCCTTCCAACATTATCAGTTCGAATTCCTCCATGCACTATACATGCACTCTATTTTTGTTTGTCTGTATCTCTATCCCTCTTTTCTATAATAACTGTTCTAAATCTTTTCCCTTTGCCACCATCACTTTTATTACTTATGCCCAGGTCACTATCTACACTGTCTTCCCCTCCTGTACTGTGATTGTCCTCCCCCATTGCTACTGGCATTATTGTGATTTGTGATTGGCTGGCCGCATCACGTGATTGGCTCTACAGTATATAAAACTCGGTGAAGCGATACTAGTCTCACTGTACCCCAGAAACAGAGTAGTGAGAGTTGCTGGAAATGGTAGTGCATTACAGGCATCTAAGCAGGGTTTATATTGACTTACAATTCTTGGCTACATCTATTCTAGTCTAGTCTAATATAAAAACTATGTTAGCTGTATTTAGTGTAGGAATAGCTGATGGAGAAGGGATAGTAGTGCATCACAGACCTTTAGGCATGGTTTAGACAGGAGAAGTGGTACTGTGCAGTGTTTATATGCAGAAGAATACAGATACTGAGAATTACACCCAGTATACAGGACAGGAGAAGATGTACTGTGCAATGTATATGCACAGTATATACAATATATTTACATTGCACAGTACTATATAAAAGAAAAGATGGAGGCAGCACACCATTTGTAGTGGAAAAGAGCTTATTTAATCAGCCCAGAAAGCGACGTTTCGGTCCCAACAGGAACCTTTCTCAAGCAGTGAACATGTGAAAGTGCCAGGTATATAAAGAGTATACATAATTATAATCATTTGCATTAATCATCATTGTAAGAGCATGTACTTACATTATAATTAACATGCATACAGTGCAGGCAGTGATATAGGAATTATTCAAAATCCTCACATAAAGTGCAGTGCATAAATATAGATAAAGAAAGCATTGTAAAATATGCATTTAAACAACAATTGGTAATGATAAAACAGGTGTATAGCCTTCTTAATCACATCCATGTCCTGTCCCACTCTCTTGGGTAAAGGCAAAAAGATCCAAGTAAACAGCATGTTACAAAGGAACGAAACCTCAGCGCTACTAAGTCACAGCGCTTTTTAAAGAAAAAATATATACATATATATAAACAAAAAAATAAATGTACAGCAGTGTTATAGCATGATTATAATTCAGTTTTCATCTTGTGTTAATATAAAACACCAGAGTCATAAATCTATTATTTTCAAGCATGTTACAAAGGAACGAAACCACAGCACTACAGTATATTCATATAATGACTGATAAGCTACAACATCTTTGTTTATAAACAGAGAAACTAAATGTACAGCACATAGAGTTTTAATATAGTAGTACTTTGATATAGTGACACAAATATTGTTCAATAAGGATAATGCTAATAAGATCAAATCGCACCATACATATGAGACTCATTTTCAAACATGTTTCAAAGAGGATTCCCATTAAAATTAGATGTTAGAACGGCTGGGAAAAATCCATAAGGGTGAAAACACCCCCCATTAGCTGGGGCTGGCAACTCACCACACGGAGAATGGGGGAGACACAAGCCTCGCTAAAGAAATGTGTCTCAACCCCAAATTCTCAAATGGATAATATATTCCTCTAAAGCCACATCTTAAATCTTTTCAATGGAGGGAATTATCCCCAAATCACAGACGGTCCCTTGTGCCAAGAGTAAAAACACCTTGCCAATCTATCCGAATGGGACCAGCCATGGATCATGATATTAGATTAATTTCACATTTTTCAAAAACAATTGGCAGGGTGTTTTAGTGTGTGGGCTGTTGTTTGTGTGTCAGGACTGCTTTTTCATCACAGTCTGGCCCTGGACCCTGATACCAGTAATGTATCCGTAAGTTTACGGGGTGTGTAAGATGGAAGGGCCAGGGCTGCTGTCGTGGCCGACAGTAATCCCTGTATCACCCCCAGGACCCCTCCCAGCACAAGATCATGCTTTCTTCTCTGAGTACCTCGGTGCTGCTTCTCTGGGTCATCTGGGATCTCCCAGGACAAGAGTGTATTCCTTTCAGATGGCTCCGCAATTAAAGAGTCACAGCTTCATTTCAACTTCAACGTCTTTACTTAAAACAGCATTATCCAGGGCACAGTCAATCACAACAGTTGGCAACTCTTTCCCTTGCCTCTTCTCTCTGCTGCTAAGCCTGTCCCCAGGACAGTTCATTTCCTCTGGTCCCTCAGTGTCCTCAATGCAAATAATTCATGCTTCTCATGGGGGTATTCTCTGCCGTTTCACCCTGGTCCTTAGAATAGCAGCCCATGCAAAAATCTGCCATATCTTGGACACCTTGCTCCCGTACTGCTTATCATTCTTCCCGTAACACTGCAGTCCCACTTATACTGCACCGCTATCTCTGATGTCGCTGTGCTTTGTTCTGTACTCTGGACCCCTGGATACTGACTGTTGAGCCCACTCTTCTGACAAACGCTGTGGGGTACATTGCATAGTGAGGTAAAAATGGCAATCAGTGCTGAGAGTGTGGTTGGACCAGGAGGCACTAAACACCTAGTCCTCTAATTATAATCTCCTGCTCATAAAATACGGATTATGTTGAAACAGCAAAAGAAAGCCTAGTAAGTGACACTTTGCTAGAATCAAGCTCTCTTCCTCTACATTATGGTGGTCTCAGATTACATAGCAAAAACCTTCTCACAGATTCTCTTTATGGGCTTTCCACCTACCTCTAACTTTGACATTGGTGCCAACATGCACCATAAACACTGGGTCCTCACTAGCCCCTCTGAATAATCTATCAACCCTATCCACGATGTACTGAACTCGAGTGCCTAGAAAACTACACGCCATTCGATGATCCTGATCTTTGTGAAAAATTGCCCTGTCTGTTCTCCCAAAAGCAAGGCAAACTGGCTAGACATTATAAGTGAGTTTCTATTAGTTACGTTACTGTGTCACCACAGCTATGAACTATGCTTATTCCCTTCTATGACTTACATTTAACAAAGGATTGGTACTTAAGTGACTGATTTTCAGGATAATTATGGAGCTTTATGGGTACCACACCAGTGTCAAATCAGCAGTTACAAAAAGCTCATACATTATTTTCACACATTGGCCTTCTGTTGTTGCTCTTCATACATGTTTATTGCCAATTGTTGATGTAGGTGATAGCATTTCACAATCATTGGTTATTGGAGATCTCACAGTCAGTGTAAGAAGTGGGAAGGAAATCATATAAAATCCCGTATTCTGGCACTATATATTATATACATATATATATATATATATATATATATATATATATATATATATATATACATATATATATATATATATGAGGCAGTTGCCGGGAATAGAATATAAATAAAACTGGTCTTTGTTGTCCTTCCCCATTCTCGGATTCTCTAACAGAGGCCTATGAGTTTGAGGGTTCTGCGCAGGATCTTAGTTGTTCCCAGCATTGCCCTTTTCTGGACAGAGAGCTCAGATGTTGCTTATGTGATCTGTTGTAGCCATTTTCCCAACTTAGAGGTCACTGCTCCAAGTACTCCTATCACCACTGGAATCACTGTTGCCTTCACCTTCCACATCTTCTCCAGTTCTCCTTTGAGGCCCTGATATTTCTCCAGCTTCGTATATTCATTCTTTCTGAAGTTGTTGACACTTGGCACTGCTACATCTATTATCATTGCTGTCTTCTGATCCTTGTGTACTATTATATGCATATATACAGTATATGTATATATATACCGTATATACTCGAGTATAAGCCGAGATTTTCAGCCCAAAATTTTGGGCTGAAAGTGCCCCTCTCGGCTTATACTCGAGTCACGGTGGGCGGCAGGGTCGGCGGGTGAGGGGCTGAGGCATACTCACCTAGTCCCGGAGATCCTGGCACTCCCCCTGCCTGTCACACGGTCTTCGGTGCTGCAGCTCTTCCCCTCTTCAGCGGTCACGTCATTAGAGAAATGAATACGCGGCTCCACCTCCCATAGGGGTGGAGCCGCATATTAATTTCTCTAATCAGCGGTGCCGGTGACCGCTGATAGAGGAAGAGGCTGCGGCACCGAAGACCGTGTGACAGGCAGAGGGAGCGGGATGCCGGGAGCAGGTAAGTATGTAATATTCACCTGTCCCCGTTCCACACGCCGGGCGCCGCTCTTTCTTCACGTCCTCTTGCACTGACTGTTCAGGTCAGAGGGCGCGATGACGCATATAGTGTGTGCGGCGCCCTCTGCCTGATCAGTCAGTGCGGAGAGACGCCGGGACGAGAGGCTGGGAGCTGCAAGCAAGAGAGGCGAGTATGGCTTTTTTTTTTTTATTGCAGCAGCAGCAATGGCACAGCTTTATATGGCAGCTATGGGGCAATAATGAACGGCGCAGAGCACTATATGGCAGCTATGGGGCAATACTGAACGGCGCAGAGCACTATATGGCAGCTATGGGGCAATACTGAACGGCGTAGAGCACTATATGGCAGCTATGGGGCAATAATGAACGGCGCAGAGCACTATATGGCAGCTATGGGGCAAAAATGAACGGTGCAGAGCACTATATGGCAGCTATGGGGCAATAATGAATGGCGCAGAGCACTATATGGCACAGCTATGGGGCAATAATGAACGGCGCAGAGCACTATATGGCACAGCTTTATATGGCACATCTAGGGGGCAATAATGAATGGTGCAAGCACTATATGGCACAGCTTTATATGGCACATCTATGGGGCAATGATGAACGGTGCAGAGCACTATATGGCACAGCTTTATATGGCACATCTATGGGGCAATAATGAACGGTGTAGAGCACTATATGGCAGTTTTATATGGCACATCTGTCATGATATGTACTTTTGCCCTGTCCTGTATTCGAATAATATGCCATTTGATGTATGTAACTGTTCTCTGGTTTCTATTAGCTGTAATTTCTGTAATTTCTTGTGCTGGGAGTTCACCTGTAACAATATGTCTCCTTCCCCCAATACTTGCAGCCCTAAGCTATAATGTAATTAAGCTTTGTCAACGCACTAGTGAAAGAATAGCCATTCTTCCTCACAGCAGGTGGCTAGTCATATGTACATACTACATAGACTACTTGGAGCCCACCAGTCTAGAATCTTCTGGTGGACCCAACCATTGAATAGAAGGGGTGACCCCTACTCCCCTTCATGGGCGGATCCCAGGAGCTCAGACAATCCATTCTTATTTTGAAAATACAAAAATAGGGAAAAAGGAAAAAATGGGAAGAAAATAAGTCAGCTCACCAATCCCTCAACAGTGCAATGATGTCCATGCACGGAGCCGCCTTGGTCAAGGGCGTAGTCCAGAGCCAGCAATGGCTCGACCTGATGGTCAAAACGCGTTGGCGTTGACCACCTGGGACCCCCATCTCTTTTTTGCAAATGTTTGCATTTTAAAGTGTTTTCAATAAATTGACTTTTTAGAAGATCCATGCTGGAGATTTTTTCTTTTTCATTCTAATTTTGAGATCAGATGTGAGTTGATCCTAAAAGGAGAAGGAGTGGGGATTCTTAGCTGAGGCAAGACCCCACGTCCAGCTGTGACTGCGGAAGCGAACGGGTGCGAGACTTGAGCTGAGGACATATCTCGTCGTTCGTGAGATTGTTTTGGGATCCCTTGGACTCGTGTGGACTATTGCTTTGTTAGCTGGCACAAGGATTATCGGGAGGTGCCCCCGAACCTGTTCTGTTGGACTAATTGTGGACTCTGTAGATCTACATGCATGTGTTGTTCCAGCGTTCTTGATAATAAATCTGTGGAATCATCCCTTGGCCTGTTGTCCCTTCTTGCTCTGCCGTACACCCCGTCACAAACTGGTTGGCAGCAGAGGGATCAGAGCAGAAGGAATGGAGGACAATGGCCCAACATCGGGAATCAACACCGCAGAGTACAAGAACTGGACTTTGGGGAGCCTACAATCAAAGGCCCGTGAAGTAGGAGTCCATTTTAAAGGACTCTCCAAGGAGCAGGTAATTGAGGCTTTGGAAGGAGTTCGCCTGCAAGATGACGCTGAGGAAGGATCCTCACAGCAAATGGAGGAAAGAAGGCAGCCGGAGGTAAATACCTAAAAAAGTCAGTGGGTTGTGTGGTACGAGGAGGAGTTGGCATTGCTGGGAGAAGAGGCCACCTATAAGAGGGAGGCCATTTACAGAGCTCAGGAGAGGGAGGCCATTCACAGAGCCGAGGAGAGGGAGAGGGAGGCCATTCACAGAGCCGAGGACAGAGCTCAGGAGATGGCATTGCTGGAGAGGCAGATCGCTTTGGAAGCAGCTAGAAGCTCCAGACAGACTCTAACCCCAGCACCCACCATGAGGGAACTCCCCAGAGTGTCCCGCAAAGACTTCAAGCCCTTTAATGAGGCTGCAGGCGACATTGAGGGCTTCTTCCAGGACTTTGAGCATCAGTGTCGATTAATGGATGTCCCGGAAAGGGACCAAGTCCGACATCTGGTGGGGCTCTTAGAGGGTGGAGCTGCCGCAGCCTATAGAGCTATGGACCCTCAGGGGAACTGTGAGTATGCGGAGATTAAACGGACTATTCTAGAACATTATGCTGTTACCCCAGGCACTTACAGGACTCAGTTCCGTACTTTAGCCTGTGAAGAGGAAGTGTCTTTCAAGATGTACGCCCACAGACTCAAACAAATATGTCATCGCTGGCTGGAGGCAGAGGAGGCCTTAACCTGGGAGACCTTCCTCCAGGTTATCCTAAAAGAGCAGTTTTACTGCAAGTGCCCTGCTGAGATCCGGGAATGGGTGCATGAGAGGAGACCAGCCACTGTGGAGGAAGCTGCAGCTCTAGCTGATGAGGCTCTCACCATCAAGCCTCAGTGGAGGGCTCTGTTGGAGGATGGAGAGAGGCCTACCAGCTCCACAACACCGGTGGCCCCCTGTTCTTCTGTCCCTATTGTTCCCCGTTCCTCTAAGCCACCACCTCATGCTGATACCCGTGTAAATGTGCCTCCAGTTGCTTCTACTGCGTTTTCTGGAATACGACGAGGAGAGGAAGTAGCAGAGCGCAGGTGTTATGGTTGTGGGCATCCAGGGCATCTGCAGGTTTCATGCCCAGCCAGCCCATGTAGGAGTCGTCCTCAAAACCCTACAGCACCTTCAGGTGGGGGCCGGCCTCCAGGTTCCCTTACCCCTCGCCCAAGAGGACGCCTTGGATGGAGTGAGACCCAGCACAGATGCTATCGATGTGGACAGCCGGGGCATCTGCAAGCCTCCTGCCCAGCTGTTCAAATGAGGATTAATCCTGTACCCAGTCGTATTATTAATTATGTACAGCCAAGTGCCATGGAGGACGACATGTCACCACTACGTGAGGACTGACCTTGTGCCTCACCCACCCATGTTGCACCACTAGGAGTTTATGGTGTGCGACCTGCAGCTATGACGACTTCTGCTCATCGAGGTAAACAATTGCAGGAGGTCGTACTGGATGGACAGAGACTTATTGGATTTTGTGACTCAGGGGCTTTCCTCACACTGGCTGATCCCCGAGTGGCTGGTGGACAATGGAGGACTATTCCCACAGCCACTGTGGATCTGAACTTTGGTTTTGGGGTCAGGCGATGTGTGGTTGGGGTGATGGGTGGTCTGCCTGCAGATGTTCTCCTGGGCAATGATGTGGGAGAGCTACGATGCCAATTCGTGGCTGCATGAAGCCACATGTAAGTTACGCTCTGCCTGTGTGTACTTAACCAGTGACCAGTAGAGGTCCCTAGTACGTACACAAATTGGGAGGGGAAGGGATTGTCATGATATGTACTTTTGCCCTGTCCTGTATTCGAATAATATGCCATTTGATGTATGTAACTGTTCTCTGGTTTCTATTAGCTGTAATTTCTGTATTTTCTTGTGCTGGGAGTTCACCTGTAACAATATGTCTCCTTCCCCCAATACTTGCAGCCCTAAGCTATAATGTAATTAGGCTTTGTCAACGTCACTAGTGAAAGAATAGCCATTCTTCCTCACAGCAGGTGGCTAGTCATATGTACATACTACAGTCATGGCCAAAAGTTTTGAGAATGACACCAAAATTATATTTTCACATAATCTGCTGCCCTCTGGTTTTTATTAGTGTTTGTCTGATGTTTATATCACATACAGAAATATAATTGCAATCATATTATGAGTACCAATAGGTTATATTGACAGTTAGAATGAGTTAATGCAGCAAGTCAATATTTGCAATTCTCCCTGGCATGCTCTCAATCAACTTCTGGACCAAATCCTGACTGATAGCACTCCATTCTTGCATAATCAATGCTTGCATTTTGCCAGAATTTGTTGGTTTTTGTTTGTCCACCCGTCTCTTGATGATTGACCACAAGTTCTCAATGGGATTAAGATCTGGGGAGTTTCCAGGCCATGGACCCAAAATCTCTATGTTTTGTTCCATGAGCCATTTAGTTATCACCTTTGCTTTATGGCAAGGTGCTCCATCATGCTGGAAAAGGCATTGTTGGGCAGCAAACTGCTCTTGGACGGTTGGGAGAAGTTGCTCCTGGAGGACATTCTGGTACCATTCTTTATTCATGGCTGTGTTTTTAGGCAAGACTGTGAGTGAGCCGATTCCCTTGGCTGAGAAGCAACCCCACACATGAATGGTTTCAGGATGCTTTACAGTTGGCATGAGACAAGACTGATGGTATCGCTCACCTCTTCTTCTCCGAATAAGCTGTTTTCCAGATGTCCCAAACAATCGAAAAGGGGATTCATCAGAGAAAATGACTTTGCCCCAGTCCTCAGCAGTCCACTCCCTGTACCTTTTGCAGAATATCAGTCGGTCCCTGATGTTTTTTCTGGAGAGAAGTGGCTTCTTTGCTGCCCTCCTTGAAACCAGGCCTTGCTCAAAGAGTCTCCGCCTCACAGTGCGTGCAGAAGAACTCACACCAGCCTGCTGCCATTCCTGAGCAAGCTCGGCACTGCTGGTAGTCCGATCCCACAGTTGAAACAGTTTTAAGATACGGTCCTGGCGCTTGCTGGTCTTTCTTGGGCGCCCTGGAGCCTTTTTGACAACAATGGAAGCTCTCTCCTTGAAGTTCTTGATGATGCGATAGATTGTTGACTGAGGTGCAATCTTTGTAGCTGTGATACTCTTCCCTGTTAGGCCATTTTTGTGCAGTGCAATGATGGCTGCACGTGTTTCTTTAGAGATAACCATGGTTAACTGAAGAGAAACAATGATACCAAGCACCAGCCTCCTTTTAAAGTGTCCAGTGATGTCATTCTTACTTAATCATGACTGATTGATCGCCAGCCCTGTCCTCATCAACACCCACACCTGTGTTAATGGATCAATCACTAAAACGATGTTAGCTGCTCCTTTTAAGGCAGGACTGCAATGATGTTGAAATGTGTTTTGGGGGTTAAAGTTCATTTTCTGGGCAAATATTGACTTTGCAAGTACAGTAATTGCTGTTAAGCTGATCACTCTGACATTCAGGAGTATATGCAAATTGCTATTAGAAAAAATGAAGCAGTAAACTTTGGAAAAATTAATATTTGTCTCATTCTCAAAATTTTTGTCCATGACTGTACATAGACTACTTGGAGTCCACCAGTCTAGAATCTTCTGGTGGACCCAACCATTGAATAGAAGGTGTGACCCCTACCCCCCTTCATGGGCGGATCCCAGGAGCTCAGACAATCCATTCTTATTTTGAGATCAGATGTGAGTTGATCCTAAAAGGAGAAGGAGTGGGGATTCTTAGCTGAGGCAAGACCACACGTCCAGCTGTGACTGTGGAAGCGAACGGGGCGAGACTTGAGCTGAGGACATATCTCGTCATTCGTGAGATTGTTTTGGGATCCCTTGGACTCCTGTGGACTATTGCTTTGTTAGCTGGCACAAGGATTATCGGGAGGTGCCCCCGAACCTGTTCCGTTGGACTAATTGTGGACTCTGTAGATCTACCTGCATGTGTTGTTCCAGCGTTCTTGATAATAAATCTGTGGAATCATCCCTTGGCCTGTTGTCCCTTCTTGCTCTGCAGTACACCCCGTCACAAACATCTATGGGGCAATAATGAATGGCGCAGAGCACTATATGGCAGAGCTTTCTATGGCACATCTATGAGGCAATAATGAACAGTATGGAGCATTATATGTGGCACAGCTTTATATGGAGCATCTTATGGGGCAATAATGAACGGTATGGAGCATCTATTTTTATTTTTGAAATTCACCGGTAGCTGCTGCATTTCCTACCTTAGGCTTATACTCGAGTCAATAAGTTTTCCCAGTTTTTTGTGGCAAAATTAGTGGGGTCGGCTTATACTCGGGTCGGCTTATACTCGGGTCAACTTATACTTGAGTATATATGATATATATATATATATATATATATATATATATATATATATATACACACCATATATATGGTGGCCCGATTCTAATGCATCGGGTATTCTAGAACAGGGGTCCCCAACTCCAGTCCTCAAGGCCCACCAACATGTCATGTTTTCAGGATTTCCTTAGTCTTGCCCAGGTAATAATTGCATCACCTGTGCAATGCAAAGGAAATCCTGAAAACATGACCTGTTGGTGGGCCTTGAGGACTGGAGTTGGGGACCCCTGTTCTAGAACATGTATGTAGTTTATTTATGAAGATTTAAGAATAATGCAATGATTTTACAGGATTCGGCCGGCCGGGCGCAACCAATCAGCGAAGCGTGGTTCAAATACCGCGCCAATTCATGGCCGGACTGTGCCTGTCGCTGATTGGTGCCGGGCACGACCAATCAGTGAAGCCAGGGTCGGCTCCAGGTTTTTGAGGGCCCCGGGTGAAAGAGTCTAAGTGGGCCCCCCCTTTAACACATACCACGATTCATGATGCACAGATGCAGCAGAGAAATATAGCACAGCCACGCAGCGTATAACACAGCCCACATAATATATAACACAGCCCATGTAGCATATAGCACAGCTATGTAGCATATAACACAGCCCACGTAGTATATAACAGCCCACGCATCATATAACACAGCCCACGTAGTAAATAGCACAGCCACGTAGTATATAGCACAGCCATGTAGTATATTGCACAGCCACATAGTATATTGCACAGCCACGTAGTATATTGCACAGCCACGTAGTATATAACACAGCTCACATAGTATATATCACACCCCACACAGTATATAACAGCCCATGTAGTACATAGCACAGCCCATGTAGTATATAACACAGCCCACATAGTATATAGCACAGCCACGTATTATATAGCACAGCCACATAGTTATATAGCACAGCCATGCAGTATATTGCACAGCCACGTAGTATATTGCACAGCCACGTAGTATATAGCACATGTGCCGAAAAGTTGGGAAAATTTCACATATGTCTTTCGTATAAATTGCAGAATTTTTTGAGCGGAATCCTACCATCATATATATATTTGTTTAAATAAAATAATATCCATCTTTAAAAGTAACTTTAGTGTGCCAGAGTCTACTTCTACTATATTGGACTTATTTTCTCCAGAGCACCTTCCTCTTGACAGTGAGCACCCTTATAACCTCTTTTTTAAAATAAAAAATAGTTATATATTCGCCCCTGGGATCCAGCGAAGCTGTGTGATGCGGCTGCCATCTTCCATTCCCAAGATGCATTGCGAAATTACCCAGATAACTTAGCGGTCTCGCGAGACCGCTAAGTCTTCTGGGTAAGTTCGCAATGCATCTCTGGGAACGGAAGATGGCGGCTGGCGCCAGCGGCTTAGCGGATAACGGAGGGTGAGTATAGCAGGTTTTTTGTTTTTTTATTATTTTTAACCCCTTTCTGCCATTAGACGTACTATTGCGTCCATGTGGGGTGGGCTTTACTTCCCAAGGACGCAATAGTACGTCATATGCGATCGGCAGCGCTCACGGGGGGAGCGCCGCCGATCGCGGCCGGGTGTCAGCTGTTTATCGCAGCTGACATCCGGCACTATGTGCCAGGAGCGGTCACGGACCGCCCCCGGCACATTAACCCCCGGCACACCGCGATCAAAGATGATCGCGATGTGCCGGCGGTACAGGGAAGCACCGCGCAGGGAGGGGGCTCCCTGCGGGCTTCCCTGAGCCCCCCGCAGCAACGCGATGTGATCGCGTTGCTGCGAGGGTCTCACCTCCCTCCCTGCTCCCTCCAGCCCCGGATCCAAGATGGCCGCGGATCCGGGTCCTGCAGGGAGGGAGGTGGCTTCACAGAGCCTGCTCAGAGCAGGCACTGTGAAGCAGCCTGCACTCCTATCAGATCAGTGATCTGACAGAGTGCTGTGCAAACTGTCAGATCACTGATCTGTGATGTCCCCCCCTGGGACAAAGTAAAAAAGTAAAAAAAAAAAATTTCAAATGTGTAAAAAAAAATAAAAAAAAATATTCCAAAATAATGAAAAAAAAAATAAAAATATTATTCCCATAAATACATTTCTTTATCTAAATAAAAAAAAAAAAACAATAAAAGTACACATATTTAGTATCGCCGCGTCCGTAACGGCCCGACCTATAAAACTGGCCCACTAGTTAACCCCTTCAGTAAACACCGTAAGAAAAAAAAAAAAAAAACGAGGCAAAAAACAACGCTTTATTATCATACCGCCGAACAAAAAGTGGAATAACACGCGATCAAAAAGACAGATATAACTAACCATGGTACCGCTGAAAACGTCATCTTGTCCCGCAAAAAACGAGCCGCCATACAGCATCATCAGCAAAAAAATAAAAAAGTTATAGTCCTGAGAATAAAGCGATGCAAAAATAATTATTTTTTCTATAAAATAGTTTTTATCGTATAAAAGCGCCAAAACATAAAAAAATGATATAAATGAGGTGTCGCTGTAATCGTACTGACCCGAAGAATAAAACTGCTTCATCAATTTTACCAAACGCGGAACGGTATAAACGCCTCCCCCAAAAGAAATTCATGAATAGCTGGTTTTTGGTCATTCTGCCTCACAAAAATCGGAATAAAAAGCGATCAAAAAATGTCACGTGCCCGAAAATGTTACCAATAAAAACATCAACTTGTCCCGCAAAAACCAAGACCTCACATGACTCTGTGGACCAGAATACAGAAAAATTATAGCTCTCAAAATGTGGTAACGCAAAAAATATTTTTTGCAATAAAAAGCGTCTTTCAGTGTGTGACGGCTGCCAATCATAAAAATCCGCTAAAAAACCCGCTATAAAAGTAAATCAAACCCCCCTTCATCACCCCCTTAGTTAGGGAAAAATTAAAAAAATGTATTTATTTCCATTTTCCCATTAGGGCTAGGGTTAGAGTTAGGGCTAGGGTTAGGGCTAGGGTTAGGGCTAGGGTTAGGGCTAGGGTTAGGGCTAGGGTTAGGGCTAGGGTTAGGGTTAGGGCTAGGGTTAGGGCTAGGGTTAGGGTTAGGGCTAGGGTTAGGGCTAGGGTTAGGGCTAGGGTTAGGGCTAGGGTTAGGGCTAGGGTTAGGATTAGGGTTAGGGCTAGGGTTAGGGCTAGGGCTACAGTTTGGGTTGGGGCTAAAGTTACAGTTAGGGTTTAGATTACATTTACGGTTGGGAATAGGGTTGGGATTAGGGTTAGGGGTGTGTCAGGGTTAGAGGTGTGGTTAGGGTTACTGTTGGGATTAGGGTTAGGGATGTATTTGGATTAGGGTTTCAGTTATAATTGGGGGGTTTCCACTGTTTAGGCACATCAGGGGCTCTCCAAACGCGACATGGCGTCCGATCTCAATTCCAGCCAATTCTGCGTTGAAAAAGTAAAACAGTGTTTCTTCCCTTCCGAGCTCTCCCGTGTGCCCAAACAGGGGTTTACCCCAACATATGGGGTATCAGCGTACTCAGGACAAATAGGACAACAACTTTTGGGGTCCAATTTCTCCTGCTACCCTTGGGAAAATACAAAACTCGGGGCTAAAACATATTTTTTCTGGGAAAAAAAAAGATTTTTTAATTTCACAGCTCTGCGTTATAAACTGTAGTGAAACACTTGGGGGTTCAAAGTTCTCACAACACATCTAGATTAGTTCCCTGGGGGGTCTAGTTTCCAATATGGGGTCACTTGTGGGGGGTTTCTACTGTTTAGGTACATTAGGGGTTCTGCAAACGCAATGTGACGTCTGCAGACCATTCCATCTAAGTCTGCATTCCAAATGGCGCTCCTTCCCTTCCGAGCTCTGCCATGCGCTCAAACGTTGGTTTCCCCCAACATACGGGGTATCAGCGTACTCAGGACAAATTGGACAACAACTTTTGGGGTCGAATTTCTCCTCTTACCCTCGGGAAAATACAAAACTGGGGGCTAAAAAATAATTTTGGGGGGAAAGATTTTTTTTTTTAATTTTCACGGCTCTGCGTTACAAACTGTAGTGAAACACTTGGGGGTTCAAAGCTATCACAACACATCTAGATGAGTTCCTTAGGGGGTCTAGTTTCCAAAATGGTGTCACTTGTGGGAGGTTTCTACTGTTTAGGTACATTAGGGGCTCTGCAAATGCAATGTGACACCTGCAGACCATTCCATCTAAGTCCTCATTCCAAATGGAGCTCCTTCCCTTCCGAGCCCTCCCATGCGCCCAAACAGTGGTTCCCCCCCACATATGGGGTATCAGCACACTCAGGACAAATTGGACAACAAATTGTGGGGTCGAATTTCTCCTTTTACCCTCGGGAAAATACAAAACTGGGGGCTAAAAAATAATTTTTGTGGGAAAAAATGTTTGTTTTATTTTTACGGCTCTCCATTATAAACTTCTGTGAAGCCCTTGGTGGGTCAAAGCGCTCAGCACACATCTAGGTAAGTTCCTAAGGGGGTCTACTTTCCAAAATGGTGTCACTTGTGGGGGGTTTCTACTGTTTAGGTACATTAGGGGCTCTGCAAACGCAATGTGACACCTGCAGACCATTCCATCTAAGTCTGCATTCAAATGGCACTCCTTCCCTTCTGAGCCCTCCCATGTGCCCAAACAGTGGTTCCCCCCACATATGGTGTATCATCGCACTCAGGACAAATTGGGCAACAAATTTTGGGGTCCAATTTCTCCTGTTACCCTCAGGAAAATACAAAACTGGGGGCTAAAAAAATAATTTTTGTGGGAAAAAAATTTTGTTTTATTTTTACGGCTCTGCATTATAAACTTCTGTGAAGCACTTGGTGGGTCAAAGTGCTCACCACACCTCTAGATAAGTTCCTTAGGGGGTCTACTTTCCAAAATGGTGTCATTTGTGGGGGGTTTCAATGTTTAGGCACATCAGTGGCTCTTCAAACGCAACATGGCGTCCCATCTCAATTCCTGTCAATTTTGCTTTGAAAAGTCAAACGGCGCTCCTTCCCTTCCGAGCTCTCCCATCCACCCAAACAGTGGTTTACCCCCACATATGGGGTATCCGCGTACTCAGGACAAATTGTACAACAACTTTTGGGGTCCAATTTCTTCTCTTACCCTTGGGAAAATAAAAAATTGGGGGCAAAAAGATAATTTTTGTGAAAAAATATGATTTTTTATTTTTACGGTTCTACATTATAAACTTCTGTGAAGCACTTGGTGGGTCAAAGTGCTCACCACACCTCTAGATAAGTTCCTTAGGGGGTCTACTTTCCAAAATGGTGTCACTTGTGGGGGGTTTCAATGTTTAGGCACATCAGTGGCTCTTCAAATGCAACATGACGCCCCATCTCAATTCCTGTCAATTTTGCATTGAAAAGTCAAACGGCGCTCCTTCCCTTCCGAGCTCTCCCATCCGCCCAAACAGTGGTTTACCCCCACATATGGGCTATCAGCGTACTCAGGACAAATTGTACAACAACTTTTGGGGTCCAATTTCTTCTCTTACCCTTGGGAAAATAAAAAATTGGGGGCGAAAAGATAATTTTTGTGAAAAAATATGATTTTTTATTTTTACGGTTCTACATTATAAACTTCTGTGAAGCACTTGTTGGGTCAAAGTGCTCACCACACCTCTAGATAAGTTCCTTAGGGGGTCTACTTTCCAAAATGGTGTCACCTGTGGGGGGTTTCAATGTTTAGCCACATCAGGGGCTCTCCAAACGAAACATGGCGTCCCATCTCAATTCCAGTCAATTTTGCATTGAAAAGTCAAATGGCACTCCTTCGCTTCCGAGCTCTGCCATGCGCCCAAACAGTGGTTTACCCCCACATGTGGGGTATTGGCATACTCAGGACAAATTGTACAACAATGTTTGGGGTCCATTTTCTCCTGTTACCCTTGGTAAAATAAAACAAATTGGAGCTGAATTAAATTTTTTGTGAAAAAAAGTTAAATGTTCATTTTTATTTAAACATTCAAAAAATTCCTGTGAAGCACCAGAAGGGTTAATAAACTTCTTGAATATGGTTTTGAGCACCTTGAGGGGTGTAGTTTTTAGAATGGTGTCACACTTGGGTATTTTCTATCATATAGACCCCTCAAAATGACTTCAAATGAGATGTGGTCCCTAAAATAAAATGGTGTTGTAGAAATGAGAAATTGCTGGTCAACTTTTAACCCTTATAACTCCCTAACAAAAAAAAATTTTGGTTCCAAAATTGTGCTGATGTAAAGTAGACATGTGGGAAATGTTACTTATTAAGTATTTTGTGTGACATATCTCTGTGATTTAATTGCATAAAAATTCAAAGTTGGAAAATTGCGAAATTTTCATAATTTTCGCCAAATTTCCGTTTTTTTCACAAATAAACGCAGGTACTATCAAATAATTTTTACCATTGTCATGAAGTACAATATGTCACGAGAAAACAATGTCAGAATCACCAGGATCCATTGAAGCGTTCCAGAGTTATAACCTCATAAAGGGACAGTGGTCAGAATTGTAAAAATTGGCCCGGTCATTAACGTGCAAACCACCCTTGGGGGTAAAGGGGTTAAAATTACATCTTTTTACTGTTTATGCTGCCTATGCAGCATCAATAGTAAAAACTTGGTCACACAGGGTTAATAGCGGCGGTAACGGAGTGAGTTACCCACGGCATAACGCGGTCCGTTACCGCTGGCATTAACCCTGTGTGAGCGGTTACTGGAGGGGATTATGGAGAGGGCACTGACTGCGGGGAGTATGGAGCGGGCACCGGGGACACGGACTGTGGGGAGCGGGGAGTATGGAGCAGAGCGCCGGGTACACTGACTGTGGGGAGCGGGGAGTATGGTGCGGGGCACCGGGGACACTGACTGCGGGGAGCGGGGAGTATGGATCGGAGCGTCGGGGACACTGACTGCGGGGAGCGGGGAGTATGGTGCGGAGCGCCGGGGACACTGACTGCGGGGAGCGGGGAGTATGGAGCGGAGCACCGGGGACACTGACTGCGAGTGCGGGGAGTATGGAGCGGGCAGCAGGCACTGTGACTGTAGGGGAGGGAGTAATCGGACTGTGCCCGTCGCTGATTGGTCGCAGCAGCCATGACAGGCAGCTGCCGAGACCAATCAGCGACACGGGATTTCTGTTACGGAAGTTGAGCACAGAAAGACGGAAGTACCCCTTAGACAAATATATATATATATATATATATATATATATATGTATATATATATATATATATACAGTGGGGCAAAAAAGTATTTAGTCAGTCAGCAATAGTGCAAGTTCCACCACTTAAAAAGATGAGAGGCGTCTGTAATTTACATCATAGGTAGACCTCAACTATGGGAGACAAACTGAGAAAAAAAAATCCAGAAAATCACATTGTCTGTTTTTTTAACATTTTATTTGCATATTATGGTGGAAAATAAGTATTTGGTCAGAAACAAAATTTCATCTCAATACTTTGTAATATATCCTTTGTTGGCAATGACAGAGGTCAAACGTTTTCTGTAAGTCTTCACAAGGTTGCCACACACTGTTGTTGGTATGTTGGCCCATTCCTCCATGCAGATCTCCTCTAGAGCAGTGATGTTTTTGGCTTTTCGCTTGGCAACACGGACTTTCAACTCTCTCCAAAGGTTTTCTATAGGGTTGAGATCTGGAGACTGGCTAGGCCACTCCAGGACCTTGAAATGCTTCTTACGAAGCCACTCCTTCGTTGCCCTGGCGGTGTGCTTTGGATCATTGTCATGTTGAAAGACCCAGCCACGTTTCATCTTCAATGCCCTTGCTGATGGAAGGAGGTTTGCACTCAAAATCTCACGATACATGGCCCCATTCATTCTTTCATGTACCCGGATCAGTCGTCCTGGCCCCTTTGCAGAGAAACAGCCCCAAAGCATGATGTTTCCACCACCATGCTTTACAGTAGGTATGGTGTTTGATGGATGCAACTCAGTATTCTTTTTCCTCCAAACATGACAAGTTGTGTTTCTACCAAACAGTTCCAGTTTGGTTTCATCAGACCATAGGACATTCTCCCAAAACTCCTCTGGATCATCCAAATGCTCTCTAGCAAACTTCAGATGGGCCCGAACATGTACTGGCTTAAGCAGTGGGACACGTCTGGCACTGCAGGATCTGAGTCCATGGTGGCGTAGTGTGTTACTTATGGTAGGCCTTGTTACATTGGTCCCAGCTCTCTGCAGTTCATTCACTAGGTCCCCCCGCGTGGTTCTGGGATTTTTGCTCACCGTTCTTGTGATCATTCTGACCCCACGGGGTGGGATTTTGCGTGGAGCCCCAGAACGAGGGAGATTTTCAATGGTCTTGTATGTCTTCTATTTTCTAATTATTGCTCCCACTGTTGATTTCTTCACTCCAAGCTGGTTGGCTATTGCAGATTCAGTCTTCCCAGCCTGGTGCAGGGCTACAATTTTGTTTCTGGTGTGCTTTGACAGCTCTTTGGTCTTCACCATAGTGGAGTTTGGAGTCAGACTGTTTGAGGGAGTGCACAGGTGTCTTTTTATACTGATAACAAGTTTAAACAGGTGTCATTACTACAGGTAATGAGTGGAGGAAAGAGGAGACTCTTAAAGAAGAAGTTACAGGTCTGTGAGAGCCAGAAATCTTGATTGTTTGTTTCTGACCAAATACTTATTTTCCACCATAATATGCAAATAAAATGTTAAAAAAACAGTCAATGTGATTTTCTGGATTTTTTGTTCTCAGTTTGCCTCCCATAGTTGAGGTCTACCTATGATGTAAATTACAGACGCCTCTCATCTTTTTAAGTGGTGGAACTTGCACTATTGCTGACTGACCAAATACTTTTTTGCCCCACTGTATATATATATATATATATATATATATATATATATATATATATATATTAACATGCTAGCAGAAATCTTTAACAACTTCTCCATACACGTAGTGATATTTATGCAATTCAAGAGTATGTTTAATTAAATAGGGTGAGGGTGTTGTGTTGTTACACTAGTTTTAATAAGATACTTATGGCCGGAAGCAGAATATGGAAGACATCAAAGACTTCTAATGCGCAAAGTGCCAAATGAATATGAAAACCAAACTATGACGTTTCCAAGATACAGTAAGGAGAACATTCACACTAGTTCAAAGAAAACATCTTAAAGTGATTTCACATGTTAGGCTCTGGATGAAGTTTGGATGGAGATTTAAGAAGTTGTCAAAGATTTATCTGAGAAAATTGTGTGAAAAAATAAATGGAAAGCAAGCCCTTTACCCTTATCCCTTTTTTAACTTCCTTTATGTTTCCAAATATTATAAAACACTGTTGCCATCATCAAAATATGCTTAATAATATAAAAATTAAACAAAAAAAATAGTTTGATACATCAAATTTTACAGAATACCAAATTTTGGTCCTATTTGAAGATTTATTTTTCACCCAAATTTTCTTATTGGGAAAACTTGTTTGTTTTTATTCTAAGAAAGGGGTTTACGTTTTTTATCCCCTTAACCACTTATGAAGTACTATGTGCATTATAAATCGTGTCCTTGCTTTTGATGCCTAGCCCGCTTCTTTTCCAGTAAATAATGGCTGAATTATTAAGCTATCATCTGCCTCTAACAGCCACGATTGACAGCAGCATTAACCACACACCTGCAGGCAGGCGATCCATTATATCACCTCATCAGCATCCCACAATCAGCATTGTGGGATGCCGATGTGTTACCATGACAGCCAGGAGGGTCTGTTGAAGACTAGTGATGAGCGAGCACTAAAATGCTTGGGTCGAGCAGATTGGAATACTCAGATACTCGACCCGAGCAACGAGCCCAATGTCTGTGGGAGACCCGAGTATTTTAACCGTGATACCCCCGGGGGTCCTTTTAAGGTCTAAAAATGTCTGAAAATGATGGAAACACTGCTCAAATGACACATGAACATCATGGGGATCGCCCCTGGTAGCATTTCTGACTCCTAGTTCACAGTTTTAAACAATTTTTTCTGAGATTCATGCCATCTTTCCCGGTGCCACAAAAAAAAACACACTAAAACAAAACCAAAACGGATTTTGCTGGGAAATATGTAAAGGTACATCCTTTGCAGGTTAATGACTTGCCTGTAAGGCCAAATATTTAACCCCAGACCGAAAATTTCCTCCCCCACTTAGGCTTAGTTCAGATGAAGCATTTCTGAAGCGTTTTTCAACTTTAACATTGCTTTCAACCACTACAAATGCATTCACTGGGAAATGTCATCGTAACATTTCACAACCCTAGCTGGCCATGTGGTGTGTGACACATAAGCAGACCCATCTTGTTTCACTTACGAAGGAGGGACTTAAAGTCACAGAGCCAATTTTTACTGGTGCATCAGGCGGCATTAATCTTCTTAAAGGGCCATTATGAAACAGTGGGTCTCCTAAGCTGATGTAGCCTATGCTGTGAGTGGATGGGCTGCCAAGAATTACAAAGCACCACAATACCCCTGTCATAAGATGTCCAGGAGGGCCTCCTGAAAAAATGTTGCATTGAATGCAAGGCCTGCCCTGCTACCAATTCATATGCACCCCAATAACCCTTAAACCCACATACTTGATGGGCCCATGCAAATTCACTTCACAGTATTCATTTTGTACTCCCGTACTCCTTTGTTTTACACATTGGCATCAAAGCCAGCCCTGCTGCATAGTCAGTCATATGCACACCATTATGCCTTGGAACCCACATACTGGATGGGCTCATTAAAATCCACTTCACAATATGCATTTTGTACGCCCGTACTCCTTTGTGTTACACATTGGCAGCCAGGCCAGCCCTGCTGCATAGTCAGTCATATGCACCCCATTATGCCTTGGAACCCACATACGATGTCGTGCATGCAAGCCAATCCCCTGTCCATGGTGCATGCAAAGATGCCTCATGCCCTGCATCTGCAGTTGCACACAAACTCAACTAGCACCATCAACAAGCACGTCCACGTCCTTGTCCCAGCGCACCGTTCAGTTGTCCATACCCCAGTCCTTGGAACGCAAGCGGAAATACGCAGCCAACGCAACAGTACTAAATTCACACATTTCTCTTCTGCTTGCGCTCAAAATGTTGCATTTTAGGCCTTTGGGAGACCTAATCTTTCAGCAACCTGATGGTGGTGACCATCACAAGGTAATCGTTACCCAGCCACCACAATTTTGCCTGGTCTGCCGTCACGGAATTACACAAGCAAGGACATATTCCCCAACATTACCCGGGCCCTCAACAATGCTGTTAAAGGAAAAGCGCACCTATCCACGGACACGTGATCAATTGCTTGTGGGCAGGGATGGTACATCTCCCTGATGGCACGCTGGGTTAGCGTAGAGGAAGCCATGATCCAGTCAGACATTGGGAGACCATGTTACAGATGTATGGAGACAGGTTGTGGAAGGCTTTGCATGTCATAGTTAGGGTTTTGAACTGTAGCCTCTGGGCAATTGGAAGGCAGTGAAGGGCCTAGCAGAGAGGAGAGGCCAGGGAATAACAGAGTGACAGTTGAATTACTCGCGCATCAGACTTTAAGATAGATTGAAGTGGTGCAAGAGTGCTATAGGGGAGGCCAAACAGTAGAAAGTTGCAATAGTGGAGGCGGGAGATCAAGAGGGCGTCCACAAACATTTTTGCAGTTTCTTGGAATGTACGGATCCTAGAACTGCTTTTGAGTTGCAGTGGACAGGAGGAGGCAAGGGCTTGGATATGTATATTGAAAGAGAGGGCAGAATCGAGGATCACCTCAAGGCCCCGAACATGCGGGACTTTTTGTACTGGTGTGGTGTCCCGGCATTACACAGGCACGTGTCCCAAAACATTACCAGTGGCCTCCAATATGCTGTTATTGGTAAAGTCAACCTAACCACAGTCACGTGGACAAGTGCTTATAGTCAGGGACAGTATACCACACTAAGAGCACACTGGGTGGATGCCGGAATCCAGTCCAACCTTGGGATGGTGCACGTCCGACCAACCCCGAGTATTGCATGCCCTACGTAAATCTGGGTTGCCCCCACAGTTTTCAGCTCCTGCACCTCCTCCTCTTCAGCCTCCATCTCCGCAAGTAGCATATCAGTCACAAGCTGGAAGCACTGCAGCACTGCCTCAGCCAAGCTGCAACAGGCTGTGCTGAAGCTAGTATGCTTAGGTGACAAGCCGCACAATGATGAAGATTTGTGGCAGCTCTGAAAGAGCAGGCAGATCTGTGGCTGACACCGCTGAACCAACAGCCAGCCATGGTCGTTTGTGAGCATGAACTGTCTCTCTCTACTGCGCACATGCGCTGTACTCACGTTCATGGGGCGCACGGTGCCTCGCTCTCTGGTGGTCATTGGGCACATGGCTCCTCGCTTTATGGCAGTACCGCTTTTATTGGTGGGAGAAAACACCTTCATAATGCAGAGACAGAGTACAACACCGCCCAAGTGTTCACATTCTGCTCCTCAGACTTTTTTGTGCGCAGTGACTGCCTCTAGGCAGAAGATGATGATGGTTGTAGTAGTAGTGGGAGCATTTAAGACAGTCATGAAGCAGCCATAACAACTTGAAAGAGAAGTATTTTTCCCGAAATACCACACTGTTCCATATGTGGCCAGTATTTTTTTTTAATGCAAAATAGTGCTGTATATAAGTAGATTAACAGACAGCAAAAACAGTGGAAAACTGGCCTAAAATGCCCAAACTTGCAGCATCCAGATATTTGAGGCCTGTCACAGAAATACCACACTGCCAAATATGTGGCCTGTATTTTTTTAAATGCAAAATAGTGCTTTATATAAGTAGAGTCACAGACAAGAAAAAAATGGACTAATGGCCTAAAATGCCCAAACTTGGAGCACGCAGATATATGAGGCCTGCCACGGAAATACCACACTGCCAAATATGTGGCCTGTATTTTTTTAAATGCAAAATAGTGCTGTATATCAGTAGAGTAACAGACAGGAAAAAACTGGACTAATGGCCTAAAATGCCCAAACTTGGAGCACGCAGATATATGAGGCCTGTCACGGAAATACAACACTGCCAAATATGTGGCCTGTATTTTTTTTATGCAAAATAGTGCTGTACATAAGTAGAGTAACAGACACCAAAACATTGGAAAACCGGCCTAAAATGCCCAAGCTTGGAGCACGCAGATATATGAAGCCTTTTTTGTTTTTTAGTGAATTTAAAACAAAAAAAAGCTGGCACAAGGCTACCACACAGAACTATGCTACTCTGGAAATTTGATTTTTCAAAAACAGATGCACCAGGGCTCAGTCTGACTTAACAGACTGTATTAATTTTTTTTTGCTTTTTGGTGAATGTAAACAAACAAAATTTGACCAAGGCTAACACACAGAACTATGCTACGTATGCCTGTGGAAATAGGATTTTTCGAAAAATGAATCACCAGCCCTCGGCCTAACATAACAGACTGTATTAATTTTTTTTTTGGCAGTTGGGTGAATTTATAAAAAAAAATAGTAGAACAAGGCTAGCACACACAACTATGCTACGTATGCCTGACAAACTATGATTTTTAAACAGATGCTCAAGGCCTCAGTCTAACATAACAGACTGTATATTTTTTGGGGGGAGGTGAATTTTTTGGAAAAAAGAAAAAAAAAAGAAAACTGTAACTAGGTATATAGGAAGTGCGGCGACGTCTAAAAATCACTAAAATTGACAAATCTCTGGGCCCGGATGGGATACACCCTCGAGTACTGCAGGAATTAAGTACAGTCATTGATAGACCATTATTTTTAATCTTTAAAGACTCCATAATAACAGGGTCTGTACCACAGGACTGGCGTATAGCAAATGTGGTACCAATATTCAAAAAGGGGACAAAAGCTGAACTCGGAAATTATAGGCCAGTAAGCTTAACCTCTACTGTGGGTAAAATCCTGGAAGGCATTCTAAGCGATGCTATACTGGAGTATCTGAAGAGGAATAACCTCATGACCCAGTATCAGCACGGGTTTACTAGGGACCGTTCATGTCAGACTAATTTGATCAGTTTCTATGAAGAGGTAAGTTCCGGATTGGACCAAGGGAACCCAGTGGATGTAGTGTATATGGACTTTTCAAAAGCTTTTGATACGGTGCCACACAAAAGGTTGAAACATAAAATGAGAATAATGGGGATAGGGGAAAATATGTGCAAGTGGGATGAGAATTGGCTCAGGGATAGGAAACAAAGGGTGTTTATTAATGGAGCACACTTGGACTGGGTAGCGGTTAGCAGTGGGGAACCACAGGGGTTAGTATTGGGCCCTCTTCTTTTTAACATATTTATTAATGACCTTGTAGGGGGCATTCAGAGTAGAATTTCAATATTTGCAGATGACACTAAACTCTGCAGGGTAATCAATACAGAGGAGGACAATTTTATATTACAGGATGATTTATGTAAACTAGAAGCTTGGGCTGATAAATGGCAAATGAGCTTTAATGGGGATAAATGTAAGGTCATGCACTTGGGTAGAAGTAATAAGATGTATAATTATGTGCTTAATTCTAAAACTCTGGGCAAAACCATCAATGAAAAAGACCTGGGTGTATGGGTGGATGACAAACTCATATTCATTGGCCAGTGTCAGGCAGCTGCTACAAAGGCAAATAAAATAATGGGATGCATTAAAAGAGGCATAGATGCTCATGAGGAGAACATAATTTTACCTCTATACAAGTCACTAGTTCGACCACACTTAGAATACTGTGCACAGTTCTGGTCTCCGGTGTATAAGAAAGACATAGCTGAACTAGAGCGGGTGCAGAGAAGAGCGACCAAGGACTGGGGGGTCTGCAATACCAAGATAGGTTATTACACTTGGAGCTATTTAGTTCGGAAAAACGAAGACTAAGGGGTGATCTTATTTTAATGTATAAATATATGAGGGGACAGTACAAAGACCTTTCTGATGATCTTTTTAATCATAGACCTGAAACAGGGACAAGGGGGCATCCTCTGCGTTTGGAGGAAAAAAGGTTTAAGCATAATAACAGACGCGGATTCTTTACTGTAAGAGCAGTGAGACTATGGAACTCTCTGCCGTATGATGTTGTAATGAGTGATTCATTACTTAAATTTAAGAGGGGACTGGATACCTTTCTGGAAAAGTATAATGTTACAGGGTATATATACTAGATTCCTCGATAGGGCGTTGATCCGGGGAACTAGTCTGATTGCCGTATGTGGAGTCGGGAAGGAATTTTTTTCCCCAATGTGGAGCTTACTCTTTGCCACATGGGTTTTTTTTGCCTTCCTCTGGATCAACATGTTAGGGCATGTTAGGTTAGGCTATGGGTTGAACTAGATGGACTTATAGTCTTCCTTCAACCTTAATAATAACTATAACTATAACTATAGTAAATAAGCAGCAGCAGCATCAGACAGTTATGTAGCTTTGGAAAGGATGCAGTGGGAGCTATGTACGCCCATACAGTGCCTGCAGGCCTTGCACTGATGTGGTATGCAATCTCGGGACCCACGAATTAGCCCTAAAAAGGACTGTTGGTTTCTCAGGAGTTGTAGATTTAAGAGTTGCAGACCTACACTAACTATAAAAACCACGATTCTGACCCTATCTCGGCAGCAGCTCTCCCTACTCTCGCTGAATCCGGAGCTGAATGCGACGAGCAGGGCGGCACCAGGTCACTTAGTTACTCGGGGAGTAAGGCCAGTTTCACACGTCAGTGGCTCCAGTACGTGAGGTGACAGTTTCCTCACGTACTGGAGCCACTGACACACGTAGACACATTGAAATCAATGCATCTGTGCAGATGTCATTGATTTTTTGCGGACCGTGTCTCCGTGTGCCAAACACGGAGACATGTCAGTGTTCGTGAGAGCGCACGGATTACACGGACCCATTAAAGTCAATGGGTCCGTGTAAAACAGGTACCGCACACGGACGTTGTCTGTGTGCAGTCCGTGTGCCGTGCAGGAGACAGCGCTACAGTAAAATAAAGATCCATGTTCCCACCCCCTCCCACCCTCTGTGCGCCCTCCCGCTGTTCTTAAAATACTCACCCGGCTCCCTCACTGGCTGGCGCTGCTTCCTGTCCTGGCCGCACCTTCTACTGTATGAGAGGTCACGTGGGGCCGCCGATTACAGTCATGAATATGCGGCTCCACCTCCCATAGGGGTGGAGCTGCATATTCATCACTGTAAATGAGCGGCCCCACGTGACCGCTCATACAGTAGAAGGTGCGGCCAGGACAGGAAGCAGCGCCAGCCAGCGAGGGAGCCGGGTGAGTATTTTAAGAACAGCGGGCGGGCGCACAGGGGGTGGGAGGGGGGTGGGAACATGGATCTTTTTTTTAAACACGAGAAACAAAAAAAAAAGAATATTCATATCTTCTCTACAGCAAACGCTGCTGCAAAGAAGGTATGAATGGCAGCTTCAGCACCAGATGCAGGGGACAGCGCTAAACTTTAGCGCTGTCTCCTGCACGGTGCGTGTGGTACCCAGTGGGCACACGGGCGGCACACGTGTGCCACACTGATGTGCCACAGAAACGCATGGGCACACGGACACGGATAATTCCGGTACCGATTTTTCCGGTACTGGAATTATCTGGACGTATGAGACTGGCCTAAAGAGTAGTGGCGAGCATGTTCGCTCATCACTACTGAAGATGCCTGTGTCTGTTATCATGGTACTCCTGTGAAAATCAGCCCATGGCTGGTGTACATAGGATGCCAAGATTTTGCTATATACAGCACTGCTGTAACATTTCTGTACAGTATATAGCAGAAGCGATCAGAAGATCGCAGGTTCAAGTTCCTGTAGGAGACTAACAAATACTGCGAAAGTAAAAATAATTCTTTAGAAAACAGTAAATAGATACAAAAAAATTGAAATCACCTCTCTTTTCCCTTATTAAAAATTAAGTAATAAAAAATACACATATTTAGTATCGCTTCATTTGAAAAAGCCTGATCTATCAAAATATAAAATAAATTAATCTGGTTGGTAAACAGATAAACAATCTAAATGCCAGAATTGCAGTTTTTCATCCGTTGCAACAAAAAAAAATTAATAGGAGGTGATCAAAACATCATATCTACCCCAAAATCATATCAATAAAAACATCAGCTTGGGATGCAGAAAACAATCCCTCACACAGCTCCATATCCTCAAAACTGAAGCGCCACGGCTCTAGGAGAGTGGCAACAAAAGCTAATTTTTTATTTTTTTTTTACAAATTTGTGATTTTTTAATACCACATAAATAAAACAAAACTATACTTTTTTTTGTATCTGTGTAATCGTATTGACCTTTAGAATTGCAGGTTTTTTTTTGCTATTTGCCACACTTTGAATTTCTTTCCTGCTTTACGGGGCATCATGTGATAAAATTAATTATGTAATTCAAAAGTACAAGTCATCCTGCAATAAATAAGCTCTCACACAGCTACATAGAAGTAAATGTTAAAATATATGGCTGTTGGAATAAGAGGAGGTAAAAAATAAAAATCACCAGGTCCTTAATGGTTTCAACACTTAAAAAGTTGTTTTAGTTTTTTTTTTTTTTTTTTTTTACAACATTTATTAGTCCCACATAGGAGCGTGAACATCCGGTAATTCTTAGATCACATAAATAATCATCTGCGCTAATTTATGTGCATTATCCTAGCCTATTTTACTGACCGGTAGCCTATTAGACTCTGGCATGGCAGGCTCTTACAAGCCATAGTATGTGGCTAAAGTAGAGGCTATTGTTAGAACTTCAGTTGCCATAGCAACCCATTTGAACTCTGTGATCCCATTGCGCTGGGAGGTTGTGGATCGGCTGATAGACAGAGAGTGCTTTCCTTTGTCAACCTCCTCAAATGTTAACATATGAAGAGTTAAACTGTTGAATGGAGATAGCTCCAGTCATAGAAGACGCAGTCAGAGCTTAGCTGTATACCATAGCTGACTCCTGCAGTGGATGGCATGGGCACCATATGGACACAGCTCCTGTGCCCTCGCCATCCCTGGGACACACATATATCTATACAGTGCTCAGCATTAATGAGTACAACTGATTTGTCAGAAGACTGTTAGTTTCCTTTCAGAATCAACATTTTCTGTGATATACCATACTACAAAAACTCTCACATAAAGTGGGCCATTGATTGCCAAAAAAATTTGTTATTTTACACACCAAAAAAGTTATTTTCCTAACAAATTCATTCAAGTTTATGTTGCAAAAATGAGTACGCCACAATGAAAGTCTTAGGGACAAAGTTAAAATTTAGACTACAAAATTGTAAGTAACAAAAATTCAACCACAAGTAAGTCTAAATATTAAAAAACAGGTGTCAAACACAAAGTTGACTATAAAAGGGTGTTACTTAACAAAGAAAACCCCTTCCCATTTCATGCTATCAGCAATGGAACCACATGAAAGAGAAACGTCAAAAGACCTGAGAAATAAAATTATTTCTTTGCATAGGAAAGGTGAAGGCTACAAGAAGATAAAGAAAGTTTTACTTATCAGTCAGAATTCTGTAGTGAGGGTATGTGCCCATGATCAGGAATTGCTGCGGTTTTGATGCTGCGTATTTATTCATCTTTCAATACTGCAGCATGTCAATTTCACTTGTGGAGACAGTAGTCTCCACAACAGAAATTCAATTAATAGAATGTATTAAATACAGTAAATCTGGATGGGTCAGTGAACACATTCGTATTTTCCTGCCTTCAGTAGAACGCAGCATTTTGGGCACATCAATAATACGCTGCTTCCAAAGCTCTGCTACTTCCAGATCGTGGGCCTATAGCCTAAAAGTGATACAAAAATGTAACAAATATGGAACTGCAACCATCTTTGAGGCGTTCAGACCACAAAAGTCAACACCTAATCAGGAATGTCTTCTGATGAGAAGATTGAAAAAAAATTGAGATGCAAGTTCACTTTATCGCTAGATAAAGATGAATTAACCCATAGTCAGTATTTCAAGTTCACTCTCTCCTCAAACCCAAGCAGAAAAATGCCCAACTGAAATATGCCAGGGCTCATGTTGAAAAATATTAAGATTACTGTAATTGCATATTGTGGAGTGATGAGACCAAAATAACATTTTTTTTAAACCAATGGCTTTAAAACTGTGTGGTATCTCAAAGGTGAAGAGCACAAATAAATATGCATGGTGCCTACAATGAAACATACTGGTAGCATTGTCCTTATGTGGGGTTGCATGAGTCTCGGGAGCTACATTTCATTGAAGGTATCATGAATTCCCAGATCTACTGCTCTATATTGAAAGAGAAGATGCTATCATCACTCCATGCCCTTGGCAGATGTGAACTTTTCCAAAGACAATCATCCAAAACACACAGAGACCACTGCTGCATTTCTGAAGAAGTTTGGGGTTAAACTGATTCAGTGGACAAGTATTTCTCTCCATCCAGCATCAAAGCTGCAAAAGAGGTCATTCTTGAAGAATGGAAAAAGATAAATGTTGCAATAAGTTGCCTACCTGTTCTTTTTATGTCTAGAAGACTCGGTCCTGTCCTTAAAAATCATGGAGGACATATAAGATATTAGATGACTACATCTAGCTTTTGTTGTCAGTGTATTCATTTTTGCATCAATTAATTTGACTACAACTGAACATTTTGTAAAGAAAGTTACATTATTAACAGTACTTTTATGTTATGAATTTAAAAAATGTTCTATGAAACTCAGTCTTGTCAAAATTTTTCGTGTTCAGTGAGATATTGATTAAAATGTTACTTTTCAAAGGGGGTGTACATATTTATGCCAAGTTTCCTGATATGGAAACTTATTGTGATTAGGATGTACAGTATAAAAATATGTCCATTTGCAAAAACTGATTAATACAAGTAAAATTAGACACATGAGACTCTTCCTTTAGCATCAACCCCATACTTACTTATTAAGTGAAGATATATTTTCTATGAACATTTTTTAAAGACTTCCTTGATGTACCGATAGAAAATACAACAATCTGCATATTGAGAAAATACTGTCTGCCATAAATATCAATCTGTATTTGTAGCGTGGCTCTGTCAGTGGTTTCCTGACAGCTCTACAAATAGCTACCTGAGACAGTCTTAAGGTACCTTCACACATAACGATATTGTTAACGATATCGTTGCTATTTGTGACGTAGCAACGATATCGTTAATGAAATCGTTATGTGTGACAGCGACCAACGATCAGGCCCCTGCTGGGAGATCGTTAGTCGCTGAATAAAGTCCAGAACTTTATTTCGTCGCTGGACTCCTGCTGACATCGCTGGATCGGCGTGTGTGACACCGATCCAGCGATGTCTTCACTGGTAACCAGGGTAAACATCGGGTAACTAAGCGCAGGGCCGCGCTTAGTAACCCGATGTTTACCCTGGTTACCATGCTAAAAGTAAAAAAAAACAAACACTACATACTTACCTACCGCTGTCTGTCCTCCAGCGCTGCGCTCTGCACTCCTCCTGTACTGGCTGTGAGCCGGAAAGCAGAGCGGTGACGTCACCGCTCTGCTTTCCGGCTCCCAGCCAGTACAGGAGGAGAGCAGAGAAGCAGAGCGCAGCGCTGGAGGACAGACGGCTGTAGGTAAGTATCTAGTGTTTGTTTTTTTTTACTTTTAGCATGGTAACCAGGGTAAACATCGGGTTACTAAGCGCGGCCCTGCGCTTAGTTACCCGATGTTTACCCTGGTTACCGGCATCGTTGGTCGCTGGAGAGCGGTCTGTGTGACAGCTCTCCAGCGACCAAACAGCGACGCTGCAGCGATCCGGATCGTTGTCGGTATCGCTGCAGCGTCGCTTAATGTGAAGGGGCCTTTAGTGCAGACCTCTTTGTTTACTAGATATCACAAGTTTCGCTGTCCTTCCCCTTATCTCTTGTATAGGGATCTAGACATTCACAGGTACCCCAGGGTTGAGACTTCAGAGTCGACTGCTGACCAATGTTGAAAACGGACAGGAGTGGTCAGGTAGCTGGGTCAGAACCAGGAGGACTGCCATGGTACAAAACTCATTAGCAAAGTTTATATACACTGCTATTCCTATATGAACACCCCTGCTTCTCTCTAAGGTAATCAGTGCCTATTTTTTCTTTGCCTTGTCTGACCGCAAAAGGATGGAGCTGACAAAAATTGCCCATGTGGCTGATATAAGTAATCTCCACTAATTACTGCCATCCTACCCAGTAGGCCAGAGATTTCTATATGTGGTTAAGCATTTACTTAAAGGGAATCTGTCACCAGAAAAAAATCTACTAATCTGCCCTGGCTGACACAGGCTCTTCATTGGGGCCGGCTGTCAGTAAAGACAGGGGGATGCGGTTACAGCCACTGCTCTCTATACTCAGAGGAGTGACTGAACCCACCTTGGTGCTGCGCCCCTGACTGAAACCAGAATGCTGCTAAAGTGGGATAAAGTTAATTTTCTCACCACAATGTCTGGTTCAAGGGAACCTGCCACCCCCAAAATCGATGGTGAGGTAAGCTCACCATCATCAGGGGCTTATCTACAGCATTCTGTAATGCTGTAGATAAGCCGCCGATGTTACCTGAAAGAGGAGAAAAAGACGTTAGATTATACTCACCCAGGGGCGGTCCCGCTCCGGTGGGCATCTCAGGTCCGGTACAGCGCCTCTTCATTCCATGACGTCCTCTTCTTGTCTTCTTGCCGCAGCTCCAGTGCAGGCATACTTTGTCTGCCCTGTTGAGGGCAGAGCAAAGTACTGCAGTGCGCAGGCGCTGGGCCTCTCTGACCTTTCCCGGCAGATAGGAGGCGCCGGAGCGGACCTGAGATGCCCATTTGACTGGACCGCAGCGGGACCGCCCCTGGGTGAGTATAATCTAACCTCTTTTTCTCCTCTTTCAGGTAACATCAGGGGCTTATCTACAGCATTACAGAATGCTGATGACGGTGAGCTTACCTCACCATCGATTTTGGGGGTGCCAGGTTCCCTTCAAATGTGAGCTCCGGGCAGGGTAATAACACTAATAACTTGCAGAATAGCCCCATATCTGCAGGTTAATAGCGCTTTTTCCTGGTCACAGGTTCCCTTTATATTTACCTGAAGGTTTTGTACCACTGATTCTTATAAAATTATAGGGTTGGATTTTTTTTTTTAGAAAGTAATTACACATAAATTATTCAATTATTCAATACAATAGGAAATCATAGAAAGTTTTCTTGGCAGAAAGAGCAATAACTGTGAAAATAATGAGAATGGTATACAAACGAAAGATTGAGGCAACAGAATTATGGGTTGGATTAATCATGTCTAAATGGAATGACACATGATTTGACCCCTTTTCTTCTTCAAAGAACAGTAAAATTGTGCTAGATGTGACACTGTAGTGAATTACAGCTTGTGGAAAGATAATAGAAAATGGAAAATCCTTGCAACATCTATTGCAAATGCAACCCCTACCTTGAATTAAAAGTATTCAAATCTCAAAGAATTGTGTACAAATGCTTTATTTATCTATTTAAGATGAGTCACTAATCAATGTACTGTATATAGTAGAAATGTATCTGTATGTCAGTGTCACGTGTAGTCTTCTCCATGACTATAAATTAAAATGTGTATATTTCCCTTCTCCTACTTCCTGACTTATGAAACATCATATATCATATGCTCCTTGCTTTTACTTCTACTTGACTTTCTCACTCACTCACTGTCTCTGGAGGAATCATGTTTCTCATACCAGGCAGCACATTGTTCAGTGTCCAGTGAGCAGCAGAACAGTTTCTTAGCAAGGGTGAGTTGTGTATGAAGATAACACCAACATCACCATCCACTTTTTGATAGAGGGGTGTGGAGGCAGCTGTAAGTAGTGGCAATGTAAGGGAGATGGGAGAGGAATAATTGGAACTGTAGTAATTTACTTGAAAATCCCTGATACTATTTAACCCTGCTGTTGTCTTTGGTCAAAAACGACCGACCTTGAACTTCAATATTCTTTAAAATATTCAAGATGTGGCTCTGAAACCCGTGGCCGACCGACCCATCCTCATTTAAGTCAATCAACCACAAGTGTCAGAACCGCATCTTGAACACCCCCAAAAATACCAAAGTTCAAAATCGGTCTCCCCAGACCGAAGACAACAGCAGGGTTAAAACAAAGCAACTATACAAAAATAACAAAATAACGAAAATAAAAAATAACAGCTTCTGAGCTACGGTGGCATCACCTGGTGAACCATTAGAGACATGAAGGCATATTTCTATGTCTTGCAAAAGCTCAGTAAATCCCTTCTAGGACATCATTGAAAAAAAAGACAAGAATAATAAACAGTCCAGAGTGAAGGGCTCATAAACGATGGGCAATTGTTATGGTAAAAAGTAGTTGCATTTTTCATGAGACATAAAATCCCAGACAGATCACAAAACGATTGTCTGTCTTGAATGTTCAGTGTTTGATCTATGCATGCACAGAGCTTTACTTGGTAAATGTTGCTATCCCTAGAGTATTCTGGATTAATTTACCCTTTAAAAGTGATATGTCTCTAGCTAGCTTCATTTATTTTCAGCATAAGGTGAAAAACATAAAAAAATAATCAAAACTCATCATTTTGCTGTTAAACTTGATAATAGCATTAATATGAATTATGTATAGGTCAAGACAAAAGATTGCTAAATTACATTTATGTGAATATATTAAATATTTTTACGTAGTATAATCCAGCATTGTCACAATCTCTTGAAAAATCTAATACATCTTGTTTTATTCTTGTACCCATACATTTGCTCTTCTACCTACACATCTTTTGTATGGGGGGTTTCAAATATATTGCTTGGGTTGACCAGGTTTTATCTAAAAAAACTTACTTGTTGCACAATTAAGTTATCAAAAGAGAAAATAAGGAGTTTGTTCAGCTCACTTCATGTATGAAAACATTGAAAAAAGAAGAACTCTTAAAATGGGAGCGGGTAATGGATCCTGGTTGGGGAGAATGGATACAAAGTCTGGGGAAATTTGGTAATTTATCCAGCACTCGATCTCCAGATAAAAACAGTAGAAGTTTTATTATTCCATTTTAAAAAAATAATAGGGAACGCACAAGTTTAAAAGCAAGACATCTTGTGAAAAAAAATTTCTCCTGAGCAGCTACGCACTTCAAACCTAGATCGTGTTCTTAATCATGGCATAAACATTAGTTGGTTCTCTGTTTTATATATGTGCCTATATCCAGTAAATTAGTTGGGAAACCTAGCCCAAACTGGGTTTGCATACATTCAATTATTTGAACAAGCTAGTGAAGGGTAAATCCCAAAAAAGCCGGCAGAAATCCCACTAGGCATTGTTCACATTGTATGATATAAACCACAAGTGTGGAACTACAATTAATGAAGTGTTTAATATTGATTTTTTACCCTGTAGACAGGAATTTTTTGGTTTTATTTATGGTATATATTTAAACCGACCATACATGGGTTTACCTCAGCTATAAAAACTTTTGATCTCTAACCAGGTTTGTGGGTCATTTTTATTGGAGGAAGATAAACTGGGTGAAACAATATTACCATTAGTTTTGCCTATTCTTTCTATAAAAGTGCATCCAAGTTCTAGCATTTCTGCCACATGTTTATCCATACATAAAATGGGCAGATCTGTTTTGATTATGTGGGCTATTTCATAATAATTCTGACTGTAACACTGTCCTAAATATTTTCAAAAGTTGTCAGGCTCAGTTTTGAAATGAGTCATTACTTAATGATTTTGACCTCCTGGGTTCAAACCTGACATTGAAAATTATTAGTTGGCTTTTGTTTCTTTGATATCAAAGAGCTTTTCTTTTACTGATATGTATAATGATTGCATAAAAGTGTCACCACTTCGAAACATTATTAATTTTGCAAATATAAAGATGCATAACATTTTATTATGCCAAGTTTCAGATATTTATTTAGAGGAAACTTAGCAACTATTCAAGTAAATTAAGCATGTCTAAACACTATTGTGAGTAAGCAGTTTGAGAAATTACACTACAAAATTTGGTCCACATTCAGTGACAACTCTTTTTTGCTTGTCTTTTGTACTCCTGCATTGGATCATCTCTCACAATTGTCAACAGTAATCTACAAGCATTGATGGATTTCATTTTCCTGATATCTTTCCTCCATAGACCCAATATATTGGTGAAATCTCTCACTGTGCTTGTCGCTCACGGCTCCGCAGTTTGATGTAAAAAAATCTAGATGCGAATGTAAGAAATGAATATTTAAGGGCATGTTTCAGCTAAGACCCTTAAGGTACCGTCACACATAGCGCCGCTGCAGCGATACCGACAACGATCCGGATCGCTGCAGCGTCGCTGTTTGGTCGCTGGAGAGCTGTCACACAGACAGCTCTCCAGCGACCAACGATCCCGAGGTCCCCGGTAACCAGGGTAAACATCGGGTAACTAAGCGCAGGGCCGCGCTTAGTAACCCGATGTTTACCCTGGTTACCATCCTAAAAAGTAAAAAAAAAAACGCTACATACTTACCTACCGCTGTCTGTCCTCGGCGCTCTGCTTCTCTGGTCTGGCTGTGAGCGCCGGGCAGCCAGAAAGCAGAGCGGTGACGTCACCGCTCTGCTTTCCGGCTGACCGACGCTCACAGCCAGAGCAGGAGGAGAGCAGAGCACAGCGCTGGAGGACAGACGGCTGTAGGTAAGTATGTAGTGTTTGTTTTTTTACTTTTAGGATGGTAACCAGGGTAAACATCGGGTTACTAAGCGCGGCCCTGCGCTTAGTTACCCGATGTTTACCCTGGTTACCAGCAAAGACATCGCTGAATCGGTGTCACACACGCCGATTCAGCGATGTCTACGGGGAGTCCAGCGACGAAATAAAGTTCTGGACTTTCTTCCCCGACCAGCGATCTCCCAGCAGGGGCCTGATCGCTGCTGCCTGTCACACTGGACGATATCGCTAGCGAGGACGCTGCAACGTCACGGATCGCTAGCGATATCGTCTAGTGTGACAGTACCTTTATATGTTTTGAGGAGATTTTCTACCAACTCTTCATAGTTATCTACTCTTGAGTTTCCCCAAAATTTAGTTACTACTAATGGAAATGCTACCCGTTCTTTGCCCTGCAACAATATGGAGAAGCTCCTCATCTTGAAGAAGCTTACAAATCTAAGGTCCAATAAAGACTCTTTCTTTTATTTTTGCATCACTCAACCTCAGAAATTTATCATTGAGGTACTTGAATGCTTTTGCATTTTTATCCATTGCCTTTACAAAGTTCCTCATTCAATATGCAATGGTGGCAACAAAATCTTATGTGGGTCAACAAGTGTTGGATGCAGGATATTTTTACTCCCTGATTAAAGTAAATGTAGATAGGCAAGTCTCTTTTTTTGAAGTGATATTCTCTTGCACGACTATCTGACTCACAGAAAAAGCAGCAGCATTTTGTGCATCCTCCTTGGAGACCAAGTAAGAAGGCAATCACCTTTAAGTCACCACAGGAGGACCACAAATGTTGGTCATAGTTCAGGCACCTCAACAGCTGTTTCAGGCAGTAATAGGTTTCTTTCATGTGGACTGCATAACTAACTGGATTTGAAGATTATGCAGCAAGACAGCTTTTAGGCTTGTCTTGGACATATCGATGAAGAGCTCCCATTCCTCTGGATTATGACTTATCTTCAGAGCCTCCATTAAACTGTTGATGTGGCATTCCACAATATCGTCCCCCAATAAAGAAGTATTGGATAAGATCTATATCATGGTTGCGGAACAAAAAAATCCTAATATGGCCCGCTCTGGATAAGAGTGCTGTAGCTTGGAACCTAAGAGCTCAGCCTTACTCTTGGGCAGATCCAAATCTCTAATAAGAGTGTTCAGTTCGCTTTGTGTTATTATAAGGTGTGGTTCAGTTGAGGTTGCTGGCACAAAGTCTGGGTTGTAATAGGAAGATGCTTTATGACACCAATCATCCTCTTCTTCCTCACTTGATTCAACTAAAAATATTTCAGGTGCTTTTGGAACCGACAGTTCTTCTATATGTTGTACTGAGCATATTGCACATGGAATGTTTAGATAGTGTAAAGACCACTTCTTCATTGAAAATCCTTTTCTAATGGGGGGGCACCATGCAGAAATAAGAATTTGTAGTTAGATTGGTTGGCTCTCTCCAGATCATTGGGACTACAAAAGGAATAGATTGCTTCTTCCCATGCAACCACTGGGTAAGATGTGATGCACATCTATTGCTGCATATGTGTGGAGCCAATCTCTTGCCCTGATCTCCTATTCTGCAGCCAAAATACAGGTTGTAGGCTTTCTTTATCACAGTAGTCAACTTTCGCCATTGTGATGAAAAATTGACTTCTCCACATAGGTAGCAAAAACTATCCGCTTTGGTAATGCAAGAATGATGCATATCTGAAAAAAACATATAGACACATATAAATATGCTAAGAAACTACGCTAAGAAATCCTTAAACTGTATTCTTTACATAGAGAGCATTTATACAAGTAGGTGATAATACTGTAATTAGGATTACATCACTGGAGCTAAGTTGATGTTTTTTGATTAGTCACTAGTGTTGAGCATTCCGATACTGCAAATATTGGGTATCGGCCGATATTTGCTGTATCGGAATTCCGATACCGAGTTCCGATATTTTTGTGATATCGGAAATCGGAAGTTCCTATAAGTTCCCAGTCATCTTCGGCGTGTGTGGTGCGAATGGTTCCCAGGGTCTGGAGGAGAGGAGACTCTCCTCCCGGCCCTGGGATCCATATTCATGTAAAAAATAAAGAATAAAAATAAAAAATATGGATAGACTCACCCCTCTGGCGAACCCTGGCTGTCACCGCTGCGAGCGTCTGCCTCCGTTCCTAAGAATGCAGTGAGTGAAGGACCTTCGATGATGTCACGGTCAGGTGAGCGGTCAGGTGACCGGTCACCTGACCGCGACATCATCGAAGGTCCTTCACTCACTGCATTCTTAGGAACGGAGGCAGACGCTCGCAGCGGTGGCAGCCAGGGTTCGTCCGAGGGTGAGCATATCCATATTTTTTATATTTATTCTTTATTTTTTACATGAATATGGATCCCAGGGCCTGAAGGAGAGTTTCCTCTCCTTCAGACCCTGGGAACCATCCAAGATGACTTCCGATATTTGTGTCCCAAATGAGGAGGTGTGCAGGATTCCTTCTGCGCAGTTACAACGTGGGTGGCATTACCAGACAGGCTTTGGGTGCAGGTGGAGGACCGAGAGGAGGTTGAGGAGGCAGAAGCAGTGGAGGAACTTCTAGATACACGGGATCGACGAGCAACTCGTGGCGACGGCAAGACATGGGCAGCAGCCCCATCTCCTGATGTCGCCGTAGTTACCCAGTGCCCAGTCACCGACATGTAACGCCCCTGTCCATATCTACTCTGTTGTGAATTCCGCTCTTGGGCTCCCTCCGGTGGTTGTAAGTGGCATTTTTGTGAGTTCTGCTCTTGGGCTCCCTCTTGTGGTTTTTAGTGGTATGGCTGCTCCTTGGAGTTAGCTGTCATCAGCTGCCTCCACTTATCGTCCGCTATTTATGTCTGGCTCTTTCTTCAGCCTGTGCCACTTGTCAATGTTTCCTGGCTGGATTCACATCTCTGCTTGGATTCTCCTGGTTTCCTGAGCAGTTCTGCAAAGATAAGTTCTGGCTTTGCTCATTTCAGTCCACATGTTGTGGACTTATTGTTCTGTGCATTCTATATTTGTCCAGCTTGTCAGTATGGATTTTTTCTGTTAGCTGGAAGCTCTGGGAAGCAGATTTACCCTCCACACCTGTAGTCAGGTGTGGAGATTTTGCAAACTCTGTGTGGATTGTTTTGTAGTTTTTATACTGACCGCACAGTATCCTTTCCTGTCCTATCTATCAAGCTAGACTGGCCTCCTATGCTAAAATCTGATTTCATTTCTGCGTATGTTATTTTCCCCTCCTCTCACCGTCAATATTTGTGGGGGGCTATCTTTCCTTTTGGGATTTTCTCTGAGGCAAGATAGGTTTCCTGTTTCCATCTTTAGGGGAAGTTAGATCTTAGGCTGTGCCGAGGGGTCTAGGGAGCATCAGGTACCCCCCACGGCTATTTTTAGTTGCGTTGCTAGGTTCAGGGTTTGCGGTCAGTACAGATACCACCTCCTTCAGAGCTTGTCTCATGTTGTTCCTAAACCACCAGATCATAACAGTACAAGTGGCCAAAAATGAATTAAATGTATCTCAAAAGAAGGAAAAGAAAGTTCTGAACCATTTTTTTTTCTGTGCTTTGGTTTGTCTTTTTTTTTCCTCTTGATAACTGGGTGGTTCAGGATATATGTTTTGGCATGGATGTTCAGGGTTTGTTTTCTCGTGTGGATCAACTTGCTGCAAGAGTACAGAATATCCAAGATTATGTTGTCCAGACTCCGGCTTTAGAGCCTAGAATTCCTACTCCTGATTTGTTTTTTGGGGACAGATCCAAGTTTTTGAACTTTAAAAATAACTGCAAATTGTTTTTTGCTTTGAAACCCCGTTCTTCTGGTGATCCCATTCAGCAAGTTAAAATCATCATATCCTTGCTGCGTGGTGACCCTCAAGACTGGGCTTTTTCTCATGAAACAGGGGATCCGGCATTATTGAATGTAGATGCATTTTTTCAAGCGCTCGGATTATTGTATGACGAACCTAATTCTGTGGATCATGCAGAAAAAACCCTGTTGGCCTTGTGTCAAGGTCAGGAAGCGGCAGAGTTATACTGCCAGAAATTTAGAAAATGGTCTGTGCTCACTAAATGGAATGAAGAGGCTCTGGCTGCTATTTTCAGAGAAGGTCTTTCTGAAACCCTTAAAGATGTTATGGTGGGCTTTCCTACGCCTGCCGGTTTGAGCGAATCTATATCTCTAGCCATTCAGATTGATCGGCATCTGCACGAGCGCAAAGCTGTGCACCATATGGCAGTGTCCTCTGAGCATAGTCCTGAACCTATGCAATGTGATAGGATTTTGACTAGAAAAGAACGGCAGGAATTCAGACGTCAGAATAGGCTGTGTTTTTACTGTGGTGATTTGGCTCATGTTATCTCTGATTGCCCTAAGCGTACTAAGAGAGTCGCTAGGTCTGTTACCATTAGTACTATACAGCCTAAATTTCTCTTATCTGTGACCCTGATTTGTCCTTTTCTGTCATGGCATTTGTGGATTCAGGCGCTGCCCTGAACTTAATGGACTTAGAATTCGCCAGGCGCTGTGGTTTTTCCTTGCAGCCTTTGCAGAGCCCTATTCCTTTGAGGGGCATTGATGCTACACCCTTGGCCAAGGATAAACCTCAGTACTGGACACAGATGACTATGTACATGGCTCCTGCACGTCAGGAAGATTGCCATTTTCTGGTGTTGCATAACTTGCATGATGTTGTTGTACTGGGATTTCCATGGTTACAGGAACATAATCTGGTGCTGGATTGGAAAACTATGTCGGTGACTAGTTGGGGTTGTCGAGGAGTACATAGTGACATTCCTTTGATGTCAATTTCCTCTTCCCCCTCTTCTGAGGTCCCTGAGTTTTTGTCGGATTTCCAGGATGTATTTGATGAGCCCAAGTCCAGTTCCCTTCCTCCACATAGGGACTGTGATTGTGCTATTAACTTGATTCCTGGTTCTAAGTTCCCTAAGGGCCGACTTTTCAATCTGTCTGTGCCAGAGCATGCCGCCATGCGGAGCTATGTTAAGGAATCTTTGGAGAAAGGGCATATTCGGCCCTCTTCGTCACCATTGGGAGCGGGTTTCTTTTTTGTTGCTAAGAAGGATGGCTCCTTGAGACCCTGTATTGATTATCGTCTTCTTAATAAGATCACGGTCAAATTCCAATACCCCTTGCCTTTGCTTACTGATTTGTTTGCTCAGATTAAGGGGGCTAGTTGGTTTACTAAGATTGACCTCCGAGGGGCATATAATCTTTTTCGTATTAAACAGGGTGACGATTGGAAAACTGCATTTAATACGCCCGAAGGCCATTTTGAATACCTTGTGATGCCATTTGGGCTCTCTAATGCTCCATCTGTGTTCCAGTCTTTCATGCATGATATTTTCCGCAATTATTTTGATAAATTCATGGTCGTATATTTGGATGATATTTTGATTTTTTCCAATGATTGGGAGTCTCATGTGAAGCAGGTCAGGATGGTGTTCCAGATCCTTCGTGATAATGCTTTATTTGTGAAGGGGTCTAAGTGCCTATTCGGAGTTCAGAAGGTCTCTTTTTGGGGTTTTATTTTTTCTCCCTCGTCTATAGAAATAGATCCTGTTAAGGTCCAAGCTATTCATGACTGGATCCAACCCACATCTGTGAAGGGACTTCAAAAATTTTTGGGCTTTGCTAATTTCTATCGCCGTTTCATTGCCAACTTTTCCAGTGTGGTTAAGCCCCTTACTGATTTGACGAAGAAAGGCGCTGATGTGACGAATTGGTCCTCTGAGGCTGTTGAGGCCTTTCAGGAGCTTAAACGCCGATTTACTTCTGCCCCTGTGTTGCATCAACCGGATGTTTCGCTTCCTTTTCAGATTGAGGTCGACGCTTCTGAGATTGGGGCAGGGGCCGTTTTGTCTCAGAGGGAGTCTGATGGTTCTTTGATGAAACCGTGTGCTTTTTTTTCCAGAAAGTTTTCGCCTGCGGAACGCAATTATGATGTCGGCAATCGGGAGTTGTTGGCTATGAAGTGGGCGTTTGAGGAGTGGCGACATTGGCTTGAGGGAGCTAAACACCGTGTTGTGGTCCTGACCGATCATAAGAATCTGATTTACCTCGAGTCGGCCAAGCGGCTGAATCCTAGTCAGGCTCGATGGTCCCTGTTTTTCTCCCGTTTTGATTTTGTGGTCTCTTATCTTCCGGGATCTAAGAATGTTAAGGCTGATGCCCTCTCTAGGAGTTTTTCGCCTGATTCTCCTGGAGTCCTGGAGCCGGTTGGCATTCTTAAGGAGGGGGTGATTCTTTCTGCTATCTCCCCTGATTTGCGGCGGGTGCTTCAGGAATTTCAGGCTGATAGGCCTGACCGCTGTAAAGTGGGGAAGCTGTTTGTTCCTGATAGATGGACAAGTAAGGTAATTTCTGAGGTTCATTGTTCAGTGTTGGCTGGTCATCCTGGGATTTTTGGTACCAGAGATTTGGTTGCTAGGTCCTTTTGGTGGCCTTCCTTGTCTCGCGATGTGCGTGCTTTTGTGCAGTCCTGTGGGACTTGCGCCCAGGCCAAGCCTTGCTGTTCCCGCGCTAGTGGGTTGCTTTTGCCTTTGCCAGTCCCTGAGAGGCCCTGGATGCATATTTCCATGGATTTTATTTTGGATCTTCCTGTTTCCCAGAAGATGTCTGTTATCTGGGTTGTTTGTGACTGGATCTCTAAAATGGTCCATCTGGTACCTTTGCCTAAGTTGCCTTCCTCCTCAGATCTGGTTCCATTGTTTTTTCAGCATGTGGTTCGTTTGCATGGCATTCCGGAGAATATTGTGTCTGACAGAGGTTCTCAGTTTGTCTCTAGATTTTGGCGGGCCTTTTGTGCTAGGATGGGCATTGATTTATCTTTTTCTTCGGCGTTTCATCCTCAGACTAATGGCCAAACTGAGCGAACTAATCAGACCTTGGAGACCTATTTGAGATGCTTTGTGTCTGCTGATCAGGATGATTGGGTGTCTTTCTAGCCGTCGGCCGAGTTTGCCCTTAATAATCGGGCTAGTTCAGCTACTTTGGTTTCACCTTTCTTTTGTAATTTTGGTTTTCATCCTCGTTTTTCTTCTGGGCAGGTTGAGCCTTCTGATTGTCGTGTTCTGTGGTGGACAGGCTGCAGCAGATTTGGACTCATGTGGTGGACAATTTGACGTTGTCTCAGGAAAGGGCTCAACGTTTTGCTAACCGCCGTCGGCGTGTTGGTCCCCGGCTTCATGTGGGGGATTTGGTTTGGTTGTCTTCTCGTCATGTTCCTATGAAAGTTTCTTCTCCTAAGTTTAAGCCTCGGTTTATTGGTTCTTATAAAATTTCTGAAATTATTAATCCGGTGTCTTTTCGTTTGGCTCTTCCTGCCTCTTTTGCTATTCATGATGTTCTCCATAGATTTTTGTTGCGGAGATATTTGGTGCCCGTTGTTCCCTCGGTTGACCCTCCTGCCCCGGTGTTGGTTGAGGGAGAGTTGGAATATGAGGTTGAGAAGATTTTGGATTCTCATTTTTCGAGGCGGAGGCTTCAGTATCTTGTCAAGTGGAAGGGTTATGGCCAGGAGGATACTTCTTGGGTTGTTGCCTCCGATGTCCATGCTACCGATTTGGTTCGTGCTTTTCACTTGGCTCATCCTGATCGGCCTGGGGGCTCTGGTGAGGGTTCGGTGACCCCTCCTCAAGGGGGGTACTGTTGTGAATTCTGCTCTTGGGCTCCCTCCGGTTGTTGTAAGTGGCATTTTTGTGAGTTCTGCTCTTGGGCTCCCTCTTGTGGTTTTTAGTGTTATGGCTGCTCCTTGGAGTTAGCTGTCATCAGCTGCCTCCACATATCGTCCGCTATTTAAGTCTGGCTCTTTCTTCAGCCTGTGCCACTTGTCAATGTTTCCTGGCTGGATTCACATCTCTGCTTGGATTCTCCTGGTTTCCTGACCAGTTCTGCAAAGATAAGTTCTGGCTTTGCTCATTTCAGTCCACATGTTGTGGACTTATTGTTCTGTGCATTCTATATTTGTCCAGCTTGTCAGTATGGATTTTTTCTGTTAGCTGGAAGCTCTGGGAAGCAGATTTACCCTCCACACCTTTAGTCAGGTGTGGAGATTTTGTAAACTCTGTGTGGATTGTTTTGTAGTTTTTATACTGACCGCACAGTATCCTTTCCTGTCCTATCTATCAAGCTAGACTGGCCTCCTATGCTAAAATCTGATTTCATTTCTGTGTATGTTATTTTCCCCTCCTCTCACCGTCAATATTTGTGGGGGCTATCTTTCCTTTGGGGATTTTCTCTGAGGCAAGATAGGTTTCGTGTTTCCATCTTTAGGGGAAGTTAGATCTTAGGCTGTGCCGTGGGGTCTAGGGAGCGTCAGGTACCCCCCACAGCTATTTTTAGTTGCGTTGCTAGGTTCAGGGTTTGCGGTCAGTGCAGATACCACCTCCTTCAGAGCTTGTCTCATGTTGTTCCTAAACCACCAGATCATAACACTACTCATCCAAGTGTCTGTGGTGAAATGCACCCTGTCACACACAGAGTTTCTCAAGGGAGCAGTGATGTTGTGGGTGAGATGCTGGTGTAGCGCAGGCACAGCTTTCTTTGAGAAGTAGTGGCGACTGGGCATCTGGTACTGGGTCACTGCGACAGACATAAGGTCTCAAAAATCCTCTGTGTCCACCAGGCAGAAATGCAGCATTTCTGTAGCCAACAGCTAGCTGATGGAGAAATTCAACCTCTTAGCTTTGTCATGGCTAGGATGAAATGGTCTTTTACTTGTCCACATCTGAGGGACTGAGGGCTGGCTGCCGTGCTTAGACGGGGTTGAGTAGGGTGTCCCCGGCAAACTGCTGGTCTGTGAGGAAGGTGCAGGTGGAGATGTTATGTTGCCTTGATCAAAATACGGTGTCGATGTTGGAGAGCGCTTAATGCCAGCAGTTGTTTCCACTTGCAAATGTCCTGACGACCTGCCAATCACACTGGCTGTTGCGGGTAAAGAGGTGGAAGGTCTGCATCCAAAACCATGGGCGACTGCTGTCCCCACAGTCACAGAGGATGAAGAGGACGTGGATGCACTTGATGGGGCAGACAGTGGTTGACCCGGCCCAATAGGCCGCATTATAGCACAGTGAGCTTCCCACTGCAACTTACTCCTCATATCCATGTGACGGTTCATGCATGAAGTACTCAAGCTAGTGATTTTTTGGCCTCTACTGAGATTTTGTTGACAAATCTTACAGACATGAGTTGGGTCATCCTTTGCGATGTCAAAAAATGCCCAGGCTATGCAAGTCTTAGAGCCTGAAGAGCCACCATGACTTCTTGTCTGAGGCACAGTTGGGGTTGAGGATGCAGTTGTTGACGTGCTTCCAGTACTCTGTCTCTGTCCATGAAGGCACACCGTTACCTCATCGTCAGACTCATCTCTAGCATCCTCCTCCACCTCCTCTGCTGACCTCATGGATTGGCGGACTGGGGGTTGACAGTAAGTGGGGTCTACAACCTCGTCTTCATCATCCTGTGTGTTCTCACACCCGTCATCCTCAGAGCCAACCTCTTCCTGCCCCAACCGAAAAGTCAAGTTTTTGTTCCAATCAGGTATCTCAGTCTCATCATCATCTTCCTCATTGTCTCCACCAACAGGAGTTACAGTTTGGTAACGAGGGTCTACATTATGCTCAGAACCTTCTTCATCTGGGCCTGGATCTGACTCACAAATATTCTGGGCATCAGTGCATATAATTTCCTCGTCTGGATTAGGGTTGAGCGAAACGGGTCGAACATTTTCAAAAGTCGCCGACTTTTGGCTAAGTCGGGGTTTCATGAAACCCGATCCGACCCCTGTGCGGGGTCGGCCATGCGGTACGCGACTTTCGCGCCAAAGTCGCGTTTCAATGACGCGAAAAGCGCCATTTCTCAGCCAATGAAGGTAAACGCAGAGTGTGGGCAGCGTGATGACATAGGTCCTGGTCCCCACCATCTTAGAGAAGGGCATTGCAGTGATTGGCTTGCTGTCTGCGACGTCACAGGGGCTATAAAGAGGCGTTCCCGCCGACCGCCATCTTACTGCTGCTGATCTGAGCTTAGGGAGAGGTTGCTGCCGCTTTGTCAGAAGCAGGGATAGCGTTAGGCAGGGTCCATTAACCACAAAACCGCTTGTGCTGCAGCGATTTGCACTGTCCAACACCACCCTCGGTGTGCAGGGACAGTGGAATTTTTTTTTTTTTTTTTTTTCCCCTCAGCGCTGTAGCTCATTGGGCTGCCCTAGAAGGCTCCCTGATAGCTGCATTGCTGTGTGTACGCCGCTGTGCAAACCAACTGCTTTTTTCAAAGCACAAATCCTCTTGTTCCTTCCTTTCTGCACAGCTATCTTTTTTGTTTGTCCACACTTTTTATTTCATTTGTGCATCAGTCCACTCCTTATTGCTGCCTGCCATACCTGGCTGAGATTACTGCAGGCAGGGAGATAGTAGCTGCCTGCCATACCTGGCTGAGATTACTGCAGGCAGGGAGATAGTAATTGTAGGACATTCCCTGTTTTTTTTTTTTTTTTTTTTTTGGTGGGAGATTAAGATTGGCAATTTGGCATTTCTGCTAGAGTGCCATCCCTGTGTGTGCCATCTCTCTCACATAGTGGGCCATAGAAAGCCTTTTCATTTTTCTGTATTTTTTTTTGTGGGGTGTATAAATTCTCCCTGATAAAAATACAGTGGGAGATTAATATTGGCCTTTGGGCTTGTGTGCCAGTCCTGAGTGTGCCATCTCTCTCACAAATAGTGGGCCATAGAAAGCCTATTTTATTTTTTTTTGGGTTTTATAAATTCTCCCTGAAAAAAAGGGAGATTAATATTGGCCTCTGGGCTTCTGTGCCAGTCCTGAGCGTGCCATCTGTGCCAGTCCTGAGCGTGCCATCTCTCTCACAAATAGTGGGCCATAGAAAGCCTATTTAAATATTTTTTTGGTTTTATAAATTCTCCCAGAAAAAAAGGGAGATTAATATTGGCCTCTGGGCTTCTGTGCCAGTCCTGAGCGTGCCATCTGTGCCAGTCCTGAGCGTCCCATCTCTCTCACAAATAGTGGGCCATAGAAAGCCTATTTTATTTTTTTTTTGGGTTTCAGAAATTCTCCCTGGAAAAAAAAAGGGAGATTAATATTGCCCTTTGGGCTTGTGTGCCAGTACTAAGCGTTCCATCTCTCTCTCTCTCTCAGTCAGTGGGCCATAGAACGCATATTTTTGGTTTTATTTGTTTTCTAAATTCTCCCTGAAAAAATCATTTTATTTTATTTGGTTTCTAAATTCTTCCTGATAAAATCATATTTTTTTTATTATTTTTATTTCTAAAGTCTCCCTGAAAAAAAAAAAAAAAAAAAACAACCAAAAAAACAGTGGGAGATTAATATTGGCCTTTCTGCTTGTGTGCCAGTCTTGACTCCTGGGTGTGCCATCTCTCTCTCTCTCTCTCTCTCTCTCTCTCTCTCTCTCTCTCCAATTGTGGTCCATAGAAAGCCTATATTTTTTTTCCTTGATTTGGGTTCTAAAATCTACCAGAGAAAATAACTACATCAATCATTGGTAGAAAAATATTGGCCTCTGGGTTTGTGTGCCACTCCTGACTCCTGTGTGCGTCATCTCTCAGTCAGTGGGCCATAGAACGCCTATTTTTGGTTTTATTTGTTTTCTAAATTCTCCCTGAAAAAATTATTTTATTTTATTTGGTTTCTAAATTCTTCCTGATAAAATCATATTTTTTTTATTATTTTTTTTTCTAAAGTCTCCCTGAAAAAAAAAAAAAAAAACAGTGGGAGATTAATATTGGCCTTTCTGCTTGTGTGCCAGTCTTGACTCCTGGGTGCGTCATCTCTCAGTCAGTGGGCCATAGAACGCCTATTTTTGGTTTTATTTGTTTTCTAAATTCTCCCTGAAAAAATCATTTTATTTTATTTGGTTTCTAAATTCTTCCTGATAAAATCATATTTTTTTTATTATTTTTTTTTCTAAAGTCTCCCTGAAAAAAAAAAAAAAAAAACAACCAAAAAAAACAGTGGGAGATTAATATTGGCCTTTCTGCTTGTGTGCCAGTCTTGACTCCTGGGTGCGTCATCTCTCAGTCAGTGGGCCATAGAACGCCTATTTTTGGTTTTATTTGTTTTCTAAATTCTCCCTGAAAAAATCATTTTATTTTATTTGGTTTCTAAATTCTTCCTGATAAAATCATATTTTTTTTATTATTTTTTTTTCTAAAGTCTCCCTGAAAAAAAAAAAAAAAAAAACAACCAAAAAAAACAGTGGGAGATTAATATTGGCCTTTCTGCTTGTGTGCCAGTCTTGACTCCTGGGTGCGTCATCTCTCAGTCAGTGGGCCATAGAACGCCTATTTTTGGTTTTATTTGTTTTATAAATTCTCCCTGAAAAAATCATTTTATTTTATTTGGTTTCTAAATTCTTCCTGATAAAATCATATTTTTTTTATTATTTTTTTTTCTAAAGTCTCCCTGAAAAAAAAAAAAAAAAAACAACCAAAAAAAACAGTGGGAGATTAATATTGGCCTTTCTGCTTGTGTGCCAGTCTTGACTCCTGGGTGCGTCATCTCTCAGTCAGTGGGCCATAGAACGCCTATTTTTGGTTTTATTTGTTTTCTAAATTCTCCCTGAAAAAATCATTTTATTTTATTTGGTTTCTAAATTCTTCCTGATAAAATCATATTTTTTTTATTATTTTTTTTTCTAAAGTCTCCCTGAAAAAAAAAAAAAAAAAAACAACCAAAAAAAACAGTGGGAGATTAATATTGGCCTTTCTGCTTGTGTGCCAGTCTTGACTCCTGGGTGCGTCATCTCTCAGTCAGTGGGCCATAGAACGCCTATTTTTGGTTTTATTTGTTTTCTAAATTCTCCCTGAAAAAATCATTTTATTTTATTTGGTTTCTAAATTCTTCCTGATAAAATCATATTTTTTTTATTATTTTTTTTTCTAAAGTCTCCCTGAAAAAAAAAAAAAAAAAAACAACCAAAAAAAACAGTGGGAGATTAATATTGGCCTTTCTGCTTGTGTGCCAGTCTTGACTCCTGGGTGTGCCATCTCTCTCTCTCTCTCTCTCCAATTGTGGTCCATAGAAAGCCTACATTTTTTTTCCTTGATTTGGGTTCCAAAATCTACCAGAGAAAATAACTCCATCAATCATTGGTAGAAAAATATTGGCCTCTGGGCTTGTGTGCCACTCCTGATTCCTGTGTGCGTCATCTCTCACTCAGTGGCCCATAGAAAGCATATAGTTTGTTACATTTGTTTTCTAAATTCTCCCTGCAAAAATCTATTTTTTTTTTTTTGGGGGGTTTCTAAAGTGTTCCTGAAAAAAATAAAAATAAAAAAAAAATAATAGTGTGACATTAATATTAACATTTGTGCTTCAGTGACAGTCCTGCGTGTGGGGCATCTCTCTAATTTGCAGCCACCAAAAAAAGAGTGTGTAACATTGGGCCTGATTTTCGCTGTGGTCTCACCAACCTGTAAAGGGGTAGCTAAATCATACAGAAGTTATAGCTCACCGTGTAAGTTGTGTGACTGCAACAAATAACGTTAGTTTGGTTACGTTTTTAAAACAATGAGGAAGTCTAGTGGAAGAGGTCGTGGCCGGGGGCGTTCATTGTCAGCTGGTAATGAGGGTAGTGGTAGTGGTGGAGCATCAGGTGGTCGTGGGGGAAAAAATATTGCACCTAAGTCTGGAGCTGTGGAGCCAGGTTCGTCGTCCGGCTACACAAGGCCTCGAACGCTCCCTTTTCTGGGATTAGGAAAACCGCTTTTAAAGCCGGAGCAGCAAGAGCAAGTTTTGGCTTATCTTGCTGACTCAGCCTCTAGCTCTTTTGCCTCATCTCGTGAAACTGGTAAAAGTAAAAGCAGCGCGTCGTTAGTGGATGTTCACGGTCAGGGACAAGTCACTTCCTTGTCCTCTTCAGCAAAAACAACAACAGAGAAGAATGCAGCAGGCGACACAACGGGTTACTCCATGGAGCTCTTTACACATACCGTCCCTGGCTTAGAAAGTGAAGCAGTTAACAGTCCATGCCCATTACAAATTGAATCTGACATGGAGTGCACTGACGCACAGCCACAGCCAGACTACTATGCTGGTCCTTTGACTCAGACCACAACATTGCCCTCGCAGGGTGCTGATCAAGAATCAGACCCTGATGAGACTATGTTGCCCCATCACGAACGCTATACCACCGAACGACACGGTGACACAGACGAAGTTGCGCAGGAGGTACAAGAAGAGTTATTAGATGACCCAGTTCTTGACCCCGATTGGCAGCCATTGGGGGAACAGGGTGCAGGCGGCAGCAGTTCTGAAGCAGAGGAGGAGGAGGGGCCGCAGCAGGCATCAACATCGCCACAGGTTCCATCTGCCGGGCCCGTATCTTGCCCAAAACGCGTGGCAAAGCCAAAACCTGGTGGAGGACAGCGTGGCCATCCGGTTAAAGCTCAGTCTGCAATGCCTGAAAAGGTATCCGATGCTAGAAAGAGTGCAGTCTGGCATTTTTTTAAACAACATCCAATTGATCAGCGCAAAGTCATCTGTCAAAAATGTTCTACTTCCTTAAGCAGAGGTCAGAATCTGAAAAGTCTCAATACTAGTTGCATGCATAGACATTTAACCACCATGCATTTGAAAGCTTGGACTAACTACCAAACGTCCCTTAAGGTTGTTGCACCCTCGGCCAATGAAGCTAGTCATCAACGCAACATCCCTTCCGGCAGTGTAGGACCACCATTTAGCGCACCACCTGCTGTATCTGTGCAGGTATCTTTGCCAGGCCAAAGCAGTCAGGGTCAGGGAATCACCAGTTTCGTAGTAGGAAACACTGCATCTAGGGCACCGGCGGCAACAATACCATCTCCCACCGTCTCTCAGTCTGCCATGTCCACCGGCACCCCCGCTAGTTCCACGATCTCCAGCTCTCCAGTCCAGCTCACCCTACATGAGACTATGGTTAGAAAAAGGAAATACTTAGCCTCGCATCCGCGTACACAGGGTTTGAACGCCCACATAGCTAGACTAATCTCGTTAGAGATGATGCCCTACCGGTTAGTTGAAAGCGAAGCTTTCAAAGACCTGATGGACTACGCTGTACCACGCTACGAGCTACCCAGTCGACACTTTTTTTCCAGAAAAGCCATCCCAGCCCTCCACCAGCATGTTAAAGAGCGCATCGTCCATGCACTCAGGCAATCTGTGAGCACAAAGGTGCACCTGACAACAGATGCATGGACCAGTAGGCATGGCCAGGGACGTTACGTGTCCATCACGGCACACTGGGTAAATGTGGTGGATTCAGGGTCCACAGGGGACAGCAAGTTTGGGACAGTTCTGCCTAGCCCACGGTCTAGTAAACAGTTGTCTGTAGCCGTTCGCACCCCCTCCTCCTCCTCCTCCTCGTCCTCCTGCAGAAGCAAGAGCTCGTCCACAGACCGCAGTCGCACAAACACTCCATCCGCACCTGCCACTGTTGCACACCAGGTCTCCCATTATGGGGCAGCTACTGGCATACGTCAGCAGGCTGTATTGGCTATGAAGTGTTTGGGCGACAATAGACACACCGCGGAAGTTCTGTCCGAGTTCTTGCAGCAAGAAACGCAGTCGTGGCTGGGCACTGTAGATCTTGAGGCAGGCAAGGTAGTGAGTGATAACGGAAGGAATTTCATGGCTGCCATCTCCCTTTCCCAACTGAAACACATTCCTTGCCTGGCTCACACCTTAAACCTGGTGGTGCAGTGCTTCCTGAAAAGTTATCCGGGGTTATCCGACCTGCTCCTCAAAGTGCGTGGACTTTGCGCACATATCCGCCGTTCGCCTGTACACTCCAGCCGTATGCAGACCTATCAGCGTTCTTTGAACCTTCCCCAGCATCGCCTAATCATAGACGTTGCAACAAGGTGGAACTCAACACTGCACATGCTTCAGAGACTGTGCGAACAGAGGCGGGCTGTTATGTTTTTGTGGGAGGATACACATACACGGGCAGGCAGTAGGATGGCAGACATGGAGTTGTCAGGTGTGCAGTGGTCGAAGATTCAAGACATGTGTCAAGTCCTTCAGTGTTTTGAGGAATGCACACGGCTGGTTAGTGCAGACAACGCCATAATAAGCATGAGCATCCCCCTAATGCGTCTGCTGATGCAAAGTTTGACGCACATAAAGGATCAGGCGTCTGCACCAGAGGAAGAGGAAAGCCTTGATGACAGTCAGCGATTGTCTGGTCAGGGCAGTGTACATGACGAGGTACCGGGCGAAGAGGAGGTGGAGGATGAGGAGGATGATGGGGATGAGTATATTTTTAATGAGGAAGCTTTCCCGGGGGCACGGGAAATTGGTGGCGTGGCAAGGCCGGGTTCTGGTTTTTTGAGGGACACAAGTGACGTAGATTTGCCTGCAACTGCCCCTCAACCAAGCACAACCGCAGATTTGACAACGGGAACTTTGGCCCACATGGCGGATTATGCCTTGCGTATCCTCAAAAGGGACACACGCATTACAAAAATGATGAACGATGACGATTACTGGTTGGCCTGCCTCCTTGATCCTCGCTATAAAGGCAAATTGCAAAATATTATGCCACATGAGAACTTGGAACTAATATTAGCAACAAAACAATCAACTCTTGTTGACCGTTTGCTTCTGGCATTCCCTGCACACAGCGCCCGTGATCGTTCTCACACGAGCTCCAGGGGCCAGCAGACCAGAGGTGTTAGAGGGGCAGAAATCAGAAGTGGCGTTGGACAGAGGGGTTTTCTGACCAGGTTGTGGAGTGATTTTTCTATGACCGCAGACAGGACAGGTACTGCAGCATCAATTCAAAGTGACAGGAGACAACATTTGTCCAGTATGGTTACAAACTATTTTTCATCCCTTATCGACGTTCTCCCTCAACCGTCATTCCCATTTGATTACTGGGCATCCAAATTAGACACCTGGCCAGAATTGGCAGAATATGCATTGCAGGAGCTTGCTTGCCCGGCAGCTAGTGTCCTATCAGAAAGAGTATTCAGTGCTGCAGGTTCAATACTAACAGAAAAAAGGACTCGTCTGGCTACCCAAAATGTAGATGATCTAACCTTCATTAAAATGAACCACAACTGGATTTCAAAATCTTTTGCCCCACCCTGCCCGGCTGACACCTAGCTTTCCTATGAAAAGGTCTTGCCTGTGGACTATTCTGAATGACTTTTCCAATCTCGTAATTTTCTTCACCTGATTGTCCAGCATACGACATGTTTCCACCTCACGAAATGGCCAAACTCCCCACACGGGGCCGTGCTATCGCCACTTTGCGCTTGGACCCTTGAGAGTGCTGTTTGTCTGAAGAGGTGGGTGTGGCCGCTTTTGGTCGACGGCACTGCCACTGGGTCCCTCATAGTACAATAAAGTGTCTCTGGCGGTGGTGGTGCGCACCCAACGTCAGACACACCGTTGTAATATGAGGGGCCCTGTGCCTGTACCGCCGGCCACAAGACAGTTCCCCCCCCCAGCTCAAACAGTGCTGTACCACTAGCAAAATTATCTCTCACAGCTTCACCAATGTGTAGTCTAGCCGCTGACATCCTTCAATGCCTGGCACTGACAATACCATTGTTTTGACATTTTTGTTATGTTAGGCCTTCGAAGCCTGTCTGCGGTCCCTTCTTTCTACAACTACTACACTGACCAGGCCACTGCTGGCCGTGTTACCCTGGAACCAATTTAAAAGTGCCTACAGTCAGCCCAATTTTGTTATGTTAGGCCTTCGAAGACTGTCTGCCGTCACTCCTTCCACTAGACTTCCACTGACCATACACTGCTGCCCATGTACCCCTGGAACCAATTTAAAGTGCCTACAGCCAGCCCAATTTTGTTATGTTAGGCCTTCGAAGCCTGTCTGCGGTCACTCCTTCCACTAGACTTCCACTGACCAGACCACTGCTGCCCGTGTACCCCTGGAACCAATTTAAAAGTGCCTACAGCCATGTGTTATTATTTTAGGCCTTCGATGCCTGTCTGCGGTCACTCCTTCCACTAGGCCTCCACTGACCACACCACTGCTGCCCGTGTACCCCTGGAACCAATTTAAAATTGCCTACAGCCAGCCCAATTTTTTTATTTTAGGCCTTCGATGCCTGTCTGCGGTCCATTCTTTCAACTACTACTACACTGACCAGGTCACTGCTGCCCGTGTACCCCTGGAACCAATTTAAAATTGCCTACAGCCAGCCCAATTTTTTTATTTTAGGCCTTCGATGCCTGTCTGCGGTCCATTCTTTCAACTACTACTACACTGACCAGGTCACTGCTGCCCGTGTACCCCTGGAACCAATTTAAAATTGCCTACAGCCATGTGTTATTATTTTAGGCCTTCGATGCCTGTCTGCGGTCACTCCTTCCACTAGGCCTCCACTGACCACACCACTGCTGTCCGTGTACCCCTGGAACCAATTTAAAATTGCCTACAGCCATGTGTTATTATTTTAGGCCTTCGATGCCTGTCTGCGGTCACTCCTTCCACTAGACTTCCACTGACCAGACCACTGCTGCCCGTGTACCCCTGGAACCAATTTAAAAGTGCCTACAGCCAGCCCAAGTTTGTTATGTTAGGCCTTCGATGCCTGTCTGCGGTCCATTCTTTCAACTACTACTACACTGACCAGGTCACTGCTGCCCGTGTACCCCTGGAACCAATTTAAAATTGCCTACAGCCAGCCCAATTTTTTTATTTTAGGCCTTCGATGCCTGTCTGCGGTCCATTCTTTCAACTACTACTACACTGACCAGGTCACTGCTGCCCGTGTACCCCTGGAACCAATTTAAAATTGCCTACAGCCATGTGTTATTATTTTAGGCCTTCGATGCCTGTCTGCGGTCACTCCTTCCACTAGGCCTCCACTGACCACACCACTGCTGTCCGTGTACCCCTGGAACCAATTTAAAATTGCCTACAGCCATGTGTTATTATTTTAGGCCTTCGATGCCTGTCTGCGGTCACTCCTTCCACTAGACTTCCACTGACCAGACCACTGCTGCCCGTGTACCCCTGGAACCAATTTAAAAGTGCCTACAGCCAGCCCAAGTTTGTTATGTTAGGCCTTCGATGCCTGTCTGCGGTCACTCCTTCCACTAGGCCTCCACTGACCACACCACTGCTGCCCGTGTACCCCTGGAACCAATTTAAAATTGCCTACAGCCAGCCCAATTTTTTTATTTTAGGCCTTCGATGCCTGTCTGCGGTCCATTCTTTCAACTACTACTACACTGACCAGGTCACTGCTGCCCGTGTACCCCTGGAACCAATTTAAAATTGCCTACAGCCAGCCCAATTTTTTTATTTTAGGCCTTCGATGCCTGTCTGCGGTCCATTCTTTCAACTACTACTACACTGACCAGGTCACTGCTGCCCGTGTACCCCTGGAACCAATTTAAAATTGCCTACAGCCAGCCCAATTTTTTTATTTTAGGCCTTCGATGCCTGTCTGCGGTCCATTCTTTCAACTACTACTACACTGACCAGGTCACTGCTGCCCGTGTACCCCTGGAACCAATTTAAAATTGCCTACAGCCATGTGTTATTATTTTAGGCCTTCGATGCCTGTCTGCGGTCACTCCTTCCACTAGGCCTCCACTGACCACACCACTGCTGTCCGTGTACCCCTGGAACCAATTTAAAATTGCCTACAGCCATGTGTTATTATTTTAGGCCTTCGATGCCTGTCTGCGGTCACTCCTTCCACTAGACTTCCACTGACCAGACCACTGCTGCCCGTGTACCCCTGGAACCAATTTAAAAGTGCCTACAGCCAGCCCAAGTTTGTTATGTTAGGCCTTCGATGCCTGTCTGCGGTCACTCCTTCCACTAGGCCTCCACTGACCACACCACTGCTGCCCGTGTACCCCTGGAACCAATTTAAAATTGCCTACAGCCAGCCCAATTTTTTTATTTTAGGCCTTCGATGCCTGTCTGCGGTCCATTCTTTCAACTACTACTACACTGACCAGGTCACTGCTGCCCGTGTACCCCTGGAACCAATTTAAAATTGCCTACAGCCAGCCCAATTTTTTTATTTTAGGCCTTCGATGCCTGTCTGCGGTCCATTCTTTCAACTACTACTACACTGACCAGGTCACTGCTGCCCGTGTACCCCTGGAACCAATTTAAAATTGCCTACAGCCATGTGTTATTATTTTAGGCCTTCGATGCCTGTCTGCGGTCACTCCTTCCACTAGGCCTCCACTGACCACACCACTGCTGTCCGTGTACCCCTGGAACCAATTTAAAATTGCCTACAGCCATGTGTTATTATTTTAGGCCTTCGATGCCTGTCTGCGGTCACTCCTTCCACTAGGCCTCCACTGACCACACCACTGCTGTCCGTGTACCCCTGGAACCAATTTAAAATTGCCTACAGCCATGTGTTATTATTTTAGGCCTTCGATGCCTGTCTGCGGTCACTCCTTCCACTAGACTTCCACTGACCAGACCACTGCTGCCCGTGTACCCCTGGAACCAATTTAAAATTGCCTACAGCCAGCCCAATTTTTTTATTTTAGGCCTTCGATGCCTGTCTGCGGTCCATTCTTTCAACTACTACTACACTGACCAGGTCACTGCTGCCCGTGTACCCCTGGAACCAATTTAAAATTGCCTACAGCCAGCCCAATTTTTTTATTTTAGGCCTTCGATGCCTGTCTGCGGTCCATTCTTTCAACTACTACTACACTGACCAGGTCACTGCTGCCCGTGTACCCCTGGAACCAATTTAAAATTGCCTACAGCCATGTGTTATTATTTTAGGCCTTCGATGCCTGTCTGCGGTCACTCCTTCCACTAGGCCTCCACTGACCACACCACTGCTGTCCGTGTACCCCTGGAACCAATTTAAAATTGCCTACAGCCATGTGTTATTATTTTAGGCCTTCGATGCCTGTCTGCGGTCACTCCTTCCACTAGGCCTCCACTGACCACACCACTGCTGTCCGTGTACCCCTGGAACCAATTTAAAATTGCCTACAGCCATGTGTTATTATTTTAGGCCTTCGATGCCTGTCTGCGGTCACTCCTTCCACTAGACTTCCACTGACCAGACCACTGCTGCCCGTGTACCCCTGGAACCAATTTAAAAGTGCCTACAGCCAGCCCAAGTTTGTTATGTTAGGCCTTCGATGCCTGTCTGCGGTCCATTCTTTCAACTACTACTACACTGACCAGGTCACTGCTGCCCGTGTACCCCTGGAACCAATTTAAAATTGCCTACAGCCAGCCCAATTTTTTTATTTTAGGCCTTCGATGCCTGTCTGCGGTCCATTCTTTCAACTACTACTACACTGACCAGGTCACTGCTGCCCGTGTACCCCTGGAACCAATTAAAAATTGCCTACAGCCATGTGTTATTATTTTAGGCCTTCGATGCCTGTCTGCGGTCCATTCTTTCAACTACTACTACACTGACCAGGGCACTGCTGGCCGTGTACCCCTGGAACCAACATCAGAAAATATAAAAATAAGTATTTTGCTTATAAAAAAGAAAATACTGGTGAGATATCAAATGCAGACATTTTAACATTAAAAACAAACACACAACTCTAATCTGGTACAGTACTAAAAATGGCCACCAGCTACAATTACTTTCTCCTGCAAGTAGTTAACTGAAAGTTTTTTTAAATTGAAAACACACATATGGCATCCACCGAGTGTTGTCCTGTCGCGTCTTCTTTATATTATTGCCGAGAAGATGCAAAATAATGAAAATAATAAAATCATTAATTACCAAAATAATAGAGAAAGTCAACACCACATTGCAAATAAACATTCATTCCAAATAAAGAAGCAGGGCGCGTCCGAGGGTGAGTATATACCTAATAAGAATATAATCACCCTCGGACGCGCAATGCTTATTTCCAACAGCCTTCCTTCCTAAGAATCAGCCCTTCCGTCGTGTAGAGAGACGTTGTGTTACACTCCAAGGTGTTCCCCAGGTTGCCTTTCCTGAGCTTCGATCTTCCGGCTCTCGTTTAGTAGTTCTTGGAAACTACTCTGCATTAGGCCTTCAAATTGGGTATGGGGTGTAGAGAGATGGTGTGTTCCACTCCAAGGTGTTCCCCAGGTTGCCTTTCCTGAGCTTCGATCTTCCGGCTCTCGTTTAGTAGTTGTTGGAAACTACGCTGCATTAGGCCTTCAAATTGGGTATGGGGTGTAGCGAGAGGGTGTGTTACACTCCAAGGTGTTCCCCAGGTTGCCTTTCCTGAGCTTCGATCTTCCGGCTCTCGTTTAGTAGTTCTTGGAAACTACACTGCATTAGGCCTTCAAATTGGGTATGGGGTGTAGAGAGAGGGTGTGTTACACTCCAAGGTGTTCCCCAGGTTGCCTTTCCTGAGCTTCGATCTTCCGGCTCTCGTTTAGTAGTTGTTGGAAACTACGCTGCATTAGGCCTTCAAATTGGGTATGGGGTGTAGCGAGAGGGTGTGTTACACTCCAAGGTGTTCCCCAGGTTGCCTTTCCTGAGCTTCGATCTTCCGGCTCTCGTTTAGTAGTTCTTGGAAACTACACTGCATTAGGCCTTCAAATTGGGTATGGGGTGTAGAGAGAGGGTGTGTTACACTCTAAGGTGTTCCCCAGGTTTCCTTGCCATTGCTTCGGTCTTCCGACTCTCGTTTAGTAGTTGTAGAAAAGTACACTGCATTAGGCCATACAAAATGGGTATGGGGTGGAGAGAGATGGTGTGTTACACTCCAAGGTGTTCCCCAGGTTGCCTTTCCTGAGCTTCTATCTTCAGGCTCTCATTAAATTGTGGTTAAATGGAACAACTGCATTTGGCGTACTAGTTGGTTTGGGGCCTACTATCGGTGTCTGCCACTCCTTGCTGTTCTCCTCCACTGAACAAAGCTGTGCCGCCTGTTTACTACGGTTGCCAATTTTGAACTGCATTTCGACTACTTACTGATTTGGCCCTACTCTCTGTGTCAGCCTCTCATTCCAGTTGTCCTCCACTGCAATGCCCCCTGGTTATTCCTGTGTTACCAATTTTGAACTGCATTTAGCCCACTTTCTTCTTTGGGCCTATATCTGTGTTTCCACTTCATCGTGCCCATTGCCCAGCCAGTGATAGATGAGTCTGCTGGTACATTGACCCATAACGCAACATTCCCCGTGCACGCTACACAACAACATTGTGACCCTGCTGAAAGTCAGGTTGCTCTTCCCGCATACCATACCACCTTACACGGGGACAAAGAGGAAGGTGCAGATGAAAGTGCAGGTTCCTTCATCAGGTGGGGGGAGGAATACTAGTTGGCGACGTCACTGGCACAGGGCCTCTCATAGTACGCAAAAGTGTTGCTGCCGGTGGGAGGCGCCCCCGCCGTGCAAACACACCGCTGTACTTTGAGGGGCCCTGTGCCAGTGCCAATGCCAACGAGTGGGCCCCCCCTGCTTGCTCAGGTTCACAGCACTTGCAAAGTTGAAATACTTACCTCTCCCTGCTCCACTGCCGTGACGTGGTCCAGATTTCCTGGGCCCACTAATTACTTGAACCAGCCCTACCCCCCACAACTTTAGCCAAATGACCCCCAATTTCAAATGCCTTCCAATTATTATAAGGTAAATTACGCTTGACAAGCTTCATTAAGAAGAATGGATGGTTTTGACATTAAAATGGCCACTCTAGGTGTTTTCCTGGCCCCCACTCACTGCCGACTATGCTGCCCCATTGACTTGCATTGGGTTTCGTGTTTCGGTCGATCCCGACTTTACGTCATAATCGGCCGATTTCACTCGACCCGACTTTGGACATAGTCGGGTTTCGCAAAACCCGGCTCGACTCTAAAAAGGTCAAGGTCGCTCAACTCTAGTCTGGATTCACAGAAGCTCTGTAGCAGACCTCTGATTCCCAGGCTATAGTATGCGTAAACAGCTCTACAGACTCAACCATGTGTGTTACCCCATGCTCAGAAGGGCAGCTGGAGACTTGGGAGTTGTGAGAAAGCAAGTGCGATTGGGGTGACAACTCTGAGGACTGGAGTAGTTGTGATGTTGAAGTTGACATGGAGGAGAGCCCACTTGAACGAGCACTTGATATCCTTTCAAGCACCTGCTGTTTTTGTGCCTCATCTGGAATTTTTGGCAATGCTTGTAGCGATGGTCGTAATAAAGGGATCATATCAGATTGTCCACGAAAAGAAGTAGACATCTTACTTTGGCTGGAAGATGGTCTTTCTTCTGCAGATGTTACTGTTGCTTTACCACCTACCCCACGGACACAGCCTTTTTTCCCTTTCCAACACGCCTATTCCCCTTTCCACCAGCAGCAGGCCTTTTGCCACTCATTTTAGTGCTTAACTAATTGGCAACTCTGTATCTGTAGTTGTTGGCACAACAACCGATGGATGAAAACCGAACTGCTCCTAGGCCCTAAACTATTAACTGGATTAGATTAAACCAAACTAAACTGAAAAATCACAGTAAAAAGTCCAAATATATGGAAAAGTACAAAAAACTTTATTAATAATAACAACAGGTAAAGAAATGACAAAAAGGAACAATCCCCGTGCCACCCATAGCATGTACAAGAAAAGGGCAGGGATAGGTAGCCTTCTATTACTATTGTGTTCTATGTACGGTCATTATATGTATTCGTTTTACACCATAGGTACCTACCCCTGCCCTTTTCTTGTACGTGCTATGGGTGGAACGGGGATTGTTCCTTTTTGTCATTTCTTTACCTGTTGTTACCATTAATAAAGTTTTTTGTACTTTTTCATATATTTGGACTTTTGACTGTGATTTTTCAGTTTAGTTTGGCTTATGCTTGTTGCAGTTTGTCCATTATGGTCCTATTTCAGTCCCATTTATTAATTAACAGCTGAACCCTATTTGGGAAGATAATAATGCTGGGTGACTGTTTCTTTTTCCACAAAATTTCTATGTTTAACTGGATTAGATGCAGTGAAAATTGAGATACACAGGCGGTATAGTTTGTTTCACAGGTGGGCTACTTTGCTGACGTGCAGACACTGCTCCTAGGCCCTAAACTATTAACTGGATTAGATGCAGTGAAATTTGAGATACACAGGCGGTGTAGTTAGTTTCACAGGCGGGCTACTCTGCTGACGTGCAGACACTGCTCCTAGGCCCAAAACTATTAACTGGATTAGATGCAGTGAAAATAGAGATACACATGCAGTGTAGTTAGTTTCACAGGCGGGCTACTCTGCTAACATGCAGACACTGCTCCTAGGCCCTAAACTATTAACTGGATTAGATGCAGTGAAAATAGAGATACACAGGCAGTGTAGTTAGTTTCACAGGCGGGCTACTCTGCTGACGTGCAGACACTGCTCCTAGGCCCAAAACTAATAACTGGATTAGACGCAGTGAAAATTGAGATACACAGGCGGTGTAGTTAGTTTCACAGGCGAGCTACTCTGCTGACGTGCAGACACTGCTCCTAGGCCCTAAACTAATAACTGGATTATATGCAGTGAAAATTGAGATACACAGGCGGTGTAGTTAGTTTCACAGGTGGGCTACTCTGCTGACGTGCAGACACTGCTCCTAGGCCCAAAACTATTAACTGGGTTAGATGCAGTAAAAATTGAGATACACAGGCGGTGTAGCTAGCTTCACAGGTGGGCTACTCAGATGACTATCAGACAATGCTACTAGCCCAAAAGGATTGGCTGAGTTAGATTACACCAAATGCTGTGACAAACACTTGCACAGCACTGGCACAGACCTGCCTGGCAAACAGTGCTATGAACCGCTGTAAACTACAATGAAAAGGGCTGATATTACAACTAGTCTCGACTCCTCCCGACTCCCTAAACCTATCTCTCTGACACTTCGCTCCAAAAAAACACTCTTAGTCTGTATAGTGCCCGCAGCAGCAGCGGAGCCGTCTAACACTAAGCTGCAGCAATGAGGAAATGGTGGCGATGGGGCAAATGGCTGGTTCTTACAGGGAAAGGAGGACACGTGACATACACAACCAATGACACATGCCCTTGCTTGTGTGCATCACATGCACATTGCTGTGTGTGTGCGCCCTGCTGATAGGCTGAGAGACTGCACCGCCCCACTGTAAATGCAGGAAAGAAAAAAAAAGAAGATCGGTGTTATTTCAGCACAGATCTATCCCCCGCCCACTATACACTGAAACAGTCTATTAACAATGATAAACAGTTTTAATGTGCAAATCAAGCTAGGCTTTTGGTTAACGAACAGTTATAGAACAGAAACTCGAACAGCCGAATTTTAAGCAAATTGTTCGGGTTCGTCGAACGACTCGAACACCGCCCAAAACAGCTCGAATATGAAATTGGCGAACAGTTCGACTCGAACACCGCTCATCTCTAGTCATAAGTAATTACAAACTCCTCTGGACCTTGAAAATTAACACCAACCAGGAGATTTAAGCTTCATATTTGTTTTCAGCAGTACAAAATTGGTTAAGTTCAACTGTTTTCATCTCTAAACCAATTTTGCAGTAGAACAGTTTAATAGGTTATGAATTTTACATTCGAAAAATGTGTATTATTAGGAATTTCTTTGTTAAAAAGTATTGTTCCCTAGTTTTGCGATTGGTTGTATTTTTGGTTGATTAATAGTGCATTTTTCTATACCTCTAGATTGTTGTCTGTGGTCAATGCATTGACATTGTTTTTCCTATGCATAATCATCACTGCTAGGGTTGAGCGACCTTCACTTTTATAGGATCGGGTCGGGTTTCACGAAACCCGACTTTTGGAAAAGTCGGGTCGAGTGAAATCGGCCGATCCTATAAAAAAGTCGAGGTCGGGGTCGGCCGAAACTCGAAACCCAATGCAGTGCATTGGGTTTCCATGGTTCCCAGGGTCTGAAGGAGCGGAAACTCTCCTTCAGGCCCTGGGATCCATATTTAAGTGTAAAATATAGAATTAAAATAAAAAATATCCTTATACTTACCCTCTGACGCGCCCTGGTACTAACCGGGAACCTTCCTTCCTTAGAATCAGCCTTCCAGGACCTTCGGTGACGTCGCGGGTGATGTCGCGGCTTGTGATTGGCCGCGCGGCCGCCCATGTGACCGCTCGCGCGGCCAATCACAAGCCGCGACGTCACCCGCGACGTCACCGAAGGTCCTGGAAGGGCTGATTCTTAGGAAGGAAGGCTGTCGGAAGGAAGCAGGGCGCTTCCGAGGGTGAGTATATTCCTATTAGGTATATACTCACCCTCGGAAGCGCCCTGCTTCCTTCCAACAGCCTTCCTTCCTAAGAATCAGCCCTTCCAGGACCTTCGGTGACGTCGCGGGTGACGTCGCGGCTTGTGATTGGCCGCGCGAGCGGTCACATGGGCGGCCGCGCGGCCAATCACAAGCCGCGACGTCACCGCGACGTCACGGCAAGGTCCTAGAAGCGCGGATTCGAAGGAGGAAGGCTGCCGGTTAGTACCAGGGCGCGTCAGAGGGTAAGTATTGCAATATTTTTTATTTTAATTCTATATTTTACACTTTAATCTGAATTCCGATACCAATTCCCGATATCTTAAACATATCGGGAATCGGGATCGGAATTCCGATTCCAGATTCAAAAGATCGCCGACTTCATGGCCGACCCCCCACTGGGGTCGGGTCGGGTTTCATGAAACCCGACCTTGCCAAAAGTCGGCGACTTTTGAACAATTTCGACCCGTTTCGCTCAACCCTAATCACTGCAGATATGTTTATCCCTAATGTATATTCCAAAGAGTAAATTATGAATTACTTGTCAGGGTGTGCACTATGAGCATATAGAATACTGTTCCCTACTACAGGTTTTAAAAAAAATGTAGTGACATACTCTCTTTGTCACCTTTAACTATAGTGTCTAGTAATGGTAAAGAATGAGATCGAACATTATTATTATTTTATTATTATTTATTATTATAGCGCCATTTATTCCATGGCGTTCTCCCCTCTAAATGATGACAGTGTCATCAATGAAGTGTCTGTACAAAGTGATGTGGAGCATAAAAGGCTCGACAAAATTATAGATGTATTGCTTCTCCCACCAACCCATAAAAATATTCAACAGTGAAGGATAAAAACTAATGCCTAGAGGGTAGCCTTGTAATTGAAGAAAAAAGAACCATTAAACAAAAAATAGTTATATTTGAGTAAAAAGGATGTTTATATAACAATGAACTCCTTAAGTTCCGCTGAGTATGAGGTAAATCGATTCAGATGTCCTGAAAGGGCACAAAGACCTTTATCATGTGGAATTGAAGTATATAAAGCGGTCACATCACAAGTTACTCTGTGGAAATTATTTTTCCATTTAATACTGTTCATGAATTTAAAAGGAACCTGTCACCTGAATTTGGCGGGACCGGTTTTCGGTCATATGGGCGGAGTTTTCAGGTGTTTGATTCACCCTTTCCTTACCCGCTGGCTGCATGCTGGCCGCAATATTGGATTGAAGTTCATTCTCTGTCCTCCATAGGCAGGCGTGTACTACGGAGGACAGAGAATGAACTTCAATCGAATATTGCGGCCAGCATGCAGCCAGCGGGTAAGGAAAGGGTGAATCAAACACCCGAAAACTCCGCCCATATGACCGAAAACCGGTCCCGCCAAATTCAGGTGACAGGTTCCCTTTAAAAACTTGTTTGCTGTCCTCAGTGTACCCTGGCAACTGTTGAACCAAGGTTTGTAGACATGTATGTAGTCATTTGCAAAGTTTCTCAGTTATGGGACCAAAACTAGCAATAATGGATCTCAATGGAGGAGGAAACACCTCTTTGTGTGTTTTTGTATATATGGAATATTGTCACTTGTGGATAATCCTCAACTAGATAATCCACTGTTGAGAAACCCCCAAACTTCCCCTTCCTGTATAAGATTTGTCATGATATAAAAAAAGGAGCAGTGGGATCAGTCTCTAATTTGTGGTTAAAATTCTCATTTAACATTTTGAAAATCTTCAATTCCTATAGACCATTGACTAAAATGGTGAAAGAGCCACCTTTGTCAGATGCTCCAATTAGAATATTAAGTTTTAGAGTATAGTTTCTCCACAATGTTCTGAAAATCTGTCATGCTATCAGCTATAGACTGAATAGGATAAAATTACGGATTATTTATAGAGTCCTGAATATTATGCTCAATTTGATATGCTTAATTTTCCTTTGTTTCATTATTCAAATACTGTAAATCAAAAGGAGCTACTTATTTAGTAAAGATGCGATTTTGAAATCCATTAAATTTCACTATGGGTTGAGAATCAATGTTGTTCGTTTGGTCATGCTGTTCATGGATTTTCAAAAAATGTTTAACATTTAATGATCAAATGGAATGATTAACATCTAGAATGGTATGATGTGGGTCAAATTTGTCTCATGGTACAAACGTTAAACCTTTCTCCAATACTTTGAGTTAGTCTACAAACAAAACAGATACAGACAGCTCCCAGCCAACAGATAAGCAAACATTTGAGGAATATTCTTAACCACTCATAATATGTCTTCTACATCCCAACATTTTGTTCAACACTATAATGATCAAATCAACAGTTTCATGGTCATTGGTATGGAAAACATTGCAAAACCAATAAGAGGGGCAGACTCACACAAGATAGTTCATAAGAGAGGTATTTTGGATTCTACCATCAGATGTCAGATAAACCTCAGGCATGAACCTCAGTACATATCTTACATATATTTATTAAATATATATTCTAATCCTTACTCATTTTTTATTCTTTTTATTTTTAGTGCTATACTTTAAAGTATTTTAGGATTTAGGATTTTAGGCTTTTTTGGATTTACTCTATATTAGATTGTTAAAGGGACACTGTCACCTGAATTTGGAGGGAACAATCTTCAGCCATGGAGGCGGGGTTTTGGGGTTTTTGATTCACCCTTTCCTTACCCGCTGGCTGCATGCTGGCTGCAATATTGGATTGAAGTTCATTCTCTGTCCTCCATAGTACATGCCTGCACAGTGCAATCTTGCCTTGCGCAGGCGTGTACTATGGAGGACAGAGAATGAACTTCAATCCAATATTGCAGCCAGCATGCAGCCAGCTGGTAAGGAAAGGGTGAATCAAAAACCCCAAAACCCCGCCTCCATGGCTGAAGATTGTTCCCTCCAAATTCAGGTGACAGTATCCCTTTAAAATTAATTGAACATACACACACCTAGTTTGGTCTAGGTTTCCCAGATAATTTACTGTATACAGACACATATAGAAAACAGAGGACTGACTAAGAACCACTTACACATCTAGTTTTAAAATGCGTAGGCGCTCAGGAGATATTAGTCAGGGTGTTCTCTTTTTAAACTATGTTTTCCTATTTTTATGAAATTGACTAATAAAACTTATATATACAGTGGTGGAAATAAGTATTTGATCCCTTGCTCATTTTGTAAGTTTGCATGACATGAACATTCTATAATTTTAAGGGTAGGTCAATTTTAACATTGAGAGATAGAATATCAAAAGTAAAATCCAGAAAATCACATTGTATTAATTATATAAATTTACTTGCATTTTGCTGTGAGAAATACGTGTTTGATCCCTCTGGCAAACAAAACTAAATACTTTGTGGCAAAACCCTTGTTGGCAAGCACAGCAGTCAGTTGTTTTTTGTAGGTGATGATGAGGTTTGCGCACATGTCAGAAGGAATTTTGGTCCACTCCTCTTTGCAGATCATCTCTAAATCATTAAGATTTTGAGGCTGTCGCTTGGCAACTCGGAGCTTCAACTCCCTCCCTAAGTTTTCTATGGGATTAAGGTCTGGAGACTGGCTAGGCCACTCCATGACCTTAATGTGCTTTTTTTGAGCCACTCTTTTGTTGCCTTGGCTGTATATTTTGGGTCATTGTCTAGGCAGCATATTGTTAGGGCTGGTGGAATGCACCAAATAAATATAAAGATAATAATGAGGTGCGTTCGCAGCCAGGGGTCCACTGTGCAGATATGGTAACTGCTGCTCGGTAAAAGCGGACACAAGGTGGCGGTATCGCACTGGACACACGTTGGCAAAACGTCACCCAGTGTGCACTTGTTACTTCACAGAGCCGCAGTACCGCAGTGCATAGATACCGTACCCTGTTAGCTGTCACAGCACACAGCTGAATCAGTGCTAGTATTCAGTCACAAGACTCAGCCCCAAGGACATGGGGCAAGAGTCTCACTAGATCCACTAGGGCATGGCATTGCACCTGCGATGCCTGGACTTCACCTGACTAATAGATTTAGCTCCCAAAGTGCACACAACGTCACACTGGAGAATGCCACTAACCACCTTGACTAGGGAATTAAGCACTCTGATTACGCACAGCGTCACACTGGCGAATGCCACTAGTAGAATCTGGTTATCGTGCTCAGTGCTGGCAATGCAATACTTGGTGCTGTATTTGCTCTAATCACCCAGATTCACACACAACACGAGGGAAGGGGATAATTAGGAGTGTGCACCTGTTACATACATGCATCCACACACACACCACGATTTTGGATCTACTAGCGCAAGGCCGTGTGATCCTTTTATAGCGGTAGTCTTCCGGGACATTGCTACTGGACCAATCTGAGCAGCTTGAGGACCTGAGAATGTGACCTCCGGCCACCAATGAGAGGTCATCTCATGGGCATGCTCAGATGGCCAAAAGCAGGACTTAGCCCCAGGAGCATCTGATCACCGCTGACTAATGCTGGTTTCTATAGCTGGACCTGGGACGGCAGCAGCAACCAGACGCACAGCATTAGCGTGAGCAAAATGCTGGGACCGAAGTCTCTGCTGGGCAGGATCCTCTGTGGCTGAGAAAGAATTAGAGATGGCAGAGGACCTGGCTTGAGATTCCCCATGTGCAGCAGCTGGAACTTGATGCCTAACATATACACTGTGTGCAGAATTATTAGGCAAGTTGTATTTTAGAGGATTATTTTTATTATTGATCAACAACTATGTTCTCAATCAACCCAAAAGACTCATAAATATCAAAGCTTAATATTTTTGGAAGTTGCAGTGGGATTTTTTTAGATTTGGCTATCTTAGGAGGATATCTGTTTGTGCAGGTGACTATTACTGTGCAGAATTATTAGGCAACTTAATAAAAACCAAATATATTTCCATCTCACTTGTTTATTTTCACCTGGCAAACCAATATAACTGCACAAAATTTAGAAATAAACATTTCTGACATGCAAAAACAAAATCCCCCAAAATTAATGCCCAATATAGCCACCTTTCTTTATGATGACACTCAACAGCCTTCCATCCATAGATTCTGTCAGTTGCTTGATCTGTTTGTGATCAACATTGCGTGCAGCAGCTACTACAGCCTCCCAGCCACTGTTCCGAAAGGTGTACTCTTTTCCCTCCCTGTAGATCTCACAGGTTATGAGGGAACACAGGTTCTCTATGGGGTTCAGATCAGGTGAACAAGGGGGCCATGTCATTATTTTTTCTTCTTTGAGACCTTTACTGGCCAGCCACGCTGTGGAGTAGTTGGAGGCATCTGATAAAGCATTGTCCTGCATGAAAATCATGTTTTTCTTGAACGATACCGACTTTTTCCTGTACCACTGCTTGAAGAGGTTGTCTTCCAGAAACTGGCAGTAGGTCTGGGAGTTGAGCTTCTCTCCATCCTCAACCCGAAAAGGTCCCACAAGTTCATCTTTGATGATACCAGCCCATACCAGTACCCCACCTCCACGTCGCTGGCGTCTGAGTCGGAGTGGAGCTCTCTGCCCTTTACAGATCCAGCCTCTGGCCCATCCATCTGGCCCATCAAGAGTCACTCTCATTTCATCAGTCCATAAAACCTTTGAAAAGTCAGTCTTAAAATATTACTTGCCCCAGTCTTGACATTTTATCTTAGGTTTCTTGTTCAAAGGTGGTCGTTTTTCATCCTTCCTTACCTTGGCCATGTTCCTGAGTATTGCACACCTTGAGCTTTTTGTTACTCCAGTAACGTTGCAGCTCTGAAATATGGCAAAACTGGTGGCAAATGGCATCTTGGCAGCTTCACACTTGATTTTCCTCAATTCATGGGCAGTTATTTTGAACCTTTTTTGCCCAACACGCCTCTTGCGACCCTGTTGGCTACTTGCCATGAAACGCTTGATTGTTCGGTGATCACGCTTCAAAAGTTTGGCAATTTCAAGACTGCTGCATCCTTCTGCAAGACATCTCACAATTTTGGACTTTCCAGAGCCCGTCAAATCTCTCATGACCTATTTTGCCAAAGGAAAGAAGTTGCCTAATAATTAGGCACACCTTATAGAGGGTTTTGATGTCAATATACAACACCCCTCCTCATTACAGAGATGCACATCACCTGATTTACTTAATTGGTATTGGCTCTCAAGCCTGAACAGCTTGGAGTAGGACAACATGTATAAAAAGCATCATGTGATCAAAATACAACTTGCCTAATAATTCTGCACCAAGTGTATGCTGAGCATTTGTTTCTGACTATAACCCTGTGCACACTGCAATCTGGCTGACTGATGAAGGTCAGTGTAGGACCAAAATGTTTTTTTATTTTTGGATTGCCTGCACAAAATAAAATTATCTGCTTATAACATTTACCTGAGTGCCAACTTTTCTACAAGAAGAACAACAGTGTCATGTTACCCACCAGGAACAGCAGGACTAATATTGCTGGATCTGCTCTACTTTGGGAGATTATATACATTGTTTTTATTTTCTATGGAGCTCTGAATTGATTAAGCAGGAATTATCCAGTTGTGAATAGCTTCTTTTAGCTAGTTTTAAAATTAATGTTCTTTGCAGCACCTAGTTTTTTTGGCCAATAAAGTGATATTTTGTGCACATAGAATGATTGTCTTGAGGAACATTTTGAGCCGATAATATTGTGATTGGCTGATTGCTAATTAGCTTATATGTAACTGCTCGGTGGTCCATTATGGCAAGTCAAAATTTTGCATACGTTAGTGTTCTTGAAGTTACACAGCACAAATTACTAAAAATTAACTTTGAATACCCCAGTTCCACTAAGCTTAATTGATTTCTGAATGTTTTTAAGTAGTTTTTTTAGCACTGTTCATTAGGACACACTGCATTTCTTAGAAGGCATGTGCCACTATACAAAACATTTCTAGCCCAAGCTTATCCATTTTAAATCAACCTTTATATTATTATAAAATCATACCTGAGAGTTTTACGGATCATATCTTCATCTGTGATCCCATAATATGTTAATGTCTCATTCCACGTGGGATTCAGTGTATTTCTCAGTGTTTTTGTTCTTAGTTTATTTGCCTAAATTGAGACCAAAAAGAGTCGTTATAAAAATTACTGATAACAAAGAAGCACTGAATATTCAACTGTTCATTAATTTTTTTGCTTAAAACAGTTCATTACTTGCAGATTTACTTTTAAGCACATTACTATTTTAATAATTCAGAGAAGGTGAAAACTGGATTCATAGAATGCAGAACTACTGTACGGTCACCAGTAGGGTTGAGCGAAACGGGTCGAACATTTTCAAAAGTCGCCGACTTTTGGCGAAGTCGAGTTTCATGAAACCCGATCCGACCCCTGTGCGTGGTCGGCCATGCGGTACGCGACTTTCGCGCCAAAGTCGCGTTTCAATGACGCGAAAGGCGCCATTTCTCAGCCAATGAAGGTAAACGCAGAGTGTGGGCAGCGTGATGACATAGGTCCTGGTCCCCACCATCTTAGAGAAGGGCATTGCAGTGATTGGCTTGCTGTCTGCGGCGTCACAGGGGCTATAAAGGGGAGTTCCCGCCGACCGCCATGTTACTGCTGCTGATCTGAGCTTAGGGAGAGGTTGCTGCCGCTTCGTCAGAAGCAGGGATAGCGTTAGGCAGGGTCCATTAACCACAAAACCGCTTGTGCTGTAGCGATTTCCACTGCCCAACACCACCTTCGGTGTGCAGGGACAGTGGAAGCTCCTTTTTTTTTTTTTTTCCTCAGCGCTGTAGCTCATTGGGCTGCCCTAGAAGGCTCCCTGATAGCTGCATTGCTGTGTGTACGCCGCTGTGCAAACCAACTGCTTTTTTCAAAGCACAAATCCTCTTGTTCCTTCCTTTCTGCACAGCTATCTTGTTTGTTTGTCCACACTTTTTATTTAATTTGTGCATCAGTCCACTCCTTATTGCTGCCTGCCATACCTGGCTGAGATTACTGCAGGGAGATAGTAATTGAAGGACAGTTCCTTTTTTTTTTTTTTTTTTTTTTGTGGGAGATTAAGATTGACTTTTCTGCTAGAGTGCCATCTCTGTCTTTGTCATCTCTCACTCAGTGGGCCATAGAAAGCCTATTTATTTTTTTGCTTGATTTGGGTTCCAAAATCTACCAGAAAAAATCACAACATCAATCAGTGGGAGAAAAATATTGGCCTCAGGGCTTGTGTGCCACTCCTTAGTCCTGTGTGCATCATCACTCACTCAGTGGGCCATAGAAAGCCTATTTATTTTTTTGGTTGATTTGGGTTCATAATTCTACCTGAAAAAATCAATCAATCAATCAGTGGGAGATTAATATTGGCCTTTGGGCTTGTGTGCCAGTCCTAAGCGTGCCATCTCTCTCTCTCAGATAGTGGGCAATAGAAAGCCTATTTATTATTATTTTTTTATTGGGTTTATAAATTTTTTCCTGGAAAAAAAAAAAAATGGGAGATTAATATTGGCCTCTGGGCTTGTGTGCCAGTCCTGAGCGTGCCATCTCTCTCACAAATAGTGGGCCATAGAAAGCCTATTAATTTTTTTGCTTGATTTGGGTTCCAAAATCTACCAAAAAAAATCACTAAATCAATCAGTGGGAGATTAATATTGGCCTCTGGGCTTGTGTGCCACTCCTGACTCCTGTGAGCGTCATCTGTCACTCAGTGGGCCCTAGAAAGCCTATTTTTTGTTTTATTTGTTTTCTAAATTCTCCCTGAAAAAATCATTTTATTTTCTTTGGTTTCTAAATTATTCCTGAAAAAAAATCATTTTTTTTGTATTTTTTTTTCTCTAAAGTCTCCCTGAAAAAAAAAAAAAAATCTGTGGGAGATTCATATTGCCCCTTCTGTTTGTGTGCCAGTCTTGACTCCTGGGTGTGCCATCTCTCTCTCTCTCCCCAATTGTGGGCCATAGAAAGCCTATTAATTTTTTTGCTTGATTTGGGTTCCAAAATCTACCAAAAAAAATAACTAAATCAATCGGTGGGAGATTAATATTGGCCTCTGGGCTTGTGTGCCACTACTGACTCCTGTGTGCGTCCTCTCTCACTCAGTGGACCCTACAAAGCCTTTTTTTTTTTTCCTAAATTCTCCCTGAAACAATCATTTCATTTTATTTGTTTTATAAATTCTTCTGTAAAAAATAATTTTTTTTTAATTTTTTTTTTTCTGAAGTCTCCCTTTTAAAAAAAACAAACACAAATCAGTGGGAGATAAATATTTACATTTGCGCTTCAGTGACAGTCCTGCGTGTGTGCCATCTCATTTGTTGCCAACAACAACAGAGTGTGTAACATTGTGGCTGATTTTCGTTGTGGTCTCACCCACCTGTAAAGGGGTAGCTAAATCATACTGAAGTTATAGCTCACCGTGTAAGTTGTGTGACAGCAACAAATACCGTTCGTTTGGTAACGTTTTTAAAACAATGAGGAAGTCTGGTGGAAGAGGTCGTGGCCGGGGGCGTTCATTGTCAGCTGGTAATGAGGGTAGTGGTAGTGGTGGAGCATCAGGTGGTCGTGGGAAAAAAAATATTGCACCTAAGTCTGGAGCTGTGGAGCCAGGTTCGTCGTCTGGCTACACAAGGCCTCGAACCCTCCCTTTTCTGGGAGTAGGAAAACCGCTTTTAAAGCCGGAGCATCAAGAGCAAGTTTTGGCTTATCTTGCTGACTCAGCCTCTAGCTCTTTTGCCTCCTCTTGTGAAACTGGTAAAAGTAAAAGCAGCGCGTCGTTAGTGGATGTTCACGGTCAGGGACAAGTCGCTTCCTTGTCCTCTTCAGCAAAAACAACAACAGAGAAGAATGCAGCAGGCGACACAACGGGTTACTCCATGGAGCTCTTTACACATACCGTCCCTGGCTTAGAAAGTGAAGCAGTTAACAGTCCATGCCCATTACAATTTGAATCTGACATGGAGTGCACTGATGCACAGCCACAGCCAGACTGCTATGCTGGTCCTTTGACTCAGACCACAACATTGCCCTCGCAGGGTGCTGATCAAGAATCAGACCCTGATGAGACTATGTTGCCCCATCACGAACGCTATACCACCGACTGACACGGTGACACAGACGAAGTTGCACACGAGCTACAAGAAGAGGTAATAGATGACCCAGTTCTTGACCCCGATTGGCAGCCATTGGGGGAACAGGGTGCAGGCGGCAGCAGTTCTGAAGCGGAGGAGGAGGGGCCGCAGCAGGCATCAACATCGCAACAGGTTCCATCTGCCGGGCCCGTATCTTGGCCAAAACGCGTGGCAAAGTCAAAACCTGTTGGAGGACAGCGTGGCCATCCGGTTAAAGCTCAGTCTGCAATGCCTGAAAAGGTATCCGATGCTAGAAAGAGTGCAGTCTGGCATTTTTTTAAACAACATCCAATTGATCAGCACAAAGTAATCTGTCAAAAATGTTCAACTACCTTAAGCAGAGGGCAGAATCTGAAAAGTCTCAATACAAGTTGCATGCATAGACATTTAACCACCATGCATTTGCAAGCTTGGACTAACTACCAAACGTCCCTTAAGGTTGTAGCACCCTCGGCCAATGAAGCTACTCATCAACGCAACATCCCTTCCGGCAGTGTAGGGCCACCATTTTCTGCACCACCTGCAGTATCTGTGCAGGTTTCTTTGCCAGGCCAAAGCAGTCAGGGTCAGGGAATCTCCAGTTTCGTAGTAGGAAACACTGCATCTAGGGCACCGGCGGCAACAATACCATCTCCCACCGTCTCTCAGTCTGCCATGTCCACCGGCACCCCCGCTAGTTCCACGATCTCCAGCTCTCCAGTCCAGCTCACCCTACATGAGACTATGGTTAGAAAAAGGAAGTACTTAGCCTCGCATCCGCGTACACAGGGTTTGAACGCCCACATAGCTAGACTAATCTCGTTAGAGATGATGCCCTACCGGTTAGTTGAAAGCGAAGCTTTCAAAGACCTGATGGACTACGCTGTACCACGTTACGAGCTACCCAGTCGACACTTTTTTTCCAGAAAAGCCATCCCAGCCCTCCACCAGCATGTTAAAGAGCGCATCGTCCATGCACTCAGGCAATCTGTGAGCACAAAGGTGCACCTGACAACAGATGCATGGACCAGTAGGCATGGCCAGGGACGTTACGTGTCCATCACAGCACACTGGGTAAATGTGGTGGATTCAGGGTCCACAGGGGACAGCAAGTTTGGGACAGTTCTGCCTAGCCCACGGTCTAGGAAACAGTTGGCTGTAGCCGTTTGCACCCCCTCCTCCTCCTCCTCCTCCTCGTCCTCCTGCAGAAGCGAGAGCTCGTCCACAGACCGCAGTCGCACAACCACTCCATCCGCAGCTGCCACTGTTGCACACCAGGTCTCCCATTATGGGGCAGCTACTGGCAAACGTCAGCAGGCTGTATTGGCTATGAAGTGTTTGGGCGACAACAGACACACCGCGGAAGTTCTGTCCGAGTTCTTGCAGCAAGAAACGCAGTCGTGGCTGGGCACTGTAGATCTTGAGGCAGGCAAGGTAGTGAGTGATAACGGAAGGAATTTCATGGCTGCCATCTCCCTTTCCCAACTGAAACACATTCCTTGCCTGGCTCACACCTTAAACCTGGTGGTGCAGTGCTTCCTGAAAAGTTATCCGGGGTTATCCGACCTGCTCCTCAAAGTGCGTGGACTTTGCGCACATATCCGCCGTTCGCCTGTACACTCCAGCCGTATGCAGACCTATCAGCGTTCTTTGAACCTTCCCCAGCATCGCCTAATCATAGACGTTGTTACAAGGTGGAACTCAACACTGCACATGCTTCAGAGACTGTGCGAACAGAGGCGGGCTGTTATGTTTTTGTGGGAGGATACACATACACGGGCAGGCAGTAGGATGGCAGACATGGAGTTGTCAGGTGTGCAGTGGTCGAAGATTCAAGACATGTGTCAAGTCCTTCAGTGTTTTGAGGAATGCACACGGCTGGTTAGTGCAGACAACGCCATAATAAGCATGAGCATCCCCCTAATGTGTCTGCTGATGCAAAGTTTGACGCACATAAAGGATCAGGCGTCTGCACCAGAGGAAGAGGAAAGCCTTGATGACAGTCAGCCATTGTCTGGTCAGGGCAGTGTACAGGACGAGGTAGCGGGCGAAGAGGAGGTGGAGGATGAGGAGGATGATGGGGATGAGTATATTTTTAATGAGGAAGCTTTCCCGGGGTCATTGGAAATTGGTGGCGTGGCAAGGGCGGGTTCTGGTTTTTTGAGGGACACAAGTGACGTAGATTTGCCTGCAACTGCCCCTCAACCAAGCACAACCGCAGATTTGACAACTGGAACTTTGGCCCACATGGCGGATTATGCCTTGCGTATCCTCAAAAGGGACACACGCATTACAAAAATGATGAACGATGACGATTACTGGTTGGCCTGCCTCCTTGATCCTCGCTATAAAGGCAAATTGCAAAATATTATGCCACATGAGAACTTGGAACTAATATTAGCAACAAAACAATCAGCTCTTGTTGACCGTTTGCTTCTGGCATTCCCTGCACACAGCGCCCGTGATCGTTCTCACACGAGCTCCAGGGACCAGCAGACCAGAGGTGTTAGAGGGGCAGAAATCAGAAGTGGCGTTGGCCAGAGGGGTTTTCTGACCAGGTTGTGGAGTGATTTTGCTATGACCGCAGACAGGACAGGTACTGCAGCATCAATTCAAAGTGACAGGAGACAACATTTGTCCAGTATGGTTACAAACTATTTTTCATCCCTTATCGACGTTCTCCCTCAACCGTCATTCCCATTTGATTACTGGGCATCCAAATTAGACACCTGGCCAGAATTGGCAGAATATGCATTGCAGGATCTTGCTTGCCCGGCAGCTAGTGTCCTATCAGAAAGGGTATTCAGTGCTGCAGGTTCAATACTAACTGAAAAAAGGACTCGTCTGGCTACCCAAAATGTAGATGATCTAACCTTCATTAAAATGAACCACAACTGGATTTAGAAATCTTTTGCCCCACCTTGCCCGGCTGACACCTAACTTTCCTATGAAAAGGTCTTGCCTGTGGACTCTTCTGAATGACTTTTCCAATCTCGTAATTTTCTGCACCTGATTGTCCAGCATACGACATGTTTACTCCTAACAAAATGGCCAAACTCCCCACACGGGGCCGTGGTATCGCCACTTTGCGCCAGCACCCGTGAGAGTGCTGTTTGTCTGAAGAGGTGGGTGTGCCCGCTTTTGGTCGACGGCACTGCCACTGGGTCCCTCATAGTACAATAAAGTGTCTCTGGCGGTGGTGGTGCGCACCCAACGTCAGACACACCATTGTAATATGAGGGGCCCTGGGCCTGTACCGCCGGCCACAAGACAGTTCCCCCCCCAGCTCAAACAGTGCTCTACCACTAGCAAAATTATCTCTCACAGCTTCACCAATGTTTAGTCTATGCGCTGACATCCTTCAATGCCTGGCACTGACAATACCATTGTTTTGACATTTTTGTTATGTTAGGCCTTCGAAGCCTGTCTGCGGTCCGTTCTTTCTACAACTACTACACTGACCAGGCCACTGCTGGCCGTGTTCCCCTGGAACCAATTTAAACTTGCCTACAGCCAGCCCAATTTTGTTATGTTAGGCCTTCTTAGCCTGTCTGCCGTCACTCCTTCCACTAGACTTCCACTGACCAGACCACTGTTGCCCGTGTACCCCTGGAACCAATTTTAAATTGCCAACAGCCAAATGTTATTATGTTAGGCCTTTGATGCCTGTCTGCCGTCACTCCTTCCACTAGACTTCCACTGACCAGACCACTGTTGCCCGTGTACCCCTGGAACCAATTTTAAATTGCCAACAGCCAAATGTTATGATGTTAGGCCTTCGAAGCCTGTCTGCGGTCCCTCCTTCCACTAGGCCTCCACTTACCTGTCTACTGCTGCCCGTGTTCCCCTGGAACCAATTTTAAATTGCCTACAGGCAGCCCAATTTATTATGTTAGGCCTTCGAAGCCTGTCTGCGGTCCCTCCTTCCACTAGGCCTCCACTTACCTGTCTACTGCTGCCCGTGTTCCCCTGGAACCAATTTTAAATTGCCTACAGCCAGCCCATTTTATTATGTTAGGCCTTCGAAGCCTGTCTGCGGTCCCTCCTTCCACTAGGCCTCCACTGACCTGTCTACTGCTGCCCGTGTTCCCCTGGAACCAATTTTAAATTGCCTACAGCCAGCCCATTTTATTATGTTAGGCCTTCGAAGCCTGTCTGCGGTCCCTCCTTCCACTAGGCCTCCACTTACCTGTCTACTGCTGCCCGTGTTCCCCTGGAACCAATTTTAAATTGCCTACAGGCAGCCCAATTTATTATGTTAGGGCTTCGAAGCCTGTCTGCGGTCCCTCCTTCCACTAGGCCTCCACTGACCTGTCTACTGCTGCCCGTGTTCCCCTGGAACCAATTTTAAACTGCCTACAGGCAGCCCAATTTATTATGTTAGGGCTTCGAAGCCTGTCTGCGGTCCCTCCTTCCACTAGGCCTCCACTGACCTGTCTACTGCTGCCCGTGTACCCCTTGAACCAACATCATAAAATAAAAAAAAAAGTATTTTGCTTATAAAAAAGAAAATACTGGTGAGATATCAAATGCAGACATTTTAACATTAAAAACAAACACACAACTAAAATCTGGTACAGTACTAAAAATGGCCACCAGCTACAATTACTTTATCCTGCAAGTATTTAACTGAAAGGTTTTTTCAATTGAAAACACAGATATGGCATCCACCGAGTGTTGTCCTGTCGCGTCTTCTTTATATTATTGCCGAGAAGATGCAAAACAATGAAAATAATAAAATCATTAATTACCAAAATAATAGAGAAAGTCAACACCACATTGCAAATAAACATTCATTCCAAATAAAGAAGCAGGGCGCGTCCGAGGGTGAGTATATACCTAATAAGAATATAATCACCCTCGGACGCGCAATGCTTATTTCCAACAGCCTTCCTTCCTAAGAATCAGCCCTTCCGTGGTGTAGAGAGACGTTGTGTTACACTTCAAGGTGTTCCCCAGGTTGTCTTTCCTGAGCTTCGATCTTCCGGCTCTCGTTTAGTAGTTCTTGGAAACTACACTGCATTAGGCCTTCAAATTGGGTATGGGGTGTAGAGAGAGGGTGTGTTACACTCCAAGGTGTTCCCCAGGTTGCCTTTCCTGAGCTTCGATCTTCATGCTCTCGTTTAGTAGTTGTCGGAAACTACGCTGCATTAGGCCTTCAAATTGGGTATGGGGTGTAGAGAGAGGGTGTGTTACACTCCAAGGTGTTCCCCAGGTTGCCTTTCCTGAGCTTCGATCTTCCGGCTCTCGTTTAGTAGTTCTTGGAAACTACACTGCATTAGGCCTTCAAATTGGGTATGGGGTGTAGAGAGAGGGTGTGTTACACTCCAAGGTGTTCCCCAGGTTGCCTTTCCTGAGCTTCGATCTTCCGGCTCTCGTTTAGTAGTTCTTGGAAACTACACTGCATTAGGCCTACAAATTGGGTATGGGGTGGAGAGAGATGGTGTGTTACACTCCAAGGTGTTCCCCAGGTTTCCTTGCCATTGCTTCAGTCTTCCGACTCTCGTTTAGTAGTTGTAGAAAAGTACACTGCATTAGGCCTACAAAATGGGTATGGGGTGGAGAGAGATGGTGTGTTACACTCCAAGGTGTTCCCCAGGTTGCCTTTCCTGAGCTTCTATCATCAGGCTCTCATTAAATTGTGGTTAAATGGAACAACTGCATTTGGCGTACTAGTTGGTTTGGGGCCTACTATCGGTGTCTGCCACTCCTTGCTGTTCTCCTGGTTTCCTGTCCTGAAAGTCCATTTTCAGGCTCTCGTTAAGTAGTTGTTAATGTTAGACTGCATTTGGCCTACTAGTTGGGTTGGGGCCTACTATCGGTGTCTGCCACTCCTTGCTGTTCTCCTCCACTGAACAAAGCTGTGCCGCCTGTTTACTACGGTTGCCAATTTTGAACTGCATTTCGACTACTTACTGATTTGGCCCTACTCTCTGTGTCAGCCTCTCATTCCAGTTGTCCTCCACTGCAATGCCCCCTGGTTATTCCTGTGTTACCAATTTTGAACTGCATTTAGCCCACTTTATTCGTTGGGCCTATATCTGTGTTTCCACTTCATCGTGCCCATTGCCCAGCCAGTGATAGATGAGTCTGCTGGTACATTGACCCATAACGCAACATTCCCCGTGCATGCTACACAACAACATTGTGACCCTACTGAAAGTCAGGTTGCTCTTCCCGCATACCATACCACCTTACACGGGGACAAAGAGGAAGGTGCAGATGAAAGTGCAGGTTCCTTCATCAGGTGGGGGGAGGAATACTAGTTGGCGACGTCACTGGCACAGGGCCTCTCATAGTACGCAAAAGTGTTGCTGCCGGTGGGAGGCGCCCCCGCCGTGCAAACACACCGCTGTACTTTGAGGGGCCCTGTGCCAGTGCCAATGCCAACAAGTGGGCCCCCCCTGCTTGCTCAGGATCACAGCACTTGCAAAGTTGAAATACTTACCTCTCCCTGCTCCACTGCCGTGACGTGGTCCAGATTTCCTGGGCCCACTAATTACTTGAACCAGCCCTACCCCACACAACTTTAGCCAAATGACCCCCAATTTCAAATGCCTTCCAATTATTATAAGGTAAATTACGCTTGACAAGCTTCATTAAGAAGAATGGATGGTTTTGACATTAAAATGGGCACTCTAGGTGTTTTCCTGGCCCCCACTCACTGCCGACTATGCTGCCCCATTGACTTGCATTGGGTTTCGTGTTTCGGTCGATCCCGACTTTTCGCCATAATCGGCCGATTTCACTCGACCCGACTTTTGAGATAGTCGGGTTTCGCGAAACCCGGCTCGACTCTAAAAAGGTCAAGGTCGCTCAACTCTTGTCACCAGTGCATAATCCAGGTACTCAAATTAGCTAAATCTTTTTCTACTGCAAACTGGTCAACCTTTCAAAGTATTACACATACTAGTCCTTTTAAAATTGTAACCTGTGATTTCTGAATACGCTTTATTTCATTTAAACCTATTTTAGAAGACAATATTCTGTCATATTAGCTGCTGCCAAGCTGGAAAACCAGACTTGGTTCCACTTAACTGAACACATATTTCCATAGAGCTAAATGGTAATGTAAGGTTGGATTTGCAGAATCACATAGTTTGCTGCAGCTGTAATACAGTTACGAAAATACAGCAAGGATACAGGCATCTGGTATAGGACTTGAAAAAGTTATCCACAGCTTAGAACTAAGATATTGATATCCTATTTATAGGATAGCTCATCAATATGAGATCAGTGGAATTCGCACCAGACACTGCCACCAATTAACTGTATTCAGGTCCTGTGGCTGCCGGAAGTTAACAGTGTGCAGAGTTGGAAAACCACAGTTCCCTTTCTGTAGTAGCCAATGTTGTCTACTGGAGATCAACTCACTGTTAGGGCTAGTGGAACGCACTGAGTATAGATAGGTAGCTACAAGGTGCATTCACAGCCCGGGGTCCACTGTGCAGAGATATCTGCTGCTAAGTAACGGTGGATAAATTCTGAGCTCACACGTGGGTTAAGCTTCACCCCGTGTGAACTGGAAGTGATCTCTGTTGCCTCACAGAGTCACACTGTACTCAAAACTATTACCCTAACTAGGGATGTGCTTGCTCTGGAACTCTTCTGTGCTAACCGCACACATGAAGGAACCAGATGCTAAGCCAAGGCTAATTGCCCCCACTGACGTTAGCTGCCTGCCTGAGTGTACAGTCCCAAAGCTACAGCCTCACACCACATATGAATAGAGTGGTATAGTATCCACTGGCATAAGCCAAAGAACCAGATGCTAAGCCAAGGCTAATTGCCCCCACTGACACTAGCTGCCTTCCTGAGTGTACAGTCCCAAAGATACAGCCTCACACCACATATGAATAGAGTGGAATAGTATCCACTGGCATAAGCCAAACACATTTGATACTAGCGCATGGCTGTGCGGCCATGCATAACTTTTATAGTTGCAGCTCTTCAGGACCTTCCTGGTGAACCAATAGGAGCTACTACAGAACCTGAGCGTGTTACCCCCGATCTCCAATGAGATGTGCTCCCGTGGGCATGCTCAGTGCGTGAAAAGAAGGACTTAGTCCCAGAAAAGCCTGCTCACCTCTGACCAGTGCTGGCTACAAAGACAGAGTCTGGATAGGCAGCAGTAACCATTTGCACAGTATCAGGCTGTGCCAGACACTGGGACCGACGTCTCCGCTGAGCAGGTTCCACTGCGGCTGGAGGAGAATTGGAGACCGCAGCAGATATGGTTTGAGATTCCCCCTGTGCAGTGGCGGGAACTCGACACCTAACATTACCCCCCCTCCTAGGGCCCCCTCCTCCTTGAGCCTCAAAGGCTGCAATGAGCAGCAGAGCCCGAAAGTGCTCCACAGGTTCCCAGGTTCTGTCCTCTGGGCCGTGATCCTTCCAGTCCACCAGATAGTATTTCTTGCCACATACCACCTTGCACCCAAAGATAGAGTTCACCTAGTACTCATCCGTGGATGAACCCGATGTCCCGGCAGATGACTCGGAAAACAGGGACATATAGACGGGCTTTAAGAGGGAAACATGAAAGGTGTCTCTGATACCAAGGTGCGGAGGAATAGCCAAACAGTAGACCACAGGATTAACCTGTTCCAGAACCTTGAAAGGACCAATGTAATGAGGCGCAAGCTTAGTGGACTCAACTTGCAGCCTGATGTTATGGGCAGAGAGCCACACTAAGTCGTCAGGAGCGAAGGTCAGAGCGGGGCACCAGTGTGCATCGGCAGAAACCCTCATTCTGTCCTTGGAGGCCCGATTGGCATCCTGTGTGTGGTCCCAAATGTCACATGCCTCCACTGCCCAGTCTGCCACCCTGGAATCAGTAGATGACATGGGCATGGGCACAGGGACACGCGGATGTTGGCCGTAATTAAGGAGAAATGGAGTCTGTCCAGTGGAGTCGGCTACGGCGTTGTTCAAAGCAAATTTCGCCCAAGGTAGCAAAGATGCCCAGTCATGCTGCCTAGCAGAGACAAAATGTTGCAGGTATGTCACCAGAGTCTGGTTGGCCCTCTCTACCAACCCATTCGTCTCGGGATGGTATGCAGAAGAAAGATTCATCTCAATGCAGAGTAAACGACAGAGCTCTCCAAAACCGAGACGTGAACTGGGGACCCCAGTCACTGACAATTTTGTCTGGCATTCCATGTAGACGGAAAATATATTTTATGAGCAACGCCGCCAAGGCCCGTGCAGAAGGTAACCGTGGAAGCGGAACCAAGTGCACCATTTTAGAAAAATGATCGGTGACTACCCAGATAAGGGTGCAGCTATGAGACTTAGGTAAGCCCACCACGAAGTCCATCTCAACCATCTCCCAGGGCCTGTCTGCCACTGGCAGGGGGTAAAGTTGCCCAGCAGGCCATTGCCGAGGAGATCGATTCTTGGCGCAAGAAACACACGCCCGAATATAATCCCGGACATCACGAGCCATATGCGGCCACCAGTATGTCCTCGCCAGAAGCTCAAATGTCCTCTTGGTCCCAACATGTCCACCCACCCTGGACGAATGACCCCAAGAGAGAACCTCTGGTCACAAAGTTGATGATACAAAAGTCTTGCCCGGGGCACAGACTCTAGCGAAACCGGAGCCACGGTGCTCAGGCTCTCAGAAAGGACAATAAGCCGCGGCTCCTCCTCCTCTGATGACACTACGGAGCGGGAGAGAGCATCAGCACAAATGTTCTTCTCTCCGGAGAGAAAATGGAGGGTGAAATGGAACCGGGAGAAGAACAGGGACCATCTGGCCTGGCGAGAATTTAGCCGCTGGGCTGTCTATAAGTATGTAAATAGCACAATAAAGGGACCTAAAACATAACATTTAATATACTAGTTAAAAATGACATAACCCAATACACACAGACAAATATGTATAATACCAACAGTTGGTCAAACAGTTATCCAAGGAAATCACAGAGAAACAGTACTTAAAGCATAAAAATACTCAAATTTACAACTGCTTCTCCTGCTAGCATGTCCTTACCCAAAGCTCCAAAAAAACGGCTGAAGGAGGGTATATAATAATGCTGCTATTTGTACCTGTGTGCTTTTGCTCAGAAATGTGACATCAAAACAGTATCATCAATTCTCACTGCATCTGCAAAAGTCACTAACACAAAAAATGCACTATAAAGTATGGAACAATCTCACCCGTTCCTGAAGAAGCCATACAAGGGATACACTCCACCACTCAGTCATTTAGGAGATTCAGAAATTCGGTATAACACTCCATAGACCATTTCTTATTTCTTATTCAAGGGAGTGCAGTTGTAAATTTGAGTATTTTTCTGCTTTAAGCACCGTTTCTCTGTGATTTCCTTGGATAACTGTTTGACCAACTGTTGGTATTATACATGTTTGTCTGTGTGTATTGGGTTATGTCATTTTTAACTAGTATATTAAATGTTATGTTTTAGGTCCCTTTATTGTGCTATTTACATTCATATTTTTGGGTACCCTTGGCTTTTATAAAAATTGTGGTTGGTTTCAACCTTTTGCTGTTTTCTGCTGTCTATAAGTACACCAAATTTTTGTGGTCTGTAAAAACTTGGAAGGGGAAGCGAGCCCCCTCCAAGAAGTGTCTCCACTCTGAGAAAGGCAACTTCATGGCTAGCAACTCCATGTCCCCGATGTAATAATTCCTCTCCGCTGGTGAGAAGGTCTTGGAGAAGAAGAAGCAAGGATGCTTCGAACCTTGAGCATCCTTTTGGAAGAGGACTGCTTCAGCAACAACGGATGAGGCATCCACCTCCATTATAAACGGCTTATCTACATCGGGGCGATGTAGGATGGGAGCACTAGAGAAGTGTGACTTAATAGCGAGAAAGGCCTTGGAGACCTCCTCCGACCACAATTTGGGATTTGCTCCCTTCTTGGTGAGGGCAACCAAGGGAGCTACTAAAGTTGAGAAGTGGGGAATGAACTGGCGATAGTAATTAATGAACCCCATAAAGTGTTGCACTGCTTTAAGAGAATGGGGTTCCTGCCAGTCCATCACAGCCTGTAGCTTGGCAGGATCCCTAGCCAATCCCTGGGCAGAAATGATATAGCCTAGGAAAGTGTCATGATCCCAATGGCAGGGAATCACCAAAGGACAAGCACAGATACAAACAAGCTCTACGGCGATGGAACCTGAGCTGACCGCGACCCTGAACCTAACACACAAATAAAAGTAGCCGGGGAACGTGCCTACGATGATCCTAGACGTCTCGCTCCAGCCGAAGATCTAACTTCCCCTATTAGAAGAAACACAGACCTCTCTTGCCTCCAGAGAAATACCCCACAGAAATAGCAGCCCCCCACATATAATGACGGTGAAATGAGAGGAAAGCACATACGCAGTATGAAAACAGTTTCAGCAAAATGAGGCCCGCTAAAGCTAGATAGCAGAGGATACAAAAGTGAACTGCGCGGTCAGCGAAAAACCCTTCAAAAAACCATCCTGAAATTACTTGAACTCATGTGCCAACTCATGGTACATGAGGAGCAATTTCAGCCCACTAGAGCAACCAGCAGCAAAGAATCACATATCTGCAGGCTGGACTAAAAAACCAAATAAAGCAAAACACCAAAACAGGAAAATCCAAACTTAGCTTGACCAGAAGGTTCTAGGAGCAGGGAGCAGAGGTAACAAGACACACTGGATACATTGATAACCGGCGAGGAAATGCCAGCAAAGCCAGGTTAAATAGGAAACTCCCATATCCTGATGGAACAGGTGGAACCCAGAGACCCAGGAAAGACAAGTCACCCAGTACCATCAGTAACCACCAGAGGGAGCCCAAAAACAGAACTCACAACAGTACCCCCCCCTTGAGGAGGGGTCAACGAACCCTCACGAGAACCACCAGGGCGACCAGGATGAGCCCTATGAAAAGCACGAACCAAATCATCAGCATGAACATCCGAGGCAACCACCCAAGAATTATCCTCCTGACCATAACCCTTCCACTTGACCAAATACTGGAGTTTCCGTCTGGAAACACGAGAATCCAAGATCTTCTCCACAACATACTCCAATTCTCCCTCCACCAGCACTGGAGCAGGAGGCTCAAGCGAAGGAACAACAGGTACCTCATACTTCCGCAACAACGACCGATGGAACACATTATGAATAGCAAACGATGCCGGGAGATCCAAACGAAACGACACAGGGTTAAGAATTTCCAAGATCCTATAGGGACCGATGAACCGAGGCTTGAACTTAGGAGAAGAGACCTTCATAGGAACAAAACGAGAAGACAACCACACCAAGTCCCCAACAAGAAGTCGAGGACCCACGCGGCGACGGCGATTAGCAAACTGCTGAGCCTTCTCCTGGGACAACTTCAAATTGTCCACCACATGACTCCAAATCCGATGCAACCTATCCACCACCATGTCCACTCCAGGACAATCAGAAGGTTCCACCTGACCAGAGGAAAAACGAGGATGAAACCCCGAATTACAAAAGAAAGGAGAAACCAAGGTAGCAGAACTAGCCCGATTATTAAGGGCAAACTCGGCCAGCGGCAAAAAGGTAACCCAGTCATCCTGATCAGCAGAAACAAAACACCTTAAATAAGTTTCCAAGGTCTGATTAGTTCGTTCAGTCTGGCCATTCGTCTGAGGATGGAATGCAGATGAAAAGGACAAATCAATGCCCATCTTAGCACAGAACGTCCGCCAAAATCTAGACACAAACTGGGATCCCCTGTCAGAAACGATGTTCTCAGGAATCCCATGCAAACGAACCACATTCTGAAAAAACAGAGGGACCAACTCAGAGGAGGAAGGCAACTTAGGCAAGGGTACCAGATGAACCATTTTAGAAAAGCGATCACACACAACCCAGATGACGGACATTTTTTGAGAGACAGGGAGATCCGAAATAAAGTCCATGGAAATGTGCGTCCAAGGCCTCTTCGGGATAGGCAAAGGTGACAACAATCCACTGGCCCGAGAACAGCAAGGCTTAGCCCGAGCACAAACCTCACAGGACTGCACAAAAGAACGCACATCCCTCGACAAGGAAGGCCACCAAAAAGACCTGGCCACCAAGTCTCTAGTACCAAATATTCCAGGATGACCTGCCAACGCAGAAGAATGGACCTCGGAGATGACTCTACTGGTCCAATTATCCGGAACAAACAGTCTCTCAGGCGGACAACGATCAGGTTTACCCGCCTGAAACTCCTGCAAAGCACGTCGCAAGTCTGGGGAGACAGCAGACAAAATCACCCCATCCCTAAGGATACCAGAGGGCTCAGAATTTCCAAGGGAGTCAGGCACAAAACTCCTAGAAAGAGCATCCGCCTTCACATTCTTTGAACCTGGCAGGTATGAAACCACAAAATTGAAACGAGAGAAAAACAGTGACCAACGAGCCTGTCTAGGATTCAGACGCCTGGCAGACTCAAGGTAAATCAAATTTTTGTGATCAGTCAAGACCACCACACGATGTCTAGCACCCTCTAGCCAATGACGCCACTCCTCAAATGCCCACTTCATGGCCAAAAGTTCCCGATTACCAACATCATAATTCCGCTCAGCCGGCGAAAACTTTCTAGAAAAAAACGCGCATGGCTTCATCACTGAGCCATCGGAGCTTCTCTGTGACAAAACCGCCCCCGCTCCAATCTCGGAAGCATCAACCTCAACCTGAAAAGGGAGCGAAACATCTGGCTGACGCAACACAGGAGCAGAAGAAAACCGGAGCTTAAGTTCCTGAAAGGCCTCCACAGCCGCAGGAGACCAATTAGCAACATCAGCACCCTTCTTAGTCAAATCCGTCAAAGGCTTAACAACACTAGAAAAATTAGTTATAAAACGACGATAGAAATTAGCAAAGCCCAAGAACTTCTGTAGACTCTTAAGAGATGTAGGCTGCGTCCAGTCACAAATAGCCTGAACCTTGATGGGATCCATCTCAATAGTAGAAGGGGAAAAAATATACCCCAAGAAAGAAATCTTCTGGACTCCAAAGAGACACTTTGAGCCTTTTACAAACAAGGAATTGGCCCGCAGGACCTGAAACACCTTCCTGACCTGCTGAACATGAGACTCCCAGTCATCAGAAAAAAACAAAATATCATCCAAATACAAAATCATAAATTTATCCAGATATTCACGGAAAATATCGTGCATAAAGGACTGGAAGACTGAAGGAGCATTAGAAAGTCCGAAAGGCATTACCAAATACTCAAAATGGCCCTCAGGCGTATTAAATGCGGTTTTCCACTCATCACCTTGCTTTATTCGTATAAGATTATACGCACCCCGAAGATCAATCTTAGTGAACCATTTAGCCCCCTTAATGCGATAAAACAAATCAGTCAACAATGGCAAAGGATACTGATATTTTACAGTAATCTTATTCAAAAGACGATAATCTATACAAGGCCTCAAGGAACCATCTTTTTTGGCCACAAAAAAAAAACCTGCTCCCAAAGGGGACAAAGATGGACGGATATGTCCCTTTTCCAAGGACTCCTTAACATAATCCCGCATAGCAGTATGCTCTGGCACTGACAGATTGAACAAACGACCTTTAGGAAATTTACTGCCTGGAATTAAATTTATAGCACAATCGCAATCCCTGTGAGGAGGAAGCGAACTGAGCTTAGGCTCCTCAAAAACATCCCGATAGTCAGACAAAAACACAGGAATCTCAGAAGGAGTAGACGAAGCGATAGAAATCGGAGGTGCATCATCATGAACCCCCTGACAACCCCAGCTTAACACAGACATCGATTTCCAGTCAAGGACTGGATTATGAGTTTGTAACCATGGCAGACCAAGCACTAGGACATCATGCAAATTATACAGTACCAGGAAGCGAATCACCTCCTGATGAACAGGAGTCATACGCATGGTCACTTGTGTCCAGTACTGAGGTTTATTCATAGCCAAAGGTGTAGAGTCAATTCCCTTCAAAGGAATAGGGACTTCCAGAGGCTCCAGACTAAACCCACAGCGATTGGCAAATGACCAATCCATAAGACTCAGGGCAGCGCCTGAATCCACATAGGCATCGACGGAAATGGATGATAATGAACAAATCAGAGTCACAGACAGAATGAACTTAGACTGTAAAGTACTAATGGCAACAGACTTATCAACCTTTTTTGTGCGTTTAGAGCATGCTGATATAACATGAGCTGAATCACCACAATAAAAGCACAACCTTTTTTTCCGCCTATAATTTTGCCGTTCACTTCTGGACTGAATTCTATCACATTGCATTATCTCAGGTGACGGTTCAGACGACACCGCCAAATGATGCACAGGTTTGCGCTCCCATAAACGCCGATCAATCTGAATAGCCATAGTCATAGACTCATTCAGACCAGTAGGCGCAGGGAACCCCACCATAACATCTTTAATGGCCTCAGAAAGGCCATCTCTGAACTTTGCAGCCAGGGCGCACTCATTCCACTGAGTAAGCACCGACCACTTCCGAAATTTTTGACAATAAATTTCTGCTTCATCTTGCCCCTGAGAGAGGCCAACAAAGCTTTTTCAGCCTGAATCTCTTGGTTAGGTTCCTCATAGAGCAAACCCAATGCCAGAAAAAACGCATCCGCATTAAGCAACGCAGGGTCCCCTGGTGCCAATGCAAATGCACAATCCTGAGGGTCACCACGCAGGAAAGATATAATAATCTTGACTTGCTGAGCAGGGTCTCCAGAGGAGCGAGATTTCAAAGAAAGAAACAACTTGCAATTGTTCCTAAAATTCAGAAAACGAGATCTATCTCCAGAAAAAAACTCTGGGACAGGAATTCTAGGTTCAGACATAGGAGCATGTACAACAAAATCCTGTATATTTTGAACCTTAGTGGCAAGATTATTCAGGCTGGAAGCCAAACTCTGGACGTCCATGATAAACAGCTGGGATCAGAGCCATTCAAAGATTAAGAGGAGGAGGAAGTAGCCAGGCTGCAATAAGGCTAGGCAGCAAACTCTGAGGGAAAGAGAAAAAAAAAAAAACTTCCTCAGACTACTTATCCTCCTACTTCAGCCAATACAATTAACACTTTGTGGGCCGGTTATACTGTCATGATCCCAATGGCAGGGAATCACCAAAGGACAAGCACAGATACAAACAAGCTCTAGGGCGATGGAACCTGAGCTGACCGCGACCCTGAACCTAACACACAAATAAAAGTAGCCGGGGAACGTGCCTACGATGATCCTAGACGTCTCGCTCCAGCCGAAGATCTAACTTCCCCTATTAGAAGAAACACAGACCTCTCTTGCCTCCAGAGAAATACCCCACAGAAATAGCAGCCCCCCACATATAATGACGGTGAAATGAGAGGAAAGCACATACGCAGTATGAAAACAGTTTCAGCAAAATGAGGCCCGCTAAAGCTAGATAGCAGAGGATACAAAAGTGAACTGCGCGGTCAGCGAAAAACCCTTCAAAAAACCATCCTGAAATTACTTGAACTCATGTGCCAACTCATGGTACATGAGGAGCAATTTCAGCCCACTAGAGCAACCAGCAGCAAAGAATCACATATCTTCAGGCTGGACTAAAAAACCAAATAAAGCAAAACACCAAAACAGGAAAATCCAAACTTAGCTTGACCAGAAGGTTCTAGGAGCAGGGAGCAGAGGTAACAAGACACACTGGATACATTGATAACCGGCGAGGAAATGCCAGCAAAGCCAGGTTAAATAGGAAACTCCCATATCCTGATGGAACAGGTGGAACCCAGAGACCCAGGAAAGACAAGTCACCCAGTACCATCAGTAACCACCAGAGGGAGCCCAAAAACAGAACTCACAACAGGAAAGGCAACGACTCCTGCTCAAACAAACACTTCTCCAACTTGGCGTAGAGGGAGTTTGCCGATAAGAGGTCGAAGACTTTGCAAACATCTCTCTGGTGGGAGTCAATATCTGGAGAGTAGATGAGAATATCATCCAGATAGACAACAACCGAGGTGGAGAGCATATCACGGAAGATGTCGTCCACAAAGTCTTGGAAAACGGCTGGGGCATTACAGAGCCCAAAGGGCATCACCAGATTTTCATAGTGCCCATCCCTGGTGTTAAAAGCTGTCTTTCATTCGTCCCCTTCACGGATGCGAATCAGGTTGTAAGCACCCCGCAGATATCATTTAGTAAATACCCTTGCTCCCCGTAGCATATCAAAGAGCTCAGATATCAGGGGTAGTGGGTACTTATTCTTAACAGTGATGGCGCTAAGACCCCTGTAGTCTATGCATGGATGTAGTTCTCCACTCTTCTTCTGCATGAAGAAGAAACCAGCCCCTGCAGGTGACACTGACTTCCTAATGAATCCTCTAGCCAGATTCTCTCGGATGTGCTGGGACATTGCCTCTGTCTCCGGAAGAGATAACGGATAGACTCGACCCCGGGGAGGCTCTGCTCCAGGCAAGAGGTCAATAGGACAGTCATAGGGGCGGTGAGGCAGAAGGGTCTCCGCAGCCCTTTTCGAGAACATGTCCGCTGTAAGACTCATGCTGGTGTGGTAGATGGAGGCAGGTATATCTCGCCCAGGTGTTTGTCCTATGTGAATTAGGCCACTCAGTATCTTCAGGGTGCTAATGGGTTAATGATTGCAGGAATAAAAGATGACCAGCTGGGTGTTTCCAGCGTCTGCCTGGGGCACACAGATTGCCTGCCTGTGTGAGACAAACGTGAGTGAAGAGCTCTGCTCAAGATCTGTATGATGTTAGCTGGGTGGGAGAAGCCCCCCCAGTTGTTGAGATAGCAACGTATTTGTTTAGTTAGTGCCGGACAGGCTAGGGTTTATTTTTATGTTTTGTTTTTTGTGTTGCTTTCACGTTAATAAATCTGACCTGAGGTCAGCCTGCTCAGAAACCTGCTGTACGCCTCAGATTCAATGCACAAACCACGTGTCCTTTGACCCCAGCAAAGGCGATCCCAGAGTGTTTTGTCACATTGTGGTGGAGAACGCGGGCATACCGTGGCACAGGCGACAGCATGGAAGACGTGGTGAAAGCCTTAGTACAGTCCACTGCCGTACAGCAGCAGGCCACTGCCGCACAGCACGAAGCTAATCGCTTGATGGCCGCACAGCTGAAGGAGTTACTGGACATGACGGTTGCAGACCGCCAACTTCTCCAACAGGTGGCGCAGCGCCTGGTGAGCATGCCTGACGCTGACCCGGAAGCAGAGTCCAGAAGGATCCATGTGAGTCGATACTGGCAAAAGCTGACTGCAGAAGATGACGTCGAGGCATATCTGACAACTTTTGAGCGGACGGCATTGAGAGAGAAGTGGCCGAAGGCACGATGGGCCGATTTGATTGCCCCGTTTCTCTCCGGCGAGGCCCAAAAAGCTTACCATGATTTGGACCCGGAGGTCGCTCAGGACTTTGAGAAGCTGAAAGCTGAGATCCTGGCCCGGCTGGGTGTGACGACGGCTGTCCGTGCACAGAGGGTACATCAGTGGACATACCAGCAAGATAAACCAGCGCGGTCTCAGATGTTCGACCTGATCTACTTGACGAAGAAATGGCTGCAACCCGAGGTACTGACAATACCCGAAATAATCCAGCGGGTTGTCCTGGACAAGTACCTGAGAGTACTACCCCCGGCGCTGAAAAGGTGGGTAAGCCAAGGAAATCCCACGACAGCGGATCAACTTGTGGAGTTGGTCGAGCGTTATTCCGTGGCAGAAGGACTTCCCGACGACACCGCCAAACCCCGGACTGTGCCTCCTCCTCGTGGAACCGGTAAGACTGTTCCAGGGACCACGGGTGAAGGAAAATCGCTTAAAACTGTGGGGGAGGAGTCCGGGACTGCTCGCACTCCGAGACCAAGAGTATTGGACGGTGGTCTCAGTAGGGGACCTGTTAGGTGTTTCCGCTGCCATGAGAAGGGTCATGTTTCTGCGAACTGTCCTGTTACCGCTGAACCCATGCAGTGCGACGTTATAGACTCTAGAAAACGCATGTCTTTGGTTACACAGCTAGTGAGTGTGAATGCGGGTCAAAATGATACAGCGAAACACCTGTGTGAATTATCTGTTGATGGGAAAAATGTTGTGGCATTACTAGACTCTGGAAGTGTGGTGACTCTGGTGAAAGCTAGTCTGGTGGCACTTCCGTCTGGTCCGTCTGACAAGTTTTCTGTGACGTGTGTGCATGGTGACACCCGCTCGTACTTAACAGCGGTCATATGGATTTCTACTCCCTATGGGTCAGTGCAGCACAAAGTGGGACTCGTTCCCGCATTGTTACATGATGTAATCCTGGGCAGGGATTTTCCCTATTTCTGGCAGTTGTGGGAGAATCAGTTACTCCTTCACGGTAGCTGTACCCGTGAATCTTCTCCCATGCCATCTGGAGGTCCCGAGTCCCTAGAGGAGACCCCACAGGAAGATGTTGCTGGGGAGGTTAGTGAATCTAACCTTCAGTACCCCTTCTCCGTCATGGCGGGGGAAACAGAGGAAACTGAGGAACCTCAGCGAGAGGCGGAGGCAGACAGCCATCCGGCACCCTGCCTGCCAGATTTGGGAGTCCAGGTGGATGACTTCCACAGCGAGCAAATGAAAGATCCTACCCTGACTCCGGCTAGGAAAAATGTAAAAATGATAGATGGGGTACCCGTAGAACCTGACACTAGGCTAGCGTACCCGTATATGGTTCTTGAAAATGATTTGCTCTACCAGGTAGAAAAAAAAGGGGAAGACACAGTGCAACGGTTAGTGGTACCCAAACCTTATCGGCGGAAGGTACTGGATTTGGCCCACGGACATATAATGGGGGGACATCTGGGGGTACAGAAAACCACAGAAAGGATATTGCATTGTTTTGTGTGGCGTGGAATACATTGTGATGTGCGTAACTATTGTGAGTCCTGTCCAGAGTGCCAAATCGCGGCCCCTAAATCTCAGTTCCGTAGCCCTTTGGTACCCCTTCCTATCATCGGGGTCCCTTTTGAGAGAATTCGGATGGATTTGGTTGGGCCCCTTCCCCGATCCGCACGTGGGCACCAACATATCCTCGTCATCGTGGACTATGCCACTCGTTACCCGGAAGCCGTCCCTTTGCGTAACACAGCTACCAAGACGATCGCCAAGGAATTGGTACAAGTGTTTAGTCGGGTGGGAATTCCAAAACAGATACTCACCGACCAGGGGACTCCCTTTATGTCGAGGGTAATGAAGGAGCTCTGCAGGCTCTTACAAATAGACCCGTTGCGTACGTCTGTCTATCACCCTCAAACAGATGGCCTGGTTGAGCGCTTCAACAAAACCTTAAAACAGATGCTCCGGAAGGCGATAGACAAAGATGGGAAGAACTGGGATTACTTGTTACCCTATTTGCTGTTTGCCATTAGGGAAGTTCCCCAGTCTTCCACAGGATTTTCGCCTTTCGAACTGTTGTACGCCCGTCGTCCCCGGGGACTGCTGGACGTCGCAAAAGAAACCTGGGAAGGTCAAGTCACTCCCTTTAAAACGGTGATCGACCATGTAACACAAATGCAGGATCGTATTGCCGCTGTCATGCCCATTGTTAGGGACCATATGTTACAGGCCCAGGGAGCCCAGAGGCAAAGTTATGATAGAGGCGCTAAGGTCCGTACATTTGCACCCGGCGATAGGGTGTTGGTCCTAATCCCTACGGTGGATAGTAAATTCCTGGCGAAATGGCAGGGCCCATTTGAGGTCCGAGAAAGAGTTGGTGAAGTGAACTATAAAGTGTACCAGCCGGGTAAGAGAAAACCGGAACAGATTTATCATGTGAATCTGATAAAATCCTGGAAAGACCGCTCTGCCCTTACGGCAGATCTGCCCCGTCCGGTTTGTTCACCTACTGTACCAGAGGTGCAGGTTGCTGAGACTCTCTCAGAACGACAAAAATCTGAGGTTAAGCAATTTTTGTTACAGAACCGACAGTTTTTCTCCGAAAAACCTGGCCGGACGAAGTTGGTGAAACATGAGATTGTCACAGAGCCTGGCGTCACTGTTCATGTGAAGCCCTACCGGATTCCGGAAGCCCGCCGTGAAGCCGTCTCCCGGGAAGTGATGGCAATGTTGGACTTAGGAGTCATTGAGGAGTCACACAGCGCCTGGTCCAGTCCAATTGTGTTGATACCTAAACCGGATGGCTCCATCCGGTTTTGTAATGACTTTAGGAAACTGAATGCAGTTTCTAAATTTGATGCGTACCCTATGCCCCGGGTCGATGAGTTGATCGACCGGCTTGGTAAAGCCCGATACATTACGACCCTGGATTTAACAAAGGGGTACTGGCAGATTCCTCTGGCCGAGGCGGCCAGAGAGAAGACGGCATTTGCTACACCGGAAGGTCTGTTCCAGTATGTCTATATGCCGTTTGGACTTCACGGAGCTCCCGCAACGTTCCAGAGATTGATGGATCGAGTCTTGAGGCCTCACAGACAGTACGCTTCTGCCTACCTGGATGACATCGTAATTTACAGCATGGACTGGGAAACTCATCTCCAGAAGGTACAAGCCGTGATTGATGACCTGCGAGATGCAGGTTTAACGGCAAACCCCAAGAAATGCCACATCGGGCTTGAAGAAGCCCGATACTTGGGCTACGTGATTGGCCGAGGAGTGGTTAAACCCCAGATCGACAAAATACAGGCAATTCAGGGCTGGCCACAACCAGTGAACAAGAAACAAGTGCAGGCTTTCCTGGGGATTGCCGGCTATTATCGCCGGTTCATACCCAATTTTGCAGCCATGGCTACTCCCTTGACGGATCTTACCAAGGGGAAGGGTTCCGTCATGGTAAAATGGACCTCAGCTGCTGAAGAGGCCTTCCACAGCCTGAAACGGGCTTTGTGCTCTCAGCCCGTACTAGTGACTCCTGATTTCAGCAGCGAGTTTGTGGTACAAACTGATGCCTCTGATACTGGTGTCGGAGCTGTACTTTCCCAGGTGAGGGACGGAGTCGAACACCCGGTCCTCTATCTCAGTCGGAAACTGAATGTACATGAGCAGAGGTATGCCGTGGTTGAAAAAGAGTGCCTAGCCATTAAATGGGCTCTCGACTCCCTCAAGTATTACCTGGCTGGTAGGAAGTTTAGGCTGGTCACAGACCATGCCCCTCTCAAGTGGATGCACCTCCACAAGGACCGTAATAGTCGGGTAACCAGGTGGTTCCTTGCCCTGCAGGCTTACTCTTTTACGGTGGAGCACCGACCTGGAGTGCAGATGGGGAATGCCGATGCCCTATCCCGAGTGCACTGTTTCAAAAGTGTTCTTGCTCGACCGGAGTGGTCTGAGCAAGGGGGGGGGATATGTAAGACTCATGCTGGTGTGGTAGATGGAGGCAGGTATATCTCGCCCAGGTGTTTGTCCTATGTGAATTAGGCCACTCAGTATCTTCAGGGTGCTAATGGGTTAATGATTGCAGGAATAAAAGATGACCAGCTGGGTGTTTCCAGAGTCTGCCTGGGGCACACAGATTGCCTGCCTGTGTGAGACAAACGTGAGTGAAGAGCTCTGCTCAAGATCTGTATGATGTTAGCTGGGTGGGAGAAGCCCCCCCAGTTGTTGAGATAGCAACGTATTTGTTTAGTTAGTGCCGGACAGGCTAGGGTTTATTTTTATGTTTTGTTTTTTGTGTTGCTTTCACGTTAATAAATCTGACCTGAGGTCAGCCTGCTCAGAAACCTGCTGTACGCCTCAGATTCAATGCACAAACCACGTGTCCTTTGACCCCAGCAAAGGCGATCCCAGAGTGTTTTGTCACACCGCATACTGTAGGGCCAATAGTGCTTGGGGAGAGAGGAAAGATTTGTGGGTACCACAGTTGTAACAACCTGAACGCACTCCCTCTGACATCTACCCTCACAGGATTTACTCATCCCAGAATTCTCCCTCAGGACCACTCTATATGAGGAGAGTGGTAGCGTAGCCGTGGTATCCCCAACAGGACCTCATCAATACCCTCGGGAAATAATCTCCTGATGAGATGGAGACATGGAAAGGGTGAAAGGAATGGTTTGGTGTGTAATCTGTGAGGGTAGTGTCGGCCTATTTACGACTCAAACGGTCACAGGTTTGGTGAGCATCACCAGGGGTATTGCGTGTCGTTGGGCGAAAGCAGATAACATAAAATTGCCCTCCGCCCCGGAGTCCACGCAAAGCTCTACCATAAGAGTGGACGGGCCTATGGTTATTGTCCCCTTGAAGGACAATTTGGAGGAAAACGTTGCCGTGTCTAGTGTACCTCCTCCGAATACCACTAGACGCTGACGTTTTCCCGACCGCTGAGAACACCTAGAGTCAAGGTGTCCTGATTGCCGGCAAACATGACAGACCTTAACTGTACGAGCGGTCCGAGACTTAGATCCTGCTCGTGTCACCTCCATGGCCTCATGTGTCTTGGACGCCTGGACCGGGGATTCCAGAGGTTCGGCAAAGGTGTGAGCCAGCCGAAACCTCTGCCTACACTGGGCTCGCTCCAACCTTCGCTCGTTAAAATGAAGGTCGATGCAAGTTGATACTGCTATGAGCTCCTCTAGTGTGGCGGGAATCTCCCTAGTGGCCAAAGCGTCCTTCACATGGTCAGCCAGCCCCCTCCAAAATACCGGGAGGAGAGCTTTATCTGGCCACTCCAGCTCAGATGCTAAAGTCTGGAAGTGAATGGCAAAATGGTTGGCCATAGGCGAACCCTGAGTCAATGCCAGCAGTTGGAGCGTCGAATCATGGGTGACATGAGGTCCTAAAAAAACCTGTCTCAGAGAGTCCAGAAACCTTGGAGCACTCTGCACCACATGATTGTCACGCTCCCACAGCGGCGTTGCCCACTCTAATGCCCTGCCCGACAACAGGGATACAATAAATCCCACCTTTGCCCGCTTCATGGGAAAACATGCAGCCAGGAGCTCAAGGTGCGCCGTATCATGGGTGACTCAAGGTTCTGAAAAGACCTGTTTCAGCACTCTGCACCACATGATCGTCGCGCTCCCACAGTGGCATAGACCACTCCAATGCCCTGTCCGACAGAAGAGAAATAATGAATCTCACCTTTGCCCACTCTGTGGTAAAACGTGCAGCCAGGAGCTCGAGGTGTATACCTCACTGGCTCACATAACCCCTACATGATTTACTGTCACCAGAGTATTTCTCTCGCAGCAGGAGGTGGGATAAGGTCGGAACATGGGTGACAGTGGTTAAAGTTGCTGCAGCCACGCTAGCAGCCTGAACAGCTATTGCGGTAACATTCACAGCTGAGGTTGCACGCTCGAGAGCCGCCAACCTGACCTCCAGCTGCTGGATGTACCCCTGCAATCTCTGTTCGTCCGCCATTACTTAGCCAGACCCTGGTGCTAGTATACTGTCAGGGCTAGCGGAACGCACCTAGTATAGATAGGTAGCTACAAGGTGCATTCGCAGCCCGGGGTCCACCGTGCAGAGATATCTGCTGCTAAGTAACGGCGGACAAACTCAGAGCTCACACGTGGGTTAAGCTTCACCCTGTGTGAACTGGAAGCGATCTCTGTTACCTCACAAAGTCGCTCTGTACACAAAACTATTACCCTAACTAGGGTTGTGCTTGCTCTGGAACTCTTCTGTGCTAACCGCACACATGAAGGAACCAGATGCTAAGCCAAGGCTAATTACCCCCACTGACACTAGCTGCCTGCCTGAGTGTACAGTCTCAAAGCTACAGCCTCACATAAAATATGAATAGAGTGGTATAGTATCCACTGGCATAAGCCAAACACATTTGATACTATTATTATTATTATTATTATTTATTTATATAGCACCATTGATTCCATGGTGCTGTACATGAGAAGGGGTTACATACAAGTTACAAATATCACATACAGTAAACAAACTAACAATGACGGACTGATACAGAGGGGCGAGGACCCTGCCCTTGCGGGCTTACATTCTACAGGATTATGGGGAAGGAGACAGTAGGTTGAGGGTTGCAGGAGCTCCGGTGTTGGTGAGGCGGTAGCTCCGGTGTTGGTGAGGCGGTAGCTCCGGTGTTGGTGAGGCGGTAGCTTCGTTGGTGATGAGGCAGCAGCGGTGTCAGTGCAGGCTGTAGGCTTTCCTGAAGAGATGAGTTTTCAGGTTCCGTCTGAAGGATCCGACTGTGGTTGATAGTCTGACGTGTTGGGGCAGAGAGTTCCAGAGGATGGGGGATATTCGGGAGAAGTCTTGGAGGCGATTGGATGAGGAGCGAATAAGTGTGGAGGAGAGAAGGAGGTCTTGGGAGGACCGGAGGTCACGTGAGGGAAGATATCGAGAGATTAGTTCAGAGATATATGGAGGAGACAGGTTGTGGATGGCTTTGTAGGTTAGTATTAGCAAATTGAACTGGATACGCTGAGGGAATGGGAGCCAGTGAAGAGATTTGCAGAGGGGGGAAGCGGAGGAGTAGCGAGGAGAGAGATGGATTAGTCGGGCAGCAGAGTTAAGGATGGACTGGAGAGGTGCAAGGGTGTTAGCAGGGAGGCCACAGAAAAGGATGTTGCAGTAGTCAAGGCGGGAAATGATGAGGGCGTGCACAAGCATTTTAGTAGATTGGGGGTTGAGGAAAGGACGGATCCTGGAGATATTTTTGAGCTGGAGGCGACAGGAGGTGGAAAGAGCTTGGATGTGTGGTTTGAAGGACAGGGCAGGGTCGAAGGTTACTCCGAGGCAGCGGACTTCGGGTACAGGGGAAAGCATGATGTCATTGACTGCGATAGATAGGTCAAGTAAGGAAGATTTGTGGGATGGAGGAAAGATGATGAGTTCAGATTTGTCCACATTGAGTTTGAGGAAGCGAGAGGAGAAGAAGGAGGATATGGCTGATAGGCACTCTGGGATTCTGGACAGCAGAGCGGTGACGTCTGGGCCAGAGAGGTAGATCTGAGTGTCGTCAGCATAGAGGTGGTACTGGAATCCATGGGACTTTATGAGTTGTCCCAAGCCAAGTGTATAGATTGAGAAGAGTAGGGGTCCTAGAACAGAGCCTTGGGGGACTCCAACAGAGAGAGGGTGGGATGAGGAGGTAGTATGGGAGTGGGAAACGCTGAATGTGCGGTTGGAAAGGTACGAGGCGATCCAGGATAGGGCGAGGTCTTTGATGCCAAAGGAGGAGAGGATCTGTAGTAGGAGGCAGTGGTACTAGCGCATTGCCGTGTGGCCATGCAAACTTTCTATAGTTGCAGCTCTTCAGGACCTTCCTGGTGGACCAATAGGAGCTGCTACAGGACCTGAGCGTGTGACCCCCGCCCTCTAATGAGAGGTCCTTCCGTGGGCATGCTCAGTGCATGAAAAGCAGGACTTAGTCCCAGATAAGCCTGCTCGCCACTGACCAGTGCTGGCTACAAAGGCAGAGCCTGGAAAGGCAGCAGTAACCATTCACACAGTATCAGGCTGAGCCGGACGCTGGGACCGACATCTCCGCTGAGCAGGTTCCACTGTGGCTGGAAGAGAATGGGAGACCACAGCAGATATGGTTCGAGATTCCCCCTGTGCAGCAGTGGGAACTCGACACCTAACCCTCATAGATTCAATATGAGGTGAGCTACCCAGGAAAAGCCAGTGAATGCTCCCACCAATCGACTGTTCTCAGATCCTGTACCTGCTGGAAATAAACAGCTTACAGATTTGAAACACTACTAGTCTTTCTGTAAAATGGGCAATGTTGGCTACTGCAGATTAGCTCACAGATTCAATGTGAGGTGAGTTACCAAGGAACAGCAAATGAACCTCAATGTCTGTTTTTTTGGTTGTAGAACCTATAAACAGCTTGCCAGAAAACACTCTAGGTGCCAGATGTCAGACTCACACAATGATAAGAAGGATTTGTGGATGATCGACGCTCCTAGTCAACGATATAATAGATCCAAGTTTAGACAAGTGGTAATAGCTATCTTTCTTTCTAGTCAACGCATTACAAAGTACTACAGACTTCTTTATCAGTACAAAAAACAATGCTTGCAATACAGTGCAGGTGTATTTATAGTGGTAGAAATTCAAATATTGGTGCCAAATAGACACATGATGTGTGAAAGTTTATCACAGTTCATAAAAAAACAGATAAATGAATTTCAAGATTAAGGGTATGTGCACACGTTGCAGTTTTTGCCGCGGATCCGCAGCGTTTTTGACGCTGAGGATCTGCAGCAGTTTCTCATGCGGTTTACAGTACCATGTAAACCTATGGAAAACAAAATCTGCTGTGCACATGCTGTGGACAAAACCACGCGGAAACGCAGTGGTTTACATTCCGCAACATGTCACTTCTTTGTGCGGATCTGCAGCAGTTTTGCACCCATTGACTTCCATTGTGTCAGCAAAACCAGCAGCAAAACCGCAGATATATGCTGCAGTCACACTAGCAGTATTTGGTCAGTATTTTACATCAGTATTTGTAAGCCAAAACCAGGAGTGGATGATAAATGCAGAAGTGGTGCATATGTTTCTATTATACTTTTCCTCTAATTGTTCCACTCCTGGTTTTGGCTTACAAATACTGATGTAAAATACTGACCAAATACTGCTAGTGTGACGGCAGCCATAAAAAGATCAGCGGTTTTGCTGCTGGTTTGGGTGTAAAAAACGCTGCAGATCGGAAGTGATGTCAGGCAGGAGGAAGTGTGTGGGCGGAGCCACAGTCGGAAGTCACTATCACCGTCATGGAGTCCTATCGTCGCATGGGGATTGATGTCGGTCGTCTGATTGACCTGGTATGTATGTGTGTGTGTCTGTGTGTGTGTGTCCCAATGCAATGATAGTGGCACCTAATTGTACTGAGTCGCCGTATGGAACTACTGCTCCCAGCCGGTATTAGGATGGGAGAGTAGTTCCTGTGTCCTGTGACTCAGCACAATTGTTAGTAAAACACAAAACACATACAATACACATACAATACATGTAACATACATGACAGACAGTACATAAAACAAATAACATAGAATACATACTCACCATAGAGCACACAAGTACGCAAAGCCCTCATTCCCCTAGAGAAAAAGTCCAAAAATAATAAAACAAATCCATACTCCCTGTCTGCAGATATCCAAACGAGTGTTCCAAGCCGATCGCTTGCTCTCCGGCGATACACTACCAGGAGTGATGCTCCTGGCAATGTATTGTGTTGTTTGCCGGAGTTTTGCAGCACCGGCCTCTCATTTTACGGCACTAGCACTGCGTGAGAAATTTCCCACGCAGCAGTGTCGCAAAGCGAGAGTACCTGGGTCAATGAACGCCGGTGAACTCGCGCATGCGCAGTTACACACTGACAGGAGCCGTAGCTCCTGTCAGTGTGTTGCTGCAGCCGTGGAGAACAGACACATCTCCGGATGTGTCTGTTCTCCATGGCAGATTGTCGTGGGACACTCGTTATGGGATATCTGCGGACAGGGAGTATGAATTTGGTTTGTTTTTTTGCCTTTTTTCAGGTCTTCAGGAGGATTAGGCGTACAATAAATAAATGGTCAAAAAGTGTGTTTTTTTCATTAAAACATTTTTTTCTATTGTCTGTGGTTTTTTTTTACACTTTAATAGGATTAATAAGGGATAGGCGTCTGATTGACGCCTCTCCATTATTAACCGGGCTTAATGCCACCTTACAATAGCAAGGTGTCATTAACCCCTTATTACCCCATACCCCCTTTCTACACGGGAGTGAGAAGAGAGGGGCTAAGTGCCGGAATTGGCACATCTGTAAGATGCGCCATTTCTGGGGCGGCTGTGGGTTGTTATTTGTACCCGGGGGGACAAATATCCATGGCCCCTTCCTCGGTTATGAATATCAGCCCGCAGCTGTCTGTGTAGCCTTTCTGGCCAAAAAATATAGGGGGACCCTACGTCATTTTTTTTGGGGACCCCCTATATTTTATAGCCAGAAAGGCTACGCAGACAGCTGTGGGCTGATATTATTAGCCTAGGAAGATCCATGGGTATTTGAACCCCATCCGATGCATCAAATATTGGGCCGCAGCTGTCTGCCTAGCCTTTCAGCCCAAAAACTATAGGGGGACCCTACGTCATTTTTTTTGGGCCCCCTATATTTTATAGCCAGGAAGGCTATGCAGACAGCTGCGGGCTGATATTAATAGCCTGGGAAGATCCATGGGTATTTTAACCCCTTCCCAGGCAACAAATATTGGTCTGCAGCTGTCTGCCTAGCCTTTCTGGCCAAAAAATATAGGGGGACCCTACGTAATTTTTTTTGGGTCCCCCTATATTTTATAGCCAGAAAGGCTATGCAGACAGCTGCAGGCTGATATTAATAGCCTGGGAAGATCCATGGGTATTTTAACCTCTTCCCAGGCAACAAATATTGGTCCACAGCCCATCAGCTTTCCCATTCTGGCACTGAAATTTGCACGGGAGGCCACGCAAATTATAGGACAGTTACAAGTCCAGATAATTCTGGTACCAGAGTTAGTCGTGTCTATCTGTGCACGTAGGCCATCTGTGTGGGATCCGTGTGATGTCCGTGTGTCTGCTTTTGGGTCCGTGTGCTGTCTGTGTTCTGCACGTGTTTCCGTGTTCATATATAGAAACAATTTTTTTAATTTTAACACTATGACAGGAAAAAAGAACACGGACAGCACATGGATGGCACACGGACAGCATCCGTGTGCAGTACGTGTTTACACGGACCCATTTACCTTAATGGGTCCATGTGATCCGTGCACTCCCACGAACACTGACATGTCTCTGTGTTTTGCAAACGGATACACGGTGCGTGAAATCACACTGACATCTGCAGAGACACATTTATTTGAATATGTCTACGTGTTTCATTGTCTCCGGTACGGGAGAAAACTGTCACCACACAGACCGGAGCCACTGATGTGTGAAACTGGCATAATTTGGTGTTTGCCTTTCTTGGCTGACTTTGGGTTAGGGTAGGGGTGATGTTTAATATATATCCAATTTTTTTTTAGATTTTTTCTTTAAAGGGAACCTGTAACCCCCAAAAAGGAAGTTGACCTAAGCCCGCCGGCATCAGAGGCTTATCTACCCATTCTGGTATACTGTAGATAAGCCCCCGATGTATCCTGAAAGATGATAAAAAGAGGTTAGATTATACTCACCCAGGGGCGGTCCCGCTGCGGTCCGGATCCGATGGGCGTCGCAGTCCGGTCCAGCGCCTCCCATCTTCTTATGATGACGTCCTCTTGTATTCATGCTGCGGCTCTGGCGCAGGCGTACTTTGTCTGCCCTGTTGAGGGCAGAGCAAAGTACTGCAGTGTGCAGGCGCCAGGAAAGATCAGAGAGGCCCAGCGCCTGTGCACTGCAGTACTTTGCTCTGCCCTCAACAGGGCAGACAAAGTACACCTGCACCGTAGCCGCAGCGTGAATACAAGAGGACGTCATCCTATGAAGATGGGAGGCGCCGGACCGGACCACGACGCCTATCGGACCCAGACCGCAGCGGGACCACCCCTGGGTGAGTATAATCTAACCTCTTTTTATCATCTTTCAGGATACATCTGGGGCTTATCTACAGCATTACAGAATACTGTACATAAGCCCCTGATGCTGGTGGGCTTAGCTCATCTTCAATTTTGGGGGTGAGAGGTTCCCTTTAAGATTAGTTAGCTGTTGGATGTAGTATTTAATGACACTATTCTATTCATTGTGGGTTTGTGATATACCTGCTATTTGGGATGCCGCAGATATGTCCTATAAAGATAAATATTATTGGGACCATTGCTGGACCAAGATTTTCAGGGACCTTTATCCCGAGTGGGATTCCCTGTCCAGTGCCAGCCAATTGGAAATTGGTAATTATAATGTTTCCAATTAATATTAGAGTTTATTAAAAATTTACTTTAACAATATATATATATATATATATATATGTATATATATATATATATTTTAGAGAAGCATGTAAAGCAAAGATGGAGGTCGGTGAGGGACCGGTTCCACAAATTTATTAATGCCTGTGACCTAAGTGGATCGTCCCCCAGCCGTAAAACATTCCCCTTCTATGACGAGCTGCAATTCCTGAGGACAAGCCAGAATTTGCGGAGGTATTTTATAAACCACTAATATATGTAGCCTCATCAATTTTTCCATGTGGTGTAGCACAGTTGGCTGCGTATTGAATGCTGTGTCCTGCCGCAGCATTCAGTACACAGCATCCAGATGTTATACCATAGTGAAAACAGGATTGTCAGAAATCCTGTCTGGACTATGATTCCAAAGATGGAGTTGTCAGACCTTCGCCACCACACCATGTCTATTTATCTTGTGTTGGCACTTTGACTCCGCAAGATAAATAGCACATTGTATTGATAGCATATGGTGATAACGCAGGTGTTAAATGAAAACATGCGTTATCAGCACACATGCAAAAAAGTGAACAGCATTTTGGTTGGAGCGGCCTTTTTGCTGCGCCAAAAATGTTGTTCCTCCACAGCAGTCATAATTAATGATTTTTATCTTTTTCTCACACAGGACTGTGGGCAACTTTTCTACCCCGCCTCCTGTGGATGAAACCTCCGAAGATGTTCAGCAGCTGCTGCAGGCACATCAACTTCTGCAGCTGTTGGATCATCTGGTTCGACAGTAGCTGTGGTAACTGAGAAGAGAGCTGCCTATCCGGTGGCAGGAGAGTCCAGTAAAAAAAAAAAAAAGAGGATAAAACTGAGCAGATTGCTAGCGATACCCTGGGTTTACTTAAAAAATCCTCAACTGAGGACCATTGTGATTTTTTTGCTTTGACAATTGCACGCAAGGCTCGTTCACTGCCACTGGATTGGCAGTCACTCTTTATGTCAATGTGCCAAACATCCCTCACCGCTTTGGTGGATAAAAGGTCATCTCTGATTTTTATATACTTAATGTAGTTAGCGGACAAGGCCTCTATGTCGGACGGTGTCATGGGTATATGAGCATTGGACTATGGGATGGAGGTAGTGTGATGGGTGTATGGGCACTGGACTATGGTATGGAGAAGAATCATTAAAATGTTTCTACAAACAACACTTATTAGATAGAAAAATAACCACATGAAAGTAACAATTAATTTTTTTTTATTAACCAGAAATCATAATTAATTTTTTGTTCCCCCCAAAAAAACAACAATAAACACAATTGCATATTGATCTTGAATTTGATTCATAGGGATCTTGACTTCTTCTAGCTTTTGGTAAAGATTTTGGCATATTCTATTTGTCAATGTTCTTCCATCCTTCTCTGCTGCTCAGGCTGCCCAACACCAGCACAGGAGTATTGCCAGTGCACGGCACCTTCAGGACTCATAACGTAGTCAGTGAAGGATTCTCTCACACGCAAACCCGAGTTAGACGGCCTTCCCAGACCCACATTAACCACTGGATTAAATACTGGCTGCTGGTACTCCACATCTACGTCAGTGTTGTACTCACGAGCGTAGTTGTGGAGTACACAGCAAGCCTTAATCATAGTGTCAACAGTGTCAGTATCCAGCTGGATGGCAGTGTGAAAGATCATCCACTGACTAGTCATGATCCCAAAGGCGCATTCCACAAATCTGCGTGCACGACTCAGCCGATAATTAAAAATCATTCGCCGGGCATTCAGTCCCCTTCCTGGGTATGGGCGCAGCAGGGTTGTTGTTAAGGGAAACACCTCATCCGATACCATCACAAAGGGTACTGGATGTATGGAATCCAGCAAAGGTCTTGGGGCTGGGAGCGTACCACCATCTTGAAGAATTTGCATCCAAATCTGTGACGTTTGCAACACCCGAGATTTCCCAGTACTACCATAGGCACGAACATCAATGGCAACAAATTTATAATGGGCATCAGCCACCGCCATCAGGACCACAGAAAAATACTTCTTATAATTAAAAGAGCGTGATCCAGATTGTGGTGGCTGCTGAACCCTTACATGTTTATCATCGACTGCACCTATGCAGTTTGGGAAATTGGCCACAGACTGAAAGCCTGCTGCAACCTGCAGCCAAGTCTCCTCGGTTGGGGAAGGCATCACTATAGGCTGCAACTTCTGCCAGATGACGGTACATGTGCACCTCACAATTTTAGAGATGGTGGATTTACCAACCCTAAATTGGAAGTGCAGGGATGTATAGCTCTCTCCTGTGACCAAAAATCTGCAAAGAAACAAAAAAGAATATTAGAAAAGTCATACAAAAATATAAGGAAACCTGTCAGCAGTTATGGGCGCTATAATATGCGTCTAGCACCATTCATGTTTTATCTAAAGCATTCTATAATGCTGGCCTTAGCAACCTGGCACAACACAAATGGTATCAATAAATAAACCGCCAGTCACATCAGATGGGACTTGCAGGTCCGTGTCCAGCCACTCCAATGTTTAGCCAATGACGCCACCCTCCTGCTTGCTTAAACGCACTAATCCGGCCTGTTGAGGGCAGAAGTAAGTCTTGCAGTGAGCGAAGGCAAGGAAAGGTGAGAGGCCCAGCGCATGCACATCTGTGCACTTTGCTCTATCATCAGGACCAGAAAGTACGTCTGCGCAGAAGAGTGGTATCGCAAGAAGGGAGGCGCACGACCTGGACACAGCAAGATGGGATAACATTACACGATAGCACCCCACACACGGGTATGATCTATCTCCACTGACCCAGGGCACTAATTATAGAATGCTGTAGATAAGGCGTAAAATACAGTGGGCACATCTGCTAGCAAGCAAAAATGGTTCCAGTTTCCTGGTGTGTTTTAAACATGATATTTCCGGTAGCGTAAAACACAGTACCAGAGATATCCACGTCTATGTGTGTGTGCGGCCCATGTGCTGAATCCTTCCCACACGGATGGCTAGCAGGGATAAAAGCGATATGGTAAGCGCAGTTAGCGATGGCAGGTGATGAAGACAAATCCCGTTCTTCCCTGATGGCGCTGAAATCATACAGAGCAGGGAAGAATGATGACAACATCTTCATCACCTGCCGCCAGGGAACAGTGCTTCCTGTAGCACTTGTTCACCAGTGCAATGCGTGTCACACAGAGGACATCAATGTGTGTTCTCTGTGTGCACGTGTGCGGGACACTTTGTTGAACACGCAAATGGAAAAAAAATGGCATGTCAGCGTGTTTTGCCTGCAAACATACAGCCGCCGAAAACGTGCTGACATGTGCATAGACGAGTGTGCCTAAGTTTGTCAGTGTATCCGGGACATGTGAAAACTTTCATCACGCATACCGGACACACTGACATGTGGAAGAGCCCTAATGACATTCAACCCAAAAATTAGTTACCTACCGCAAGGTGATCAGCAGCCTTTCCTCAGCAGAGATGGCCTTCCTCATCACTGTATCTTGCATTGTCACATGGGGCGAAAGTATTTCCAGAAGTCGGTCGAACGCCGGGATGGAGAGACTGCAGAATGATATGAATTTTTCTGGACATCTGAAAATGTAAAAAGAAAAATGGTTACTTAACATATCATAACATTTGTGGAAAAACATTAATTTGACTTTTCATGTATTTCAACTTACATCCTCAAATCGTTGTAAAGGACATAAAAGTGACCCTTTTGTGCACGTTCGGCTACAAGCGGGTGCACCCATAGTCTTTTTCGTGCATGTCTTCTCTGCTGCTGCCTCTAAAATAAAAAAAATATATATATTTTTTAGAAAGCAAAACTGTGAAAAATAATTTAAAAAAATACGATATCTGTAAAGCGCTGCGGAATATGTTAGCGCTAAAAAAAAAAAAAAAATGCACTTTAGCTTACCTGCTGTCTATGATGATTCAATATTTGCAGCAACAACCCCAGCATAAGAATCCGGTGTGGCCTGCGGAACTGTATCTGCGGCATGATGTGGCTACACTCTGCGCTCTGCTGAGCGCTGTCAAGGTTACTTCTACTCATTGTGATGCTTTCACAAAATGGAGGATGAAAGAAGAAGGGATTGGACAAGAAAATGACATCATTTTTTTTTTTCTTACTGAAGTTTGTCAAGTTTCAAAAGCTTTATTTGATGTTAAAAACGCAGACAATCTGCAGAGAAAACCACACCAAAAACGCACCAAAAACTGCACCAAAGCCACACCTGCGTTTTCCGCCAAGAGCTGTGGATTTAGTGCAGAAAAATCCGCAGGCAAATCTGCAATGTGTGCACATATCCTTAAAGTTGAAAACATAAAGAATAAACAGATAAATTGTTTCTGATTTTAATATATATTCATTTATATTTATTTAGGAGTTCTAAGTTGAAAAAAAGTCTGACAGAAATATAATTTTTTTGTAAAAATAAAATTATGTATATGTGAGGTGGAATTGAGCTTGTGATGTGAATACATTTTAGTCCTTGAATGGTGGGAAAAAAGGAGGATGAGAAGAAAACCTGGTAGAGAAAGTCTAACAGATTGGTGGTATTTCACAAGAAAGATCACCACGAGGGGTGCCAGCAGAAAATAATGTATTAAAGAATAGTAAGAATAAGAAAAGCGATAGTAGAATATCAGAAATATATTTTATCACAGGGTTGTGCTGTGGGGGAAGGAGTAGAAGAGGAGAACTAATGAAGAACACAACAGAGTGATCAAGTAATGGCTGGAGCAAGGCCGCCCAACCCCCTCACCCAAGGTCTGAGCGGAGGCCAGCATGACAGTGGGTTGGAGGTGGGTATTTAGGGTAATTGGGAGGAGGAATTAGGGATGGGGGTACTATGGGATTAGTTGGGGGTGGGGCTTGTCAGTTCCCGCTCTTCAAAGCCCCGGAGCACATCTCCTACCATGTCGGCGTTAGACCGGGTCTTGGAGAACCTCAGGGCAGCGGCTGCTTCACACCCTGATGGCTGGCTGGAGGCACAGGTGGCAGGAATCCTTGGCGGGAGCCCGGTGGCTGCAACGGCGTCACCGTTGGAGCGGCGTGCAAGGCGATACAGGCCCCCGGAAAGACTGCATCTTGATATCTTTGTGGCATTGATCCATGTCCCCTGATGAACCTCCAGGATTCTCACGGGGGGGGAAACGCGTCGGGCAGAATAGGGAGGATATCCCGGCAGGAGTTTAACGGAGCTGGATGATCGCATCACCACCCACAACGCCTCTGGGACGCAGATGAGTAGAAGCGTTGGATACAGTATAGAACTATGGGGTGTTTTGGGACAACTTTTTTAACCTGCTTGGGTGGTCCTCTATTTTTTCTTTTTGCTGGGATGTCTCTGGTATGATGTGGGCCACTGTCCTTTTGTGAAATCCATATATCTGGGAGTCATTGGACTTTTTTTTGGATTTATTATTTTTTGGACTATATATATATATTTTTTTTCCTGCAAGTATTAATATGGGATGGAGTGGCTCGCTGATATTTTGTGGATAAACGAGACATTGGTATTTTTACCTATTGGGGTGTGACTTTGTACTATTCCCTTTTAGGGACTCTTTTCTTCTGGCAAACAACAAATTTGTGTTTTTTTGCTGTGTTTATTTTTTCATTTTTTATTTTTGTTTTTGTAGTTTTTTTTTTATTTTTGTTATATTCCTTTCATTTTTGGGGGTATTTATATTGGATATGTCCCTCTTTGGGAAACGTTATTGAATGTACAGAAGCACATGGTCACCCTGAAGTATATACATGGGATGGAGTGGCCCGCTGATATTTTTCTGGATTAAAGAGACATTGGTGTTATTTTTACCCCTTTGGCAGTGACATTTTCGACTATCCCTATCTAAGTGACTCTCAGGGTTGGCGGATCAAGAAAATCATCTTTTTTGTTTTTCTGCTATGTTCATTTTCTTGATTTTTTTCTATTTTCATTTGTGTAGTTTTTTGATTTTTTATATTTATTTCATTTTTTCTGGGGTGGATATATTTGGCATGTCTCTTTTAGGGAATATAGGGTCTATTTAGGGCTGCTAGGGCCAGTCGTCGAGGAGCGGGGGCGCCTACTGCAGAAACTTAGGGTGCCAACCTCCGCTGTCAGGTAGGGATTAAGAATAGGGCACCTGACAGGGCAAGGTAGTTTGTATCTGGCTCTCATGGGTTGTATTTTGTAATACCTTTGTTGCATATTTTGGAACAAACTTTTTTTAGCTTTAATTATTAAAAGTTATATTTTAAGGATCCTTGTTGTGTTTTGGTTTTTTGGTTGTTTTCTAGGATCTTGATATTATTTGCTTTGAGTGGTTCTTTTGTTCCCCCGGAAAGACTGTCCCCAGATATGGCTCCCAGGGCCCCCCACAGGCGCAGGAGCCCCACCAGAGACCCTCCAGGCTGGGCACCGGTGAGTAACTGTTAAACTGTAAAGCGCTGCGGAATATGTTGGCGCTATATAAATAAAGATTATTATTATTATTATTATTATTAGTAACAGTGCCAACAGGCCCCGGCCTGGTAGGAATCCTACCGCCGGGCGGGCCCCATCGGCGGCTGCTGGGCCTCAGTCTCGTGCTAGAAGGGGGCGGAGCCAGCATGCGTCGGGCAACGAGGGAGGCACAGCAGTGCGGGAGGCCGCAGCGGCGATGCTCCTGTCACGCCGCGGCCTGTCCCTCCTCATGTGAGCAGCGGTGGAGCCAGTGGGGGGGAGGACGGTGCGGTGCAGCCCAGCAATGTGCCGGTCCTGTCACCGCTAGCAGGGAACTATCATGCACAGCTGGACCACAGCGGGGGCGCAGCGGCGTTGCCTGGGCTGGTGTTTGGAGCGGAGTGGGACTCGGCCGGAGGCTCAGGATTGGCAAGCACTCTGGCCAGAAGTGGAGGGACACCCCATTCTTCAGCAGCGGCACTGGGTTATTCGTACGAGGCGCAACGATCGCAGCAGGTTTCGCCGAGGCAGGAGTTCGGGCAGCAGGGACGTCAGGAGACCGGCATTCTGGCTGGAGGGGTCACAGCCTCCTCGCAGCCCGGTGAGTATTTGTCTGTGTCTAGTCCATTTATTCAAAAGGTTTCCGTACCGGTTGCTGGTGGTACGCGGGGTAGTGTGGCCTGTGCGGATGTGGCGAATGGGGCTGCTGTTGCAGGGGGCGCAGGTGTGCGTGAAGTGTTAGATAACGTGCAGGCTTTGTTGGCTAGGTTGGATAGGGGTTTATTGGGGCAGAGTCAGCTGGCTGCTTGGGTAGCCCCTTGCGGGCCCCCAGTTGGTGTGGTGGCGACAACGCAGGTGCAGGTGTCACCGGTTTCCGTGTCGGTTCAGACGGAAAAGGAGAAGGAATGCAGGGTGCATCTGGATGATAGGGCTCACGGGGAGGTCTATGTATGTTTTGAGGGTCCTTTGGGGGCCCATCTTAAAAAGGAAGTGAGAAAATTGGTAAAGATGAATAGGTTGAGATATTTTCGTTGCTTCCGCTAGAGAAGTTTCATTTGGATAAGGGCAAAAAAGAGGAAAGCAAGAAAGAGGATGAGGAAAAGCGGAGGTGGCGTCTGATACCACAGACTTTTTCGAATTGGCTGCAGGCGTTTGCGATTTTAGCCAGCGTGATTGCCGAAAAGGCTCCGGAGAACAGCGCTGGGTTGTTCTGTTACGTGGATTCCATCGGTGAGGCCTATCGGGTTTACGGGGGGCAGGCGTGGCTCAGGTATGATGAGCAATTTTGGCAGCGGAAGGCTATCCGGCCTGCCATAAGATGGGATCAGAAGGATATCGGATTGTGGCTGAGGGTCATGGCGCAGTATAAATTCGGGCATTCCTTTCATGGGGGAGCCGGATCCTCAGGTCAGGCTAACCAAGCTGGTGTTTCAGGTTCTGGGGCCCAGTCGGGTAATTCGGAAGAGCGTAAACCGGGATTATGCTGGCAGTTCAATGAGGGGCAATGCAAGTTTGGGGCCAACTGCAAATTTAAGCATCTCTGCTCCCATTGCAGCGGCTCCTCGCATAGGGCTGCAAAATGTTTTAAAAAAGGCAAGCCCAACTCCGGGGCTGGTAATACCCAAGGGGGCGACTCCAGTGAGTTTGGAAAAGATGGCCCCTTATCTATGTAGATACCCGGATAGGGAGAAGGCCGAATTAATATTTTCAGGTTTTAAGGATGGTTTCGTGATACCGGCGCCCAATTTTGTGGTGCCACAAGGGGTTAAAAATTTACGTTCAGTGCTGTGGTCACTGAAAAATTTAGGCAAGGAAGTGTCGTTGGGTCATATGGTGGGCCCGTTTGAGGTAGCACTGTTGCCGGATTTATTGGTGTCACCGCTGGGTGTTTGTTGTGAATTCTGTGGCAGAGCTCCCTCCTGTGGTCACAAGTGGTACTTCGGCTGATTCTCTCTGTGAGCTTCCGTTGGTGGAGGAAAGTGGTACTGCGGCTTCTGAGTTTCCTTCCTCAGGTGATGTGGTGAAGTCGTTAGGTGCTGCTCTATTTAACTCCACCTAGTGCTTTGATCCTGGCCTCCAGTCAATGTTCTAGTATTGGACCTGTTTCCTCCTGGATCGTTCCTGTGGCCTGCTGCTCTGCATAGCTAAGTTCCGCTTTGCTATTTTGTTTGCTGTTTTTTTCTGTCCAGCTTGTCTATTTGTTTTTTTCTGCTTGCTGGAAGCTCTGGGATGCAGAGGGTGTACCTCCGTGCCGTTAGTTCGGTACGGAGGGTCTTTTTGCCCCCTTTGCGTGGTTTTTGTAGGGTTTTGTGTTGACCGCAAAGTTACCTTTCCTATCCTCGCTCTGTTCAGAAAGTCGGGCCTCACTTTGCTAAATCTATTTCATCTCTACGTTTGTCTTTTCATCTTAACTCACAGTCATTATATGTGGGGGCTGCCTTTTCCTTTGGGGTATTTCTCTGAGGCAAGGTAGGCTTATTTTCTAGCTTCAGGCTAGCTAGTTTCTCAGGCTGTGCCGAGTTGCATAGGGAGCGTTAGGCGCAATCCACGGCTGCCTCTAGTGTGGTTGGAGAGGATTAGGGATTGCGGTCAGCAGAGTTCCCACGTCTCAGAGCTCGTTCTATGTTTTTGGGTTATTGTCAGGTCACTGTATGTGCTCTGACCTCTATGTCCATTGTGGTACTGAATTATCTTATCATAACAGTACTGGAAGCCAAAAGTACTAATGATTCTCAATAGAGGGAAAAGAGAAGAAGTTCTGAGACCATTTTTTTTTCTCTGCACTGTGTTTTGCCTTTTTTTTCCCCTAGACATTTGGGTGGTTCAGGACACAGGTGTAGCGATGGACATTAAAGGTCTGTCTTCATGTGTGGATCAGCTCACGGCAAGAGTACAAAGCATTCAAGACTTTGTGGTTCAGAATTCTATGTTAGAACCGAGAATTCCTATTCCTGATTTGCTTTATGGAGATAGAACTAAATTTCTGAGTTTCAAAAATAATTGTAAACTATTTCTGGCTTTGAAACCTCGCTCCTCTGGTGACCCAGTTCAACAAGTTAGGATCATTATTTCTTTTTTACATGGCGACCCTCAGGACTGGGCATTTTCTCTTGCATCAGGAGATCCTGCATTAAGTAATATCGATGCGTTTTTCCTGGCTCTCGGATTGCTGTACGATGAACCTAATTCAGTGGATAAGGCAGAGAAAAATTTGCTGGCTCTGTGTCAGGGTCAGGATGAGATAGAGGTATATTGTCAGAAATTTAGAAAGTGGTCCGTACTCACTCAATGGAATGAAGGTGCGCTCGCAGCTATTTTCAGAAAGGGTCTCTCTGAAGCCCTTAAAGATGTCATGGTGGGATTTCCTATGCCTGCTGGTCTGAATGAGTCTATGTCTTTGGCCATTCAGATCGGTCGACGCTTGCGTGAGCGTAAATCTGTGCACCATTTGGCGGTATTACCTGAGCTTAAACCTGAGCCTATGCAGTGCGATAGGACTTTGACCAGAGCTGAACGGCAAGAACACAGACGTCTGAATGGGCTGTGTTTCTACTGTGGTGATTCCACTCATGCTATCTCTGATTGTCCTAAGTGCACTAAGCGGTTCGCTAGGTCTGCCACCATTGGTACAGTCAAAATTTCTTCTGTCCGTTACCTTGATCTGCTCTTTGTCATCGTATTCTGTCATGGCATTTGTGGATTCAGGCGCTGCCCTGAATTTGATGGACTTGGAATATGCTAGGCGTTGTGGGTTTTTCTTGGAGCCCTTGCAGTGTCCTATTCCATTGAGAGGAATTGATGCTACGCCTTTGGCCAAGAATAAGCCTCAGTACTGGACCCAGCTGACCATGTGCATGGCTCCTGCACATCAGGAGGTTATTCGCTTTCTGGTGTTGCATAATCTGCATGATGTGGTCGTGTTGGCGTTGCCATGGCTACAAGTCCATAATCCAGTATTAGATTGGAAATCCATGTCTGTGTCCAGCTGGGGTTGTCAGGGGGTACATGGTGATGTCCCATTTCTGACTATTTTGTCATCCACCCCTTCTGAGGTTCCAGAGTTCTTGTCTGATTACCGGGATGTATTTGATGAGCCCAAGTCCGATACCCTACCTCCGCATAGGGATTGTGATTGTGCTATCGATTTGATTCCTGGTAGCAAATTCCCAAAAGGCCGACTGTTTAATTTATCTGTGCCTGAGCACGCCTCTATGCGGAGTTATGTGAAGGAGTCCTTGGAGAAGGGGCATATTCGCCCGTCATCGTCGCCATTAGGAGCAGGGTTCTTTTTTGTAGCCAAGAAGGATGGTTCGCTGAGACCTTGTATAGATTACCGCCTTCTAAATAAGATCACGGTTAAATTTCAGTACCCCTTGCCGTTGTTATCTGATTTGTTTGCTCGGATTAAGGGGGCTAGTTGGTTCACCAAGATAGATCTTCGTGGTGCGTATAATCTTGTGCGTATTAAGCGAGGCGATGAATGGAAAACTGCATTTAATACGCCCGAGGGCCATTTTGAGTATCTAGTAATGCCATTCGGCCTTGCCAATGCTCCATCAGTGTTTCAGTCCTTTATGCATGACATCTTCCGAGAGTACCTGGATAAATTCCTGATTGTGTACTTGGATGACATTTTGATCTTCTCGGATGATTGGGAGTCTCATGTGAAGCAGGTCAGAACGGTGTTTCAGGTCCTTCGTGCTAATTCTTTGTTTGTGAAGGGATCAAAGTGTCTCTTTGGTGTTCAGAAGGTTTCATTTTTGGGGTTCATCTTTTCCCCTTCTACTATCGAGATGGACCCTGTTAAGGTCCAAGCCATCCATGATTGGACTCAACCGACATCTCTGAAAAGTCTGCAAAAGTTCCTGGGCTTTGCTAATTTTTATCGTCGCTTCATCTGCAATTTTTCTAGTATTGCTAAACCATTGACCGATTTGACCAAGAAGGGTGCTGATGTGGTCAATTGGTCTTCTGCTGCTGTGGAAGCTTTTCAAGAGTTGAAGCGTCGTTTTTCTTCTGCCCCTGTGTTGTGTCAACCAGATGTTTCGCTTCCATTCCAGGTTGAGGTTGATGCTTCTGAGATTGGAGCAGGGGCTGTTTTGTCGCAGAGAAGTTCTGATTGCTCGGTGATGAAACCATGCGCCTTCTTTTCCAGGAAGTTTTCGCCTGCTGAGCGAAATTATGATGTGGGCAATCGAGAGTTGCTGGCCATGAAGTGGGCATTCGAGGAATGGCGTCATTGGCTTGAAGGAGCTAAGCATCGCGTGGTGGTCTTGACTGATCATAAGAACTTGACTTATCTCGAGTCTGCCAAGCGGTTAAATCCTAGACAGGCTCGTTGGTCGCTGTTTTTTGCCCGTTTTGACTTTGTGATTTCGTACCTTCCGGGCTCTAAAAATGTGAAGGCGGATGCTCTGTCTAGGAGTTTTGTGCCCGACTCACCGGGTTTATCTGAGCCGGCGGGTATCCTCAAAGAGGGAGTAATTGTGTCTGCCATCTCCCCTGATTTGCGGCGGGTGCTGCAAAAATTTCAGGCTAATAAACCTGATCGTTGCCCAGCAGAGAAACTGTTTGTCCCTGATAGGTGGACGAATAAAGTTATCTCTGAGGTTCATTGTTCGGTGTTGGCTGGTCATCCTGGAATCTTTGGTACCAGAGAGTTAGTGGCTAGATCCTTTTGGTGGCCATCTCTGTCGCGGGATGTGCGTTCTTTTGTGCAGTCCTGTGGGATTTGTGCTCGGGCTAAGCCCTGCTGTTCTCGTGCCAGTGGGTTGCTTTTGCCCTTGCCGGTCCCGAAGAGGCCTTGGACACATATCTCTGGATTTTATTTCAGATCTTCCCGTCTCTCAAAAGATGTCAGTCATTTGGGTGGTCTGTGATCGCTTCTCTAAGATGGTCAATTTGGTACCCTTGTCTAAATTACCTTCCTCCTCTGATTTGGTGCCATTGTTCTTCCAGCATGTGGTTCGTTTACATGGCATTCCAGAGAATATCGTTTCTGACAGAGGTTCCCAGTTTGTTTCGAGGTTTTGGCGAGCCTTTTGTGGTAGGATGGGCATTGACTTGTCTTTTTCCTCGGCTTTCCATCCTCAGACTAATGGCCAGACCGAACGAACCAATCAGACCTTGGAAACATATCTGAGATGCTTTGTTTCTGCTGATCAGGATGACTGGGTGTCCTTTTTGCCTTTGGCTGAGTTCGCCCTTAATAATCGGGCCAGCTCGGCTACCTTGATTTCGCCGTTTTTCTGCAACTCTGGGTTCCATCCTCGTTTCTCTTCAGGGCAGGTTGAGTCTTCGGACTGTCCTGGTGTGGATACTGTGGTGGACAGGTTGCAGCAGATTTGGACTCATGTAGTGGACAACTTGACCTTGTCCCAGGAGAAGGCTCAACGTTTCGCTAATCGCAGACGCTGTGTGGGTCCCCGACTTCGTGTTGGGGATTTGGTTTGGTTATCTTCTCGTCATATTCCTATGAAGGTTTCCTCTCCTAAGTTTAAACCTCGTTTCATTGGTCCGTATAGGATTTCTGAGGTTCTTAATCCTGTGTCTTTTCGTCTGACCCTTCCAGATTCTTTTTTCATACATAACGTATTCCATAGGTCATTGTTGCGGAGATACGTGGCACCTATGGTTCCATCTGTTGATCCTCCTGCCCCGGTTTTGGTGGAGGGGGAGTTGGAGTATATTGTGGAGAAGATTTTGGATTCTCGTGTTTCAAGACGGAAACTCCAGTATCTGGTTAAGTGGAAGGGTTATGCTCAGGAAGATAATTCCTGGGTCTTTGCCTCTGATGTCCATGCTCCCGATCTTGTTCGTGCCTTTCATATGGCTCATCCTGGTCGTCCTGGGGGCTCTGGTGAGGGTTCGGTGACCCCTCCTCAAGGGGGGTACTGTTGTGAATTCTGTGGCAGAGCTCCCTCCTGTGGTCACAAGTGGTACTTCGGCTGATTCTCTCTGTGAGCTTCCGTTGGTGGAGGAAAGTGGTACTGCGACTTCTGAGTTTCCTTCCTCAGGTGATGTGGTGAAGTCGTTAGGTGCTGCTCTATTTAACTCCACCTAGTGCTTTGATCCTGGCCTCCAGTCAATGTTCTAGTATTGGACCTGTTTCCTCCTGGATCGTTCCTGTGGCCTGCTGCTCTGCATAGCTAAGTTCCGCTTTGCTATTTTGTTTGCTGTTTTTTTTCTGTACAGCTTGTCTATTTGTTTTTTTCTGCTTGCTGAAAGCTCTGGGACACAGAGGGTGTACCTCCGTGCCGTTAGTTTGCTACGGAGGGTCTTTTTGCCCCCTTTGCGTGGTTTTTGTAGGGTTTTGTGTTGACCGCAAAGTTACCTTTCCTATCCTCGCTCTGTTCAGAAAGTCGGGCCTCACTTTGCTAAATCTATTTCATCTCTACGTTTGTCTTTTCATCTTAACTCACAGTCATTATATGTGGGGGCTGCCTTTTCCTTTGGGGTATTTCTCTGAGGCAAGGTAGGCTTATTTTCTAGCTTCAGGCTAGCTAGTTTCTCAGGCTGTGCCGAGTTGCATAGGGAGCGTTAGGCGCAATCCACGGCTGCCTCTAGTGTGGTTGGAGAGGATTAGGGATTGCGGTCAGCAGAGTTCCCACGTCTCAGAGCTCGTTCTATGTTTTTGGGTTATTGTCAGGTCACTGTATGTGCTCTGACCTCTATGTCCATTCTGGTACTGAATTATCTTATCATAACAGGTGTTGTGCCTAAGAAAGAGCCAGGGAAATTTCGTCTGATTCATCATTTGTCCTATCCACGTGGGTTGTCCGTTAACGATGGTATAGCGCCGGAGCTTTGCTCGGTGGTATATGTATCTTTTGATGAAGCAGTGGCTTGGGTGCACAGGTCTGGAAAAGGGGCGCTGTTGGCGAAAACGGACATTGAATCAGCGTTTCGTTTCTTGCCGGTTCACCCCTCCAGTGTTAGACTGTTAGGTTGTTTTTGGAATGGGTTTTTTTTTGTGGACAGGTGTTTACCAATGGGTTGTTCCTTGTCATGCGCCTTATTTGAATTGTTTAGTTCATTTTTGGAGTGGGAGGTCCGTGATGTGTCCGGGTGTGATTCTGTTATCTACTACCTGGACGATTTTTTTGGGCGTCGGCCCAGCAGGATCCGATCGTTGCCGGAGGTTGTTGAACACGGTTCAGTGGGTGGCTGATCTTTTCGGTGTCCCGATGGCACCAGGAAAGACTGAGGGCCCAGACAAGTGTCTTTCTTTTTTGGGCATTGTGATCGACATGGTGCGGTGGGTGTTTTGATTGCCGATGGAGAAGGTGGAAGGTCTTCGGGCCGAAGTGGCCAGGGCCTGTCGTTTAAAAAAGTTGTCTTTGCGCGAGGTGCAGTCATTGTTGGGGAAGCTTAATTTTGCATGTCGGGTCTTGCCCATGGGGGGAGTTTTTTCCAGAAGGTTAGCTAGTGCTAAGGCTGGAGTGCGGGCCCCTCATCACTTCATCAGATTGTCTGCAGTGGTGAGGGAGGATTTGGTAGTCTGGAATACGTTTTTGACGGATTATAATGGACGCTCATTGATCATGGATGAGGTGATGGATAGCGACACGCTGGAGTTGTTTACGGACGCCGCAGGGGGGATTGGTTTTGGAGCGTATTTTTGGTGGCAGTGGTGCGCGGAACAATGGCCTGAGGCTTGGATTGCTGCGGGTTTGGTCAGGAATATCGCGTTGTTGGAGATTTTTCCCATCCTTGTGGCGGTCCATTTATGGAAAAAAGACTTCCGTGATAGGCGTGTGCGCTTTAATTGTGATAACATGGGTGTCGTTTGCGCTATCAATGGACTTACGGCGTCGTCGCCTCCTGTGGTGCGCGTTTTGAGGCATTTGGTTTTGTCATGCTTAGCGTTGAATGCGCATGTGACGGCATCCCATGTGCCGGGTTCTCACAATTCCATTGCTGATTCTCTTTCTCGTTCACAGTTCGTCCGTTTCCGGTTGTTGGCCCCGGAGGCAGAAGTCGTCGGCTTGAGATGCCCTGTGGAGCTTTGGCAGGTGGTGTTCGAGACGCTGAAGGTTTGATTAGGTCATCGCTGGCTCCTAGGACTTGGGAGGCCTATCAGGCAGTGTGGTCGTCTTGGGAGGGTTTATTGGCGGCAGGGCATTATGGGGCGAGTGCGGAGGATCAGGTGGGGGCCTTATTATCCTGGTTACGTGTGTGGGCATCTGAAGGTTGGTCTGCGGCTAAGGTGTCCCCTACTTTGGCGGCACTAGCCTTTGGTTTTAAATTAAGAGGGCAGAGAGATTTGTCCAAGGTCTTTTTGGTAAAACGGGCTGTAAAAGGTTTTTGGAAGCGTCAGGGTCAAGGGGATACCAGGCGCCTGGTTTCTTTTGCCTTGTTGGAGCGATTGGGGGAGATTTTGCCTTCAGTATGTTCGTCGGAATTTGAATGCCGTCTCTTCAGGTTGGCATTTTTGTTTGCCTTTTTTGGGGCGCTTAGACTTGGGGAGCTGGTTGCTCCCAGTAAACATGTGTTGGGGGGCATTCTAGCAAAGGATGTGTTATTGTCTCCCGATCGGGTGGAATTTTGGTTGCGGAGGTCAAAAACGGATCAGGAAGGTCAGGGTCAGAGAGTGGTATTGGGGAAGGTTGCGTGTTCGGCTATGTGTCCGGTGAGTTGTTTAGCTAATTTTGGTAGTCTGAGGCCAAAGGGGGATGGTGCTTTATTGTGTCATGCCGATGGTACGTTTTTGTCTAGATATCAATTTACGGTGGTTTTCAGGAAGGCGGTGCGATTATTGGGGCTGGACAGTTCGTGCTTTGCACCTCACTCTTTTCGGATCGGGGCGGCAACTGAGGCCGCATTGGGTAGTTTGGGTAGTGAGCACATTCGCCGAATTGGGCAGGAGCAGTCCAATAGGTATCGCAGTTATATTAGGCCTCACTGAGTGACCGCAGAACACTAATGCCTCGTGATCGGGGGGTATTTGCTTGCCTTGTTGGTTTTGTTGAAGTGTTGTTTTTTGTTGTTTCAGGGTCTCCGCCGGTATTGGTGTGGATCTTCGGTTACTCGTTCGTTCACTGGGGAGCCTTGCGTGTGGACTTGCGGAGAGAGGGTAGACAACTGTGTTTCGAGCAAGTGGTGGCTGTGGTTCGGCGGTGTTTTGAAAGAGGTGCACAACAGCGCGAGTTTGGACAGGGCACCGGATATTTTGGTGTTGCATGCCGGGGGGAACGACCTTGGGGTATGACCTTTCCGGGAATTGGTCAGGGACATCAAACAGGATTTGCTGTGGTTGCGACCTTTCCGGGAATTGGTCAGGGACATCAAACAGGATTTGCTGCAGTTGTGGGTGTTGTATCCGGGCCATCAGCTCCTCCTCACTATGCTCCGCTCCATCGGCCTCAAGGACACCGTTCTCTCCTGGTTCTCCTCCTATCTCTCTGACCGATCCTTCACTGTATGTTTTGCTGGTTCCTCCTCCTCTCACCTTCCCCTTACTGTTGGGGTTCCTCAAGGATCAGTCCTAGGCCCCCTCCTCTTCTCGTTGTATACTGCCCCTATTGGACAAACAATCAGTAGATTTGGTTTCCAGTACCATCTCTATGCTGACGACACCCAATTATACACCTCTTCTCCTGTTGTCACGCCGACCTTTTTAGAAAACACCAGGGATTGTCCTACCGCTGTCTCTAACATCATGTCCTCCCTCTATCTGAAACTAAACCTGTCAAAAACTGAACTCCTCGTGTTCTCTCCCTCTACTAACCTACCTTTGCCTGACATTGCCATCTCCGTGTGCGGTTCCACCATTACTCCAAAGCAACATGCCCGCTGCCTTGGGGTCATCCTTGATTCCGAGCTTTCATTCACCCCCCACATCTGATCGCTGGCTCGCTCTTCTTACCTGCATCTCAAAAACATTTCTAGAATTCGCCCTTTTCTTACTTTCGACTCTGCAAAAACTCTTACTGTTTCACTTATTCATTCTCGTCTGGACTATTGTAACTCTCTACTAATCGGCCTCCCTCTTACCAAACTTTCCCCGCTCCAATCTGTCCTGAATGCTGCTGCCAGGATCATATTCCTCACCAACCGTTACACCGATGCCTCTACCTTGTGCCAGTCATTACACTGGCTACTCATCCACTCCAGAATCCAGTACAAAACTACTACCCTCATCCACAAAGCACTCCATGGCTCAGCACCACCCTACATCTCCTCTCTGGTCTCAGTCTACTACCCTACCCGTGCCCTCCGCTCCGCTAATGACCTCAGGTTAGCATCCTCAATTATCAGAACCTCCCACTCCCATCTCCAAGACTTTACACGTGCTGCGCCGATTCTTTGGAATGCACTTCCTAGGTTAATACGATTAATCCCCAATCCCCACAGTTTTAAGCGTACCCTAAAAACTCATTTGTTCAGACTGGCCTATCGCCTCAATGCATTAACCTAACGATCCCTGTGTGGCTTATTTAAAAAAAAAAAAAAAAATCAGGTTCCTCGCATTATGTTCTCATTCACTTTATGCAGTTAATAGCCCTCTGTGTCTGTACTGATACATACTTAGGCAGTTAACTGGTTCATGCAGCTTTACATGAACACCCGAGCCTTACACTATGGCCAGTCCGAATAACTAAAGCAATTGTTACCATCCACCTCTCATGTCTCCCCTTTTCCTCATAGTTTGTAAGCTTGCGAGCAGGGCCCTCATTCCTCCTGGTATCTGTTTTGAACTGTATTTCTGTTATGCTGTAATGTCTATTGTCTGTACAAGTCCCCTCTATAATTTGTAAAGCACTGCGGAATATGTTGGCGCTATATAAATAAAAATTATTATTATTATTATTATTACTGTTGTTTGGTCGGAAATTGTGCCACGTTCTTGTTGGCGGAACATGCGATCTTGTGTTAAAATTAACAAGGCCAGGGTGAAGGTGAACAGGGCGGTGTCGTCGTTTGTGTCCCGGAACGGGGGTGTGGCTGTGCGACATTTCGAATTAGAAAAGGGTGAAGGTGGTTTTTGGTTGGCGGACGGTGTGCATTTAAATTTGGTGGGTAGTGATCTTTGGGCTTTAGGCCTACAAGAAGGTATTGAAAGGGCCATGGCTTTTCGGTCTGGAGGGTCTCAGGCCTTTGAGGTGGTCATCGGCCCTCGTTGTGGTGGCTGGGGGGAGTCCTTGGAGTTGGTGGAAATTGGTTCTAGGGATCCATCGGCATATAGGTCCCCTGTTTTTCGGAGTTTAACAGGTTTTGGATCTGGTGAATAGTGGTGGGGACTTTCGGCTGGGGTGGCCAAATCCCCGTGAAGTTTTCGTGAACAGTTAAACCTTTGGGTTTATTGGTGCTCCCAAGCCAGGGTGGTAATGGCTGGGAGTAATTATGTGTTTACTGTTATGTTCACAGTTATGTTTTGGATATTCGCCAGATTCTTTGTAGCTTCAAGGACTCCTCCTAGTACAAGAGTAATATTTACATTGTGGGTAATTGTTATTTATTTTATGTGTTAAATAAAAGGCTGCTGTGGCCAAATTATTCCAAAAATAATTCTTGTCATGTGTTTTTGTGTGAATGGGAGTGTGGAGGGTGTAACGGAGGAAGGGGGAAGTGATCAAGGGGTGGGTTTTGGGGTAAAATGTGCTCACCCGGTATACCCAGGGTCTCGACAATGCCAATGTCATGTTAATGGAGCAGGGTCACCATGGAAGAATCAAGCATGAGAGAGTTTGTTAAAAGGTGATAAAGGTAATACAATTCCGGTTACATGTTTGTGGTGCAAACAAATTCCTCCCATTAAAATATTGCCATGTATTTTGGCTCTATCAGAATTCTGTAGTAATAGCCTTTAATAAAACAAAATCTATATAAAAAAAGGAAGTACAGATAACAATATACAAATATAGCTCTGGCAAAAATTAAGAGACCATTGTAAAATTTTTAGTTTGTCTGATTTTTCTCTTTATAGGTACATTTTTCAGTGAAATGTAAATTGTCCATTTATTCTATAAACTACTGACAGCATGTCTCTGAAGTTCCAAGCAATAAATTTTGTATTTATTTTCTGAAAATGAGAAATGGTCAAAATAACAAAAAAATGCATTGTTTGCAGTCCTCAAATAATGCAAAAAATAAAAACAAGTTCATAATAATTTAGAAACAGCAATACTAATGTTTTTACTCAGTAAGAGTACAGAAATCAATATTTTATGGAATAACCATGATTTTTAATAACAGCTTTCATGCGTCTTGGCATCCTTTCCACCAGTCTTTCACACTACTTTTGGGTGACCTTATGCCACTCCTGGTACAAGCAGTTCTTCTTTGTTTGATGGCTTGAGACTATCCACCTTAGCTGCTGAAAAGAACAGTCCTTAGGGTTGGGGAACATTGCCTGAGCAGAAGGAATCAACTGTTTTTCCAGGATAATCTTGTATGAGGCTTTATTCATTCATCCTTCGCAAAGATTAACCTGCCCAATTCCAGCCTTGCTGAAGCATCCCCAGATCATCACTGATCTTCCACCAAATTTCACAGTGGGTGCAAGACACTGTGGCTTGTACGCCTCTCCAGGTCTCCGTCTAAGCATTATACGACCAAGTGTTAGATAAAGCTGAAAAATAGACTCATCAGAGAAGATTACTTTACTCCAGTCCTCCATGGTCCAATCCTTATGGTCTTTGGCAAACTTCAGCCTGGCTCTCCTTTGCTTCTCATTGATGAAAGGCTTTTTTCTAGCTTTACATGACTTGAGTCCTACCTTTAGGAGCCTGCTATGAATTGTTCTTGTCATGCACTTCACCCCAGCTGTCATTTGCCATTCATTTTGTAGGTCACTTGATGTCATCCTGCGGTTGCTGAGTGAAATTTAAATAAGATGACCATCATCCCGGTCAGTGGAGAGTCGTGGAGAGTCATTTTCGCCCTCTGCCAGTCTGTAGCTTTGTTTTCCCCAATATCTGCTGCTTGACCTTGTTGTAATGGACTGCCGTCTTAGAAATATTAAGGATGGAGGCAGCATGACGCTCACTGTGTCCCTTTGCTAGTAAAGCCAGAATGGAGCCCTTCTTTTCCTCACAGAAGCCTTTTTTTTTCAACTCCTTTGGCATGGTTAAAAGTTATTTTTTTCATTCCTATTACTTTTGGGATATTATCAGCACTTGTTTTGCCATCCAGCTTGTCCTATTGCAAGAGGATTGTGAACACCACAGAAGGTTTTTTTTTATACTTTCTCTCGTTAGATAAGATTTGGTTCAGGTGATCACCTAATATATATATATATATATATATACAGTGGGGCAAAAAAGTATTTAGTCAGTCAGCAATAGTGCAAGTTCCACCACTTAAAAAGATGAGAGGCGTCTGTAATTTACATCATAGGTAGACTTCAACTATGGGAGACAAACTGATAAAAAAAATCCAGAAAATCACATTGTCTGTTTTTTTAACATTTTATTTGCATATTATGGTGGAAAATAAGTATTTGGTCAGAAACAAAATTTCATCTCAATACTTTGTAATATATCCTTTGTTGGCAATGACAGAGGTCACACTTTTTCTGTAAGTCTTCACAAGGTTGCCACACACTGTTGTTGGTATGTTGGCCCATTCCTCCATGCAGATCTCCTCTAGAGCAGTGATGTTTTTGGCTTTTCGCTTGGCAACACGGAATTTCAACTTCCTCCAAAGGTTTTCTATAGGGTTGAGATCTGGAGACTGGCTAGGCCACTCCAGGACCTTGAAATGCTTCTTACGAAGCCACTCCTTCGTTGCCCTGGCGGTGTGCTTTGGATCATTGTCATGTTGAAAGACCCAGCCACGTTTCATCTTCAATGCCCTTGCTGATGGAAGGAGGTTTGCACTCAAAATCTCACGATACATGGCCCCATTCATTCTTTCATGTACCCGGATCAGTCGTCCTGGCCCCTTTGCAGAGAAACAGCCCCAAAGCATGATGTTTCCACCGCCATGCTTTACAGTAGGTATGGTGTTTGATGGATGCAACTCAGTATTCTTTTTCCTCCAAACACGACAAGTTGTGTTTCTACCAAACAGTTCCAGTTTGGTTTCATCAGACCATAGCACATTCTCCCAAAACTCCTCTGGATCATCCAAATGCTCTCTAGCAAACTTCAGACGGGCCCGGACATGTACTGGCTTAAGCAGTGGGACACGTCTGGCACTGCAGGATCTGAGTCCATGGTGGCGTAGTGTGTTACTTATGGTAGGCCTTGTTACATTGGTCCCAGCTCTCTGCAGTTCATTCACTAGGTCCCCCCGCGTGGTTCTGGGATTTTTGCTCACCGTTCTTGTGATCATTCTGACCCCACGGGGTGGGATTTTGCGTGGAGCCCCAGATCGAGGGAGATTATCAGTGGTCTTGTATGTCTTCCATTTTCTAATTATTGCTCCCACTGTTGATTTCTTCACTCCAAGCTGGTTGGCTATTGCAGATTCAGTCTTCCCAGCCTGGTGCAGGGCTACAGTTTTGTTTCTGGTGTCCTTTGACAGTTCTTTGGTCTTCACCATAGTGGAGTTTGGAGTCAGACTGTTTGAGGGTGTGCACAGGTGTCTTTTTATACTGATAACAAGTTTAAACAGGTGCCATTACTACAGGTAATGAGTGGAGGAAAGAGGAGACTCTTAAAGAAGAAGTTACAGGTCTGTGAGAGCCAGAAATCTTGATTGTTTGTTTCTGATCAAATACTTATTTTCCACCATAATATGCAAAAAAAATGATAAAAAAACAGACAATGTGATTTTCTGGATTTTTTTTTCTCAGTTTGTCTCCCATAGTTGAGGTCTACCTATGATGTAAATTACAGACGCCTCTCATCTTTTTAAGTGGTGGAACTTGCACTATTGCTGACTGACTAAATACTTTTTTGCCCCACTGTATATATATACTGTATATACTAATTTTCCCTAGAGCTTTAGCAACATGAAGATGTAGGGACTATGCAAATCATGCAGCTGCGGCAACGAAAATTAAATCTCCGAGCACATCCAAATACTCGGAGACCACCCGAACATGCTCGGGGAGGCCCGAGTAACGAGTATGTTTGCTCATCACTAATCACAATGGAAAAAAGTAGAAAAAATGATCCTAACTGATTTTTTTGTACTTTGTTTTTACATTGTGATGCTTGAACACTGTAGGATGACACACTGTGTGATGACCATGCTGCTCAAAGTAAAACTGATTCATTATTCCAGGGAATTTTGACTTAGTCTAAAAATATGCTTTTAATATTTCACTCCTGGGCACCTCCTTCATGACTAAAGGGCACAAGATTAGTTTTGGTGCATATTGTTGCAATCTAAAAAGTTAATCAGGATCTATCAGCTTTCCTGACATGTCTAATCTACTGAATACTTACATTTCTTATTAAAAAGTGTAACAAATGAATATCCGGCTTTTACTGTTCCTCTTTTATTGAGGCTCTTCTCTGCTCAGTGTAACTCTTATCAATCAGTGCTGATGGTATCAGACTGTTTAGAGACACAGGTATAAAAAAGGAACAGCATAACAGAATAAAAAAACACATTCACTAGAAAAGACAAATCAAGAAACCTGACCATCTTTGAATACCTTTGGACCACCCATAGACTTTCTAAAATGTCACTGTATATTAGAGTATCTGCCCACGATTGGGCAGCTGCGAGAGCAGGGAGCCTGCTGTCAGACACATCCAAGTTCCCATAGCGAAGGTACCCTTGGTTTATTTTCATCTCTGCCTTTGTTATTGCTATATAAACAGCTCTGTGTAGCAATAAAAAGTGCTAACTGCGCTTCCCTCTCCAGACCCAGCGGAGTGATGCGATCACCGTGTATATCGAGGGAGCAGGATCTGCTGGTTCCCAGGAAACCCTCTCATCTCTGCTGAAATGCGCCCTAAAGGCCTTTTATATCCTTATGATGGGCATAATATATGAAGTAAATGAAAATTAAATAAATAAATAGAAAGGTAAAAAAATAAATTACAAAATTCTTCCTGCCAATTAAAAAAAAATTGTGTCCGATATATAAAATTAACTGTTAAATAAAGGGAAACACATTATACAATGTACTTTAGTTGTCCTTTGTGGTCATAAAAAAAAAGTGAAAAACAGACACATATTTCCTCTCCCGTCCCCAGTGAGTTTTACTGATTCGGCAAAAAAAATAAAAAATAAAGAGTATGAAAAAAACATAAAAGTTAAGCCCCATGTATCATGAAGAAAAAGATGCAAAAAATATTTGAATATCTGAAAGAGACCTTTTTAACTGCTATTTTGTTTTTCAAAAGAATTTATTGGGTTTTCCAAACTTTTAACTGGGGAGGGTAGATCAGGGAAAGGGGAAGGGAGGGGAAGGGAGGGATATGAGTGTAGAGAAAATACCCCTATAAAAATAGGGGAGACAGCCCGTCACACAATACAGTAAAAATATACAAAGTTGAAGTGGCATTAAGATAGAGCATCATAGTAGGTTTGTAGAGTAATATAGTGGCCGTTATTTTACATACAAGAAACAAATATATGAAAGTCACACCTAAGCTTGATTAGATAACTCTGACGATGTGTTGCAGCTCCAAATATACAACCTAAAAACATAAAGGGTTAGGTAAGAAAAGCATAGACATAATAAAGGCATTAGCTCTGAAGCTGTTCAGTGATGGCATATTATAAACGTAAATATAGATGTCTCAAAAGCTGTCCAGTAGAGATGAAGATTATGTGAAGGCCTGTCAGGTCCCGGACATCATCAGATGACCTAAGGACTTTGTGGGCAAAATGTTCGGTTCAAATACAGGCTGTGACGTGGACTAAACGTAAAGAAATGAGATGTCCCTCAAAGTTCTCAATTTGGTTTGGGTATGGACGCAGGGCCAGGAGGAGATCTAGGAGGACCAATTCCCGCGCAATCTAGGGAGTCCACCGCCCTGTCTGGACAAGTGAAGGTGCGCCACTTTGCTGCAAAAAAGAATCTTAGGCTGGAGAACTGATGCCAAATGTACTGAATTCCAGCCTGCTGTAGTTTATAGGTGACGTGTTGGAATGATTTTCGTTTTTGTAGAGTATCCCTACACAAGTCCCTGTAGAAGGACAGGTGGCTGTATGGGGAAGAGAGAAATTTTGATTTCCTTGCGACATTGAGCAATGAGTCTCTTAACCAGTTGGGATAGAATGAGACAATTACGTCTGCAGCTAGATTTGACGAGAGAGACGGTGGTCTGGGTATCCTGAATATTTTCGCAACTAAGTTATTCCCTTTCGTATCAGGGAGCAAGTAGGATATCATAGATGAGACATAGTCTCCCAGTTGAGATTTTCCCACCGATTCTGGGATTCCTCGGATTTTCAGGTTGTTCTTTCTTTTAAAGTTTTCAAAATCTGATAAGTTATTCTTAAATATGTCTATATCCTTCTTTAGATTGGTCATAGGATCTGGTTGTATAGGTACACCTCCTGTATTATGGGAAGACTTCAACTCGTGACGTTCCCTAGAGGCGTCAAGCTTTTTCAGGGAGAGGGGAGGTTTGACAGAGGACACTTTAAGGTTTGAGGTTGGAACAGCACTCATTTGTGGAAAAATGTCTTTAAATAGTTTTTTGAAGATTTTCTCAAATGCTCTGGTTCCCGCTATGTCCATACATGTTAGGAGAGCCTTACTTAGATTAACCATGAATTTCACTGAGGGGTAGTCGTCAGAGGCTGAGATTTTGTCTATCAAGGCGTAATTAGGAACCTCATAGCAAGACTGTTCGTGCTCCATGTCGCTATTATCTGAGGACCTTGACATGTCGTCTGAGCCGCTTAAATCCTCAGTGTCGTTAGACCCCTCTGAGTACCCGTCTGAGTCTGATAAGCCCTACAAGGAACCATTGTAGTCAAAGTCAGAGGAAGCTGAAGATTCCACAAAGTTGTCTGAGTGTGCATATTTCTCTTCTAATGGTGACATAGGAGGGTCAGGGGTTAACTGAGAATAGTCAGTATTGGGCTGATCTTTAGATAACCCTCCAGTAAGGATTTCAAGTTGTGCGTTGAGTGAGTCAATAAATGACTGAGGCAGCTTTGCAGCAAGTTCTGCTATTTCTCTAATTGAAGAGGATTTATTCCTACACAAATTGGATTTGTTTTTTGAGGATACACAGTCATTGGTGGTGCTGAGCTGGATCCCCAGCTCCAGTGATAGAACTTCTTCTTCATTGTGGCTCTGCAGTGGAAGTAAATGGGGATTGTATCTGTGGCTCTGCACCTGTTGTGAATGTAATTCTGCCCCATCCCTAGAGAGACTGTCCCAGTCTGATACTATATGTTTGCTACCGCTTTCCTTATTCATTAGTAACTTCCCCTCTCTGATCTGGGGGGATGTGCGGTGTCTAGGGTATTCTCCCTCAGAGTGAAGTGCTGCAGGCGAGCCTCGCCGCTGCACTTTGACTTCTTCTACCTCCGCCGCTGCTCCCGATGCCCGACGCCGCCTGTCCCCCTCGCCTCCAGGTACGAACTCCTGTGCTTCGTACCTTAACAAGCTGCGGTGCGCCGTGGGGATCACTCCGCGGCTGGGCTGCTGTGCTGATGCGATGTCCTCCATCGGCTCTCTCTGTGGTGCCGTATCTTGCTGTGCCTGTGTGAATCCTCAGCGCTCCTTCCTGCCTTCCCCGTCCGACATCCTTGTCCTGACAGGCGCGGGGATTCTCGTCGGTGGCGCCGCTCCACTGCTTGAGGTATCCCTCTGCTGCGTCGCTCCGTTGTGGATCTCCGCAGTTTCTCTGCCTCTTACCAGCTCCTCTGCAGTCAGCGCCGGGGTTGAGGCAGGGGCAGGGGTCTTCTGTGCAGGGGTCTGGGTGGCCACCAGTGACTTTTGGGGCCGCATAGCCGCCGATCTTCGGCCAGAAGCACCACTGCTCTGGTACACGGAACTTCTTTCTTCCTCCTTAGAGGGAAGCTTACTGCCGCCATTGCTGTGTTTCTCCCGGGGACTTCTCTGCCCTAATGAGGGAGATTTCGTCGGTGTGCCAGCGATTCCACTCGTTCCTCTTGGTCCTGGCATGTTTATATAGGTTAAGGAGATGAATAGTCCACTTTATAGTAAGCTAAATTAGTAGCAAACAAGGGAATAGCAGGAGCTTCAGACAAGCACGTCTGCTCCTGTCCCTTGGCAAACCACGCCCCTTTAACTGCTATTTTAACAAAAATACTGGAATATGTGACTAGTAAGAATGGGGGTAAGTGGCCTGAACCAGATCTGGTTAACCTGACTTCAGATTATGCACATCTTGCTGGGATTAATATTGGTGTCCTTGCCTTATCTATTTTCCTTGAACATTTTCTTTGGATATTTACCTTATGACAGCTTTAAAGGAAATTTGTCAGTCGGATTACATAAGAAAAATTTGGATTTTTCTGGAATAAGATATCAAATCGAAAATATCAAGGAATCACTTTATTCAGCTTCCTATGAACTAAATGCCAAAATTGATGGCTTAGGAGCAGTGGCGTAATGACTGCGGTCCCAGCGGTCACCGCTGCAACTGGACCCGACTGGTGAGGGAACCGCTGATGCCAGCCGCTACTGCTAGATGTGAGGATGCCAGGTTCGTGCACCACAATACATGCTGCCGGCTAATCAGATGCCAGCAGCTGACGTCGGAGTGGATGTAACTGGGGGCATGCTCCCATCACTTGAATGCTGAAGTCAGATGCCGGCTTCAGAAGATGCCGACGTGCGACGTGGGAGTGTAGGGAAGGTGAGAAGAAGCATTTTTTCCCCTATGCATTGAACAAGATCAGCGCTGTAAGAATGGGTGAACATATACCAGGATGGGGACATATACCAGAATGAGGTGCATATGCCAGGATGGCGTGCATAAAAAGGATGGGAGAATATATACCAGGATGGGGTCCATACACCAGGATGGGGAACATATACTAGGATGGGGGACATATACCACAGAATTCAAGTAGACCTCATTATCAGTTAATGAAGTCCTTTACCTGTTGTCAGATTCTGTCATACAACAACTCCAGCACAGTATTATGGTGCAGATGGGAACAGACACTTAAAGATCGATTAAAGCTTTGTGTCATATTATATTTGTTATCTCATAAAAACTTACAGAATCTATCAAAACAAATAATTTCTTAACCCTGTGTGTGGACTTTCTCCTTCACTGAAGCAGAAATATTGTTGAACCAGAGGCTACTACCAGATGAATTCAGCTAAAGCTTTAATTAAATCTAAGCTGTAGGACTGTGGAGCAATTTCTGCTTCAACTGCTTGAAGAGCCAGATAGCTAGCAGCACCAACACTTCTCACTTTAATGAGTTTTGATTAGATCGATAAAGAAAAAGTTTTGTGCAGTGACTTACACAGGATATGAATCAACACTTTACACCTTTTTTTTTTTTCTTTTTTTTTTAAAAAGGTGTTTTTTGCTACCCTCACAACCACAGTTTTTTGATGACTAGCAAGGAACTTTTCCGCAGGGAGCCACTGTAGACTGCTGTGCTTTATGAAGAGGTACGTGATTCATAATCAATGAAATCCCTGTACATTTTAATTAAGTAATGATACAAGTAATTGCTGTAGTAAACTGTGAGTCATAATGAAACAAGGCATCATATATTACATTGCATAAACAAAAAAATCATAATATTTGTAATATTAGCAAGTTTTTCAAGTCAACATTCAACTACATGTACAATTTACCAAAAAGTAGGGAGTATATATGATTGAAGTCTTTAAATGCAATATAATTAGAGTATGTAGACAAAACATGCATGTATTAGGACGGGAAGAACTCCTGCTCATACTTTAATTGAAAGGATCAGTGCACAATACTCTCCCCCATCGTACATGTGCATTGGGAACTAGACTGCCCAGCATGTACTAGTGTTATAAGTGGAAGTGCAGATTAAAGCAAAAAGTTCTCACAGTTCCGCATTGGTGATGAACAAGGACTTATTGTCTTCATAAAACAAGCATGTTACATTTCAAATAAAGAAATAAATATGTTACTGACTACAAAGGGGCCTGTGACATTTTGAAAAACCATAACAAATCATTCAGATTTTGAGATATATGTCTAATGCCCAAAAAAATCAGATGTGAAAACATTAAAGGGAACCTGTCACCCCCCAGGCATTTTTAACTAAAAGAGTCACTTGTGCAGCACTAATGCATTTAGGCAGTGGCGTAGGAAGGGGAGTGCGGGGGGGGGGCGGTCCGCCCCGGGCGGCACAATGCGGGGGGCGGCCGGCGCTGCAGGAGAAGAAAAAAAAAAAAAAAAGACGCCCCTTTAAATCTTCGGGCGGCGCCGTCCGCCGCCACGACCAGGGCCAGCTCCCCCCACCCCCGCCCCCCGCTCTCCGCCCAAATACTCACCTCTCCTGGTTCCTGCGGCTTCAGCGTCCTCTGACTCTGCGACGTCTCAGAGCAGAGGGCGCGATGACGTCACTACTGTGCGTGCCGCTCAGCCTCTCTGTCCTGAGCGTCGCAGAGCCGGAGAGACGCTGACTGCACCGGACCTGCGCTAGGAACGGGAGAGGTGAGGATTTTACTTTTTTTTTTTCTTTATGTCTGACTGTCTGGGGTCAATGCTGGACACACTGGGGCAATACTGGAGAGCATGGGGCAGATTGCTGGACACACTGGGGCAATACTGGAGACCATGGGGCAGAATGCTGGACACACTGGGGCAATACTGGAGACCCTGGGGCAGAATGCTGGACACACTGGGGCAATACTGGAGACCCTGGGGCAGAATGCTGGACACACTGGGGCAATACTGGAGACCATGGGGCAGAATGCTGGACACACTGGGGCAATACAGGAGACCATGGGGCAGAATGCTGGACACACTGGGGCAATACAGGAGACCATGGGGCAGATTGCTGGACACACTGGGGCAATACAGGAGACTATGGGGCAGATTGCTGGACACACTGGGGCAATACTGGAGACTATGGGGCAGAATGCTGGACACACTGGGGCAATACTGGAGACCATGGGGCAGATTGCTGGACACACTGGGGCAATACTGGAGACCATGGGGCAGAATGCTGGACACACTGGGGCAATACTGGAGACCCTGGGGCAGAATGCTGGACACACTGGGGCAATACTGGAGACCATGGGGCAGAATGCTGGACACACTGGGGCAATACAGGAGACCATGGGGCAGAATGCTGGACACACTGGGGCAATACTGGAGACCATGGGGCAGATTGCTGGACACACTGGGGCTATACTGGAGACCATGGGGCAGAATGCTGGACACACTGGGGCAATACAGGAGACCATGGGGCAGAATGCTGGACACACTGGGGCAATACTGGAGACCATGGGGCAGATTGCTGGACACACTGGGGCAATACTGGAGACCATGGGGCAGAATGTTGGACACACTGGGGCAATACTGGAGACCATGGGGCAGAATGCTGGACACACTGGGGCAATACAGGAGACCATGGGGCAGAATGCTGGACACACTGGGGCAATACAGGAGACCATGGGGCAGATTGCTGGACACACTGGGGCAATACAGGAGACTATGGGGCAGATTGCTGGACACACTGGGGCAATACTGGAGACCATGGGGCAGATTGCTGGACACACTGGGGCAATACTGGAGACCATGGGGCAGAATGCTGGACACACTGAATACTGGAGACCATGGGGCAGATTTCAGGACACATTGAGGCAATGCTGGAGACCCTGGGGCAGACTTCTGGACATACTGGGGCAATACTGGAGACCATAGGGCAGATTGCTGGACACACTGGGGCAATACTGGAGACCATGGGGCAGAATGCTGGACACACTGGGGCAATACTGGAGACCATGGGGCAGAATGCTGGACACACTGAATACTGGAGACCATGGGGCAGATTTCAGGACACATTGAGGAAATGCTGGAGACCCTGGGGCAGACTTCTGGACATACTGGGGCAATACTGGAGACCATGGGGCAGATTGCTGGACACACTGGGGCAATACTGGAGACCATGGGGCAGAATGCTGGACACACTGGGGCAATACAGGAGACCATGGGGCAGAATGCTGGACACACTGGGGCAATACAGGAGACCATGGGGCAGATTGCTGGACACACTGGGGCAATACAGGAGACTATGGGGCAGATTGCTGGACACACTGGGGCAATACTGGAGACCATGGGGCAGAATGCTGGACACACTGGGGCAATACTGGAGACCATGGGGCAGAATGCTGGACACACTGAATACTGGAGACCATGGGGCAGATTTTAGGACACATTGAGGCAATGCTGGAGACCCTGGGGCAGACTTCTGGACATACTGGGGCAATACTGGAGACCATGGGGCAGATTGCTGGACACACTGGGGCAATACTGGAGACCATGGGGCAGAATGCTGGACACACTGGGGCAATACAGGAGACTATGGGGCAGATTGCTGGACACACTGAATACTGGAGACCATGGGGCAGATTTCAGGACACATTGAGGCAATGCTGGAGACCCTGGGGCAGACTTCTGGACATACTGGGGCAATACAGGAGACCATGGGGCAGATTGCTGGACACACCGGGGCAATACTGGAGACCATGGGGCAGAATGCTGGACACATTGGGGCAATACAGGAGACCATGGGGCAGATTGCTGGACACACTGGGGCAATACTGGAGACCCTGGGACAGATTTCTGGACACATTGAGGCAATGCTGGAGACCCTGGGGCAGACTTCTGGACACACTGGGGCAATGCTGGACACTGGGGCAGATTGCTGGACACACTGGGGGTAATATGCTGGACATACTGGGGCAATGCTGGACACTGGGGGTAATATGCTGGACACTCTGGGGCAGACTGCTGGACACACTGGGGAAAGGCTGGACACTGGGGCAGATTGCTGGACACACTGGGGGCAGTGCTGGACATACTGGGGCAGATTGCTGGACACACTGAGGGTAATATGCTGGACACACTGGGGCAGATTGCTGGAGAACATGGGGGTAATATGCTGGACACACTGTGGCAGATTGCTGGACAACATGGGGGTAATATGCTGGACACACTGGGGGCAGGACTTGAGGCATGGGCAGAATGTAGATACGGGGCATGATTGGAGACACAGGGCAGGATTGGATCATGGGGCAGGATGGATACGATGGAGGCTGGTGGGGCAGGATGGGGAGATCATATGGGGTAGAATGGATACTCATGAGGGCAGGATGCGAGAACATATGGCTGGAGCCAGGAATGAGATAAACGGGGCCAGGGTGGGGAATAGTGTTACCATAGGGGATAATTAAGGGATATTATTATTGCAGTGATGTATTTATTTTATTTTTTGAGTATACTGTTTTAAATGGGGGGGCGGTCCTGTTACTGTGCAGAGTGACACTATATCACCTTTTTTTCTTCATGTGATGTAATGTAGAAGTTGTGAAAAATTAAGTAATGTGTTCTGCAAGCGGAGCTCGAGATAACTGTGTTATTTCCTGCAGAAACGAGTACTGGCTGGAAGGAATGATGGCGGTCTGTGCTGGATGAAAGATGAAGGACTTCACCTAGAGACGTCACTGGTGAGTCAGTGTTACCTATACACTGACACTATACACTGTATACTATATAGAGGTCCTGTGTATAATGTCACCAGTGATCTCTGTATTACCTCTACATAGACACTGCATACTAAGTACAGATCTCCTGTGAATACTGGCACTTATGGTGATAGTATTGTGGGGTTTTTTTATTACTGATCAGTATTGTAGTATTCAGTCACTATGTGGTGGTAATATGTGGTCTGGAAATGGTGTTGTGGTATTTGTCCCTTGTATGTAGTATTATTCGGTCACTATGTGGCCTGGTCATGGTGTGGTGGTATTAAGTCACAGGTGTGGCATGTGGGGGTGACACCATTAGGCCCAGTTTAAGTTCTACAAAACAGGAAAACCATTTTTGGTAACCTTTGTGTGTATTGAGCCGGGGGGGCGCCAAACTCGGGAACAGCCCCGGGCGGCAAAAGCTCTAGCTACGCCTCTGCATTTAGGTGGCTCTTTTAGTTCGGGTCCCTGCAAACGCTGAAATAATCACTTTTATAATTTGTCCCTGATACCTCGAACTAGACCTGGGGGCATGTCTTTTCCCCCGGACAGAAACGCCTCACAGCCATCACTCAATACTCTGCGCAGCGGACTCCGCCTCCTCTGCCTTCATTAGCATCCCACTGGGGCTCCCGGATTAACCATCTTGTCAGTGACCACCGCGGTGCGTCCCTCACTTCTCAGACGACCTTCTGAGGTCGGAGCAGCAGCTGCAACAGTGACCACTGTGAGGAAGTCAACACGCAGCAGTCGCCCGTGTGTTCTGCTGCGGCCCCTCCGCTGTAAGTTTTTTTCGGGCATGCACAGTTTGCGCTGGGCCCCTATGACAACTATGGGATAGTACGTCATCACCAATCAGCCGCACTCATGGGGGGAGCGCGGTCGATCGCGGCCAGGTTTCAGCTGATTAACATAGCTGACATCCGGCACTATGTGCCAGGAGTGGTCACGGACTGCTCCTGGCACATTAACCCCTGGAACTCTGTGATCAAACATGATTGCAGCATTCCGGCGGCATAGGGAAGCATCGCACAGGAAGGAGGCTCCCTGCGTGTTTCCCTGAGACCCTCGAAACAACACGATGTTATCGCGTTGTTCCGAGTGTCTCCTCCGCACTCCTCCCTGCAGGCCCTGGATCCAAAATGGCAGTGGGGAGCCTTCCGGTTTCTGCAAGGAGGTGGCTGGCAAACGCCTGCTGAGAGCAGGCGCGGCAAGCCTGCAGCACTACCTGTCAGATCACTAATCTAACACAGTGCTGTGCAAAGTGTTATATCAGCGATCTAACACTATGTTAGGGCTGGCGGAATGCACCGCGTAAATATTGAGATAATATAGGTGCGTTCGCAGCCCTGGGTCCACCGTGCAGGAGTGAAACATGCTGCTAGCATATGGCGGCACTATATGGCGGTACAACGCCTGAATAGACATGGGTTCAGTCACCCGGTCTATATAGGAGCGAGCTCTGTTACTTCACAGAGTCGCCGGGATTAGAATAACGCTGTGCCCTGTTAACCTCACAGAGGATCACAGCTAACTAACAGAGCAGGTAGCATACAGTGGTCATACAGTCAGCATAGCACACAAACAACTCCTCTCCGGAGGTGCCGGAATTCTAGTGGCTATACGCCAGCCCTAAATTCACACACACAAACTTTTCTCCGGAGGTGCCGAAATTCTAGTGGCTATATAGAGGACCCTGAACACATGCAGACACAGACCACAAGGTAGCTAAGCTCATAAACATGGGTTGATACTAGTGCATTGCCCTGAGGCCATGTAAACCTTTTATAGAGAGAGCTCTTCAGGATCTTCCAAGTGGTCCAATAGGAACCACTTCAGGACCTGAGCATCTGACCCCCGACCTCCAATGAGAGGTCCTCCCCTGGGAATGCTCAGTAGCGGAAAAGCAGTCCCAGGGGCATCTGCTCACCGCAGAACAGTGCTGGTTACAATGGCTGAGCCTGGAAGATCAGCAGTAACCAAGTGCACAGTATCTGCCTGAGACAGACGCTGGGACCAACGTCTCTGCTGAGCAGGCTCCACTATGGCTGAAGAAGAATAGGAGACCACAGCGGAGGTGGCTCGAGATTCAGTGCAGTGGCAGGAACTCGACACCTAACATTACCCTCCACTCCTAGGGCCCCTCCTTGGGCCTCGCTACTCTCAAAAGCAGCAATGAGTTGCGGAGCCCGAACGTGCTCAGCAGGTTCCCAGGACCTGTCCTCTGGGCCATAGTCCTTCCAGTCCACGAAATAAAAATTGCTACCTTGTACCACCTTACACCCCAAGATAGCGTTCACTTCATAATCATCCGTGGATGAACCAGATGTCCTGGCAGATGATTCAGAAAACCGGGACATGTGAACGGGCTTTAGAAGAGACACATGAAAGGTGTCGGAGATACCTAGGCATGGAGGAAGGGCGAGACGTAGACCACAGGGTTAACCTCTTCCAGGACCTTGAAGGGACCCAAGTAGAGAGGTGCAAACTTAGTGGACTCAACTCACAGCCTGATGTTATGGGCGGAGAGCCACACTAAGTCGCCAGGAGCAAAGGTCAGAGCGGAGCGCTGATATGCATCGGCAGAGGATCTCGTTCTCTCCTTGGAGGCCCAGATGGCATCCTGAGTGCGGTCCCCAATGTCCCGTACCTCCACAGCCCAGTCTGCAACCCTGGAATTGGTGGAAGACATGGGCATATGCACAGGAACCCGGGGATGCTGGCCGTAATTAAGGATGAATGGGGTCTGACCAGTGGAGCCTGGTACGGCGTTGTTTAGCGCAAACTCCGCCCACGGTAGCAAGGATGCCGAGTCATCCTGCCTAGCAGAAACAAAATGTTGCAGATATGTGACCAAGGTCTGGTTGGCCCTCTCTACCAACCCATTCATCTCGGGATGGTGTGCTGAAGAGAGATTCAGCTCGATGCTGAGTAGACGACAGAGCTCTCTCCAGAACCGAGACGCAAACTGGGGACCCTGGTCACTGACAATTTTGTCCTGCATACCGTGTAAGTAGAAAATGTGTTTTATAAACAACGCTGCCAAGGCGGTAGCTGTGGAAGAGGCACCAAGTGCACCATTTTAGAAAAATCGTCAGTGATTACCCAAATGATGGTGCAGCCTTGGGACTTGGGTAAGCCCACCACAAAGTCCATCCCGACCTTCTCCCAGGGCCTGTCTGCCACCGGTAGGGGGTAAAGTAACCCAGCTGGCTGTTGTCAAGGAGACTTATTTTTGGCGCAGGAGACACACACCTGAATATAGTCTCCAACGTCACGCCAAATATGCGGCCACCAGTACGTCCTCGCCAGATACTCAGATGTCCTTTTGGTCTCAAAGTATCCACCCACCCTGGACAAGTGAGCCCAAGAGAGGACCTCCAGTCGCAAATTTGATGGCACAAAAGTCTTGCCCGGGGGCACAGACTCTAGCGAAACCAAAGCCACGATCCTCAAGCTCTCAGAAGGGACAATAAGCTGAGGTTCCTCCTCCGCTGATGACACTATGGAGTGGGAGAGAGCGTCGGCACGAATGTTCTTCTCCCCGGAGAGAAAATGGAGGGTGAAATGGAACTGGGAGAAGAACAGGGACCTTCTGGCCTGGCAAGAATTTAGCTGCTGGGCAGTCTGTATATATACAAAATTCTTGTGGTCGGTGTGAACTTGGAAGGGAAAGCGAGCCCCCTACAGAAGTTGTCTCCACTCCGGGAAAGCCAGCTTCATAGCTAGCAACTCCCTGTCCCCGATGGAATAATTCCTCTCCGCCGGTGTGAAGGTCTTAGAGAAAAAGAAGCAAGGATGCTTCCGACCTTGAGCATCCTTTTAGACTAGGACTGCTCCAGCACCGACAGATGAGGTATACACCTCCATTATTAAAGGTTTATCTACATCGGGGCGATGTAGAATGGGAGCGCTAGCAAAGTGGGACTTAATAGAGAGGAAGGCCTTGGAGACCTCCTACCACAATTTGGGATTTGCTCCCTTTTTGGTGAGGGCAACCAAGGGAGCTACCAAAGTTGAGAAGTGGGGAATGAAATGGCGATAGTAATTAATGAACCCCATAAAGCGCTGCACCGCTTTGAGAGAATGGGGTTCCTGCTAGTCCATCACAGCCTGAAGCTTGGCAGGATCCATAGCCAATCCCTGGGCAGAAATTATATAGCAAAGGAAAGACAAGGACTCCTGCTCAAACACACACTTCTCTAACTTGGCTTTGAGGGAATTTGCCGGTAGGAGGTCGAAGACTTTGCAAACATCTCTCCGGTCGGAGTCTATATCTGGAGAGTAGATGAGAATATCATCCAAATAGACTACAACCAAGGTGGAGAGCATATCCCAGAACATATCATTCACAAAGTCTTGGAAAATGGCAGGAGCATTACAGAGCCCGAAGAGCATCACCAGGTATTCATAGTGCCCATCCCTGGTGTTAAATGCTGTCTTCCAATCATCCCCCTCACGGATGCGAATCAGGTTGTAAGCACCCCACAGGTCAAGTTTAGTAAATACCCACGCTCCCCGCAACCTATCGAATAGCTCTGATATCAGAGGCAGAGGGTATTTGTTCTTAACGGTGATGGCATTAAGACCCCTGTAATCAATGCATGGACGTAGTTCTCCGTTCTTCTTCTGCACGAAGAAGAACCCAGCTCCTGCAGGTGACACTGACTTCCTAATGAATCCTCTTGCCAGATTCTCCTGGATGTATTGGGACATCTCCTCTGTCTCTGGGAGAGACAGGGGATAGACTCAACCCTGGGGAGGCTCTGCACCAGGCAAGAGGTCAATAGGACAGTCATAGGGGTGGTGGGGCCGAAGGGTCTCCGCAGCCCTCTTGGAGAATATGTCCGCATAGGGTCAATAGTGCTTGGGGAGAGAGGAAAGATCTGCGGGTACTTCAGTTGTAGCACCCTGAGTGCACTCCCTCAGACATCTGCCCTCACACGATTCACTCCATCCCAAAATTCTCCCTGAGGATCACTCTATATGAGGGGAGTGGTAACGTAACCAGAGTATCCCTAGCAGAATCTCATCTATTCCCTCAGGAATGACAAGAAGGGAAATAATTTCCTGATGGGATGGAGACATGGATAATGAAAATAGGATGGTCTGGTGTGTTATTTGTGATCTCAGTGTCGACCCATTCACCACTCGTACAGACACCGGCTTGGCGAGCATCACAAGGGGTATTGCATGGCGTTGGGCGAAGGCAGAGGACATAAATTTCCCCTCCGCCCCAGAATCCACCCAAAGATCGACTGTAAGAGTGGATGGGCCTATAGTAATTGTCCCCTTGAAGGACAGTTTGGAGGAAAACGTCGCCGTGTCTCGTGTATCTCCTCCAACAACCACTAGATACGTTTTCCCGACCGCTGGGAACATCTGGAGGCAAGATGTCCTGACTGCTGGCAAACATGGCAGCTTGAGTGCACGAGCTGCCTGGGACTTAGATCCCGCTCGTGACATCTCCATGGCCTCATGTGACTCGGACGCCCGGACCCGAGATTCCAAAGGTTTGGTGAAGGTGGGAGCCAGCCGAAACCTCTGCCTACTCTGAGCTCGCTCTAACCTCCGCTCGCTAAAACGGAGGTCAATGCGAGTTGATACAAGTATTAGCTCCTCCAGTGTGGCGGGAATCTCCCTGTGGCCAAAGCGTCCTTTACATGGTCAGCCAGCCCCCTCCAAAATATAGAGATGAGGGCTTTATCCGGCCACTCCAGCTCAGATGCTAAAGTCCGGAAGTGGACGGAAAAATGGCTGACCATGGAAGAGCCTTGGGTCAATGCCAGCAGTTGGAGCGCCGTATCATGGGTAACTCGAGGTCCTAAAAAGACCTGTTTCAGAGTGCTCAGAAACAACAGAGCACTCAGCACCACATGATCGTCGAACTCCCACAGCGGCGTAGCCCACTCCAATGCCCTGTCCGACAAGAGGGATATACTGAATCCCACTTCAGCCTGCTCTGAGGTGAAACATGTAGCCAGGAGCTCAAGGTGTATCGCACACTGATTCGTGAATCCCCTGCATGACTTGTTATCGCCAGAGTACCTTTCTGGCAGCAAGAGGCGGGATAAGGTCAGAACAGAGGTGGCAGTGGACAAACTTGCTGCAGCCACGCTAGCAGCCTGAACAGCTCCTGTGGTAACATTCACAGCTGAAGTTGTGCACTCAAGAGCCGCCAACCTGCCCTCCAGCTGCTGGATGTACCGCTGCAGTCGCTGTTCGTCTGCCATTCTAGCCAGACCCTGGCGCTAGTATACTGTTAGGGCTGGCGGAACGCACCGAGTAAATATTGAGATAATTTAGGTGCGTTCGCAGCCCGGGGTATATGCCGGCACTATATGGCGGTACAATGCCTGAATAGACACGGGATAAGTCACCCGGTCTATATAGGAACGAGCTCTGTTACTTCACAGAGTCGCCGGGATTAGTATAATGCTGTGCCCTGTTAACCTCACAGAGGATCACAGCTAACTAACAGAGCAGGTAGCATACAGTGGTCATACAGTCAGCATAGCACACAAACAATTCCTCTCCAGAGGTGCCGGAATTCTAGTGGCTATACACCAGCCCTAAATTCACATATAGAAACTCCTCTCCGGAGGCCCCGGAATTCTAGTGGCTATACTGCCATCTCTGAACATATGCAGACACAGACCACAAGGTAGCTAAGCTCATAAACATAGGTTGATACTAGCGCATAGCTGTGCGGCCATGCAAACCTTTTATAGAGAGAGCTCTCCAGGACCTTCCAAGTGGTCCAATAGGAACCGCTTCAGGACCCGAGCATGTGACCCCCGACCTCCAATGAGAGGTCCTCCCCTGGGCATTCTCAGTAGTGCAAAAGCAGGACTTAGTCCCAGGGGCATCTGCTCGCCGTAGAACACTGCTGGTTACAATAGCTGAGCCTGGAAAATCAGCAGTAACCAAGCGCACAGTATCTGCCTGAGCCAGATGCTGGGACCGATGTCTCCGATGAGCAGGCTCCACTGCGGTGAAAGAAGAATAGGAGACCGCAGCGGAGGTGGCTCGAGATTCCGCCTGTGCAACACACTATAGCATGATGTCCCACCCTGGGCCAAAGTAACAAAAAAATATTTACATGTGTAAAAAAAAAAATCCTTACTAAATTAAAAAATTTATATATTGTTCCAATAAATACATTTCTTTATGTAAATAAAAAAAACAATAAAAGTACACATATTTAGTAACGCCCGACCTATAAAAGTGTCCCATTAGTTAACCCCTTCAGTGAAAACCGTAAAAAAAAAATGAGGCAAAAACAATGCTTTATCATCATACCACCGATCAAAAAGTGGAATAACAGGCGATCAAAAAGATGGATATAATCAAACATGGTACCACCGAAAACGTCATCTTGTCCCGCAAAAAACAAGCCACCATACAGCATCATCAACAAAAAATATAAAAGTTATAGCCCTCAGAATAAAGCGATGCAAAAATAATAATTTTTTTTTTCTGTAAAATAGATTTTATTGTATAAAAGCACCAAAACATAAAAGGAGATATAAATGAGGTATCATGGTAATTGTACTGACCCGAAGAATAAAACTGCTTTATCAATTTTACCAAACGCGGAACGGTATAAACGCTGACCCAAAAGAAATTCACGAATTGCTGGTTTTTGTTCATTCTGCCTAACAAAAATCGGAATAAAAAGCGATCAAAAAATGTCATGTGCCCGAAAATGGTACCAATAAAAACGTCAACTCGTTCTGCAAAAAACAAGACCTCATATCACTCTGTGGACCAAAATATGGAAAATTTAAAGCTCTCAGAATGTGGTAAGCAAAAAATATTTTTTGCAATAAAGAGCGTGTCACAGCTGCCAAACATAAAAACCAGCTATAAAAACCTGCTATAAATATTGAATCAAACCCCCTTCATCACCCCCTTAGTTAGGGAAAAATAATAAAATTAAAAAAATGTAATTATTTCAATTTTCCCATTAGGGTTAGGGTTGGGGCTAAAGTTAGGGTTGGGTCTAAAGTTAGGGTTAGAGTTGGGGCTAAAGTTAGGGTTGGGGCTAGAGTTGGGGTTAGGGTTTGGATTATGTTTACGGTTGGCATAGGGGTGTGTCAGGGTTAGGGGTATTGTTAGGGTTGGGATTAGGGTTAGGGGTGTGTTGGGGTTAAGGGTATATTAGGGTTGAGATTAGGGTTAGGGGTGTTTTCGGGTTAGGTTTGTGGTTAGGGTTGGGACTAGGATTAGGTGTGTGTTGGGGTTAGGGGTGTGGCTAGGGTTGGGATTAGGGTTAGTGGTGTGTTGGGGTTAGGGTTGGAGTTAGAATTGGGAGGTTTTCACTGTTTAGGCACACCAGGGGCTCTCCAAATGAGACATGGCGTCCTATCTCAATTCCAGCCAATTTTGCATTGAAAAGTTAAATGGCGCTCCTTCCCTTCTGAGCTCTGCCATGCGCCCAAACAGTGGTTTACTCCCACATGTAGGGTATCAGCGTACTCAGGACAAATTGATCAATAACTTTTGGGGTCCAATTTCTCCTGTTACCCTTGGGAAAATAAAAAATTGGGGCAAAAAATCAAGATAAGATTTTTTATTTTTATGGCTCTACAAACTTCTGTGAAGCACTTGGAGGTTCAATGTGCTCACCACACATCTAGATAAGTTCCTTAGGGGGTCTACTTTCCAAAATGGTGTCACTTTTGGGGGTTTCCACTGTTCAGGCACATCAGGAGCTCTCCAAACGAAACATGGCGTCCTATGGTAACGTTCACACTAGCGTTATGCTAGTGTGCGTCGGGTTAGCGTCGGGCGACGCAGCGGCGATGCACGCGTCATGCGCCCCTATGTTTAACATGGGGGACACATGCGTTTTTGTTTGTTGCGTTGTGCGACGCATGCGTCTTTTTTGCCGCTAGCGTCGGACCAAGAAAACGCAACAAGTTGCATTTTTCTTGCGTCCGATTTTCGGCAAAAAACGACGCATGCGTCGCAAAACGCAGCGTTTTTGCATGCGTTTTGCCACGTTTTTGCGTGCGTTGTGCGTTGCGTCACCGACGCAGCGGCGCACAACGCTAGTGTGAACGTAGCCTATCTCAATTCCAGCCAATTTTGCATTGAAAAGTCAAATGGCGCTCCTTCCCTTCTGAGCTCTGCTATGCGCCCAAACAGTGGTTTACACCCACATATGGGGTATCAACATACTCAGGAAAAATTGCACAACAACTTTTTGGGTCCAATTTCTGCTAATACTCTTGGTGAAATAAAGCAAATTGGATCTGAAGTAAATTTTTTGTGAAAAAAAGTTAAATGTTCTTTTTTTTTTAAACATTCCAAAAATTCCTGTGAAACACCTGAAGGGTTAATAAACTTCTTGAATGTGATTTTGAGCACCTTGAGGGGTGCAGTTTTTTGAATGGTGTCACACTTGGGTATTTTCTATCATATAGACCCCTCAAAGTGACTTCAAATGTGATGTGGTCCATAAAAAATGGTGCTGTAAAAATGAGAAATTGCTGGTCAACTTTTAACCCTTATAACTCCCTAACAAAAAAAAGTGGTTCCAAAATTGTGCTGATGTAAAGTAGACATGTGGGAAATGTTACTTATTAAGTATTTTGTGTGACATATCTCTGTGATTGAAAATTCAAAGTAGGAACATTGTTACATTTTCAAAATTTTTGCCAAATTTCCATTTTTTCCCACAAATAAACTCAAGTAATGTCAAGGAAATTTTACCACTACCATGAAGTACAATATGTCGTGAGAAAACAATGTCAGAATCACCAGGATCCATACAAGCGTTCCAGAGATATAACCTCACAAAGGGACAGTGGTCAGAATTGTAAAAATTGGCCCGGTCATTAACGTGCAAACCATTCTTGGGGGTAAAGGGGTTAAATTAATAACTAGAGATGAGTGAATTTATATAATTCAAGCAGAATTCCTGAAATTTGCTGCTTTACTCAAATTCAAACATTTTGAGATTCAATTCCTGGTTCACAAAAAAAAAACCTTGCCCAGCACCACTTCCCACTTCCCTTTTTACAGATTATCATAAATTGTACAATGGTGGTCAGTGCCTGGGCTATTAGAGATCAGTGGTTCCCAGTTGGGCACAGTTTGTATGGCACAGTCATTTTCCATCTCCACAGTCACTGGGTAAGGGTACCATCACACAGTGGCATTTTGATCGCTACGACGGCACGATTCGTGACGTTCCAGCGATATAGTTATGATCTCGCAGTGTCTGACACGCTCCTGCGATCAGGGACCCCGCTGAGAATCGTATGTCGTAGCAGATCGTTTGAAACTTTCTTTCTTTCGTCTAGTGTCCCGCTGTGGCGGCATGATCGCATGGTGTAACAAAGGTGTGCACGATATTGTATACGATGTGCGCATAGTAACCAACGGCTTCTACATCGCACATACGTCATGAAATTATCGCTCCAGCGTCGTACATTGCAAAGTGTGACAGCAGTCTACGACGCTGGAGCGATATTGTTACGATGCTGGAGCGTCACGGATCGTGCCGTCGTAGCGATCAAAATGCCACTGTGTGACGGTACCCTAAGTCTCTCCCTTCTGGAGAGCTTCTATTGTCAGTGGAGCCCTCTCTCTCCTTTAGAGTGTAAGCTGTTCTGCTCAGCATGGGTCCTCTGCCTCACTTGTAAAGTGTAAGCTCTTATGATCAACTAGGACCTTTCTCCTGTAGATTGTAAGGTCTTATGGTCAGTGAGGGTCCAGCATCTCGCCTGTAAAGTTCTGAAGTGCTAGGAAATAAAAGGAAGTGAAATAGAGTTTTATCAAATTAAAATTTAAATTAAAAAAGGTTATGCTAACCTGGTCAAGTTGTCATCTCACAACAATTAGAGAGCATGTAATCCTAGCTACTGCAGGTCCATGGGTCCTAGGGCCAGATGTAATCTTGAATAAGGAAAAATTGTGGCTATTCCGCCCTGCTTGTGAATGAAGGGCAATTTCAGGTGCAAACAAGAAGGGTATGCTTTTTTTTTTATTGTCAACGCATTTCAAAATAACTTACTTCTTCCTCAGCACAAAAACCATATGCAAGCTAACAGGATACAAACATGTTTATAGTGATGGCATTTCAAATTGTGGCATCAAAAGGGACATGATGTGTAAAAGTTTATCATGTCAGTTTTAACTAATGTTCTGTAAGTGGTTTAAAAAGATAAAAGCTACGAAATTAGAAAGAACTCAATGACAATACAATAAAATAAAACAATATGGATTAATACAAAAATAAATACTGCATATGTCTGTAATAAAATCACCTATTCATGCAAAAATTAAGTGTGTAAAATATGGATGTATATGATGGATTTGAACACATGGTGGCAGCATGGTGGTTCAGTGGTTAGCACTGAAGCCTTGCAGCACTGGAGTCCTGGGTTCAAATCCCATCAAGGACAACCTCTGCAAGGAGTTTGTATGTTTCCCCCGTGTTTGTGTGGGTTTCCTCCCACATTCCAAAAACATACTGGGAATTTAGATTGTGAGCTACATGGGGACAGTGATTATAATGTGTGCAAACTGTAAAGCGCTGCGGAATATATTAACGCTATATAAAAATAAAGATTATTATTAATTCATGAGATCGTATTTCCAAGGTTAATGATAGTGGTGCATTGCTAGGGTGCCACAGAAGAGAAAATGAATGGAACTACAGTAGATTGGAAAGGATTCACAAATTAACAAAATTTATTTTGTAAAAAGGAGTAAAGTGACTGTAACGGGGTCTACTGTGCTGTAGTACCTCTTTCAGCACCCCCCGTGTTTCAGGAGGTCCACTCTGCTTTTGCTGGATTCTGAATGAAGGACGCTGGCTGGAATTCCTTGATTACGTGAGAGCATATAAAAGCTGACTGCTACTCCACGTATTTCCAGTCTAAACGAACACACTTTATTCACAGCACACAGAATATATAACACAGATACACAGGGCAGGCCAATAGAAAAAGCAGGCCAGACATACATTACAATAGCCGCAGGGGGCCGGAGCCTGCTGATATTTACTGTGGGAATTACAAAGGGGGGGAGGTCAGAAGGAGAATATCTTGTCCCCTCTGACCAGGGGCGCAGCCTGTGGACTGATGCATTTCACATGGAACCTATTATACATAATATATACTGCATAACATATTCTTGGTGGTCTTCACCCCAGTGTACCTGGTCCCATGTTTTAGACTGAGTCCTCTCCCCTAAGACATCAGGCAAGGGAAGTCCGGCTAAATCCTCTGCTTCAGGTGCACAGATGGCCACTACCTCTTCAGGGCGCTCCCGATAGGGCTTCAGCATATTCACGTGGAACATGCGGATAACCCTGGGATCGTCACAATCAGCGAAAATATAGGTGGTTTCGGCTATTTTCCCCACTACCTGGTAGGGCCCCTGCCATGCAGCTTGGAACTTGTTCTGCCTAGTGGGCTCTAACACCAGGACCTTCTGCCCTATTTCCAAGGTGTGCTCTCTGGCCCTCCGATCGTACCATACGTGCTGGCGCCGCTGGGCCACCTGCATGTTCCCATGTACAGCCTGGGTCAGCTCCTGTAGGTGGTCCCGGAATTCCAGCACATAGGGTACAATAGGTACCCCTTCTATGATGCCCTCCCCTTCCCAGTGTTCTAGCACTAAGTCTAGGGGTCCCCTTACCCATCTCCCGTGTACCAGTTCGAATGGGGAGAACCCCGTGGATTCTTGAGGCACCTCTCGATAGGCAAACAGGAGGTGAGGCAAAAATTTCTCTCAGTCCCTGTAGGTCCTGGTAAAAGTCCCAATGAGTTGTTTTAACGTCCTGTTAAAGCGTTCACACAACCCATTGGTTGCGGGTGGTATGGGGTGCTTCTAATGGAATTTACGCCACACAGTTTCCACAGTTGGTTGGTCACCTCTGCTGTAAACTGGGTACCCTGGTCTGAGATAATCTCCCGGGGAAATCCAACTCGTGAGAAAACCTGGAGCAGGGCAGCCGCCACCGTCTCTGCCAGTATGTTAGGTAACGCAACCGCCTCTGGATACCGTGTGGCATAATCTACCACTGTCAATATATACCTTTCCCTGACGGACTGGGTTTGGCTAACGGCCCTATCAGATCGACCGCTACTCGGCTAAATGGTTCCTCCACAATGGGGAAGGGGTGTAATTTGGCCGTGCATCGATCTCCCCTCTTGCCAATGCGCTGGCAACTGTCACAGGTCTGGCAGTATTGATGAACATCATAGGTTACCCCCGGCCAAAAGAAGTTTTGTGTCAGATGATGCCTGGTGTGACTGACGCCGAAGTGCCCGGTCAAGGGTATGTCATGAGAGATTCGCAGTAACTCCTGCCTATACTTCTTGGGAACTACCAGCTGTCATTTTATAGTGGGGCTCGTCCCTGTGTGGTGCTGCTCTGTGATCCGGTAGAGGAGTCCCTGCTTCCATATAAACTGTTCCCCTTCCAGTACCCCTCTCCCCTCCTGTGCCTTCCCACGATATCCCTCCAATGAAGGATCCTCAAGTAACTCCCTCTTAAATTCATCTGGGTTGGCCCAAGAAATGTGTCTGGCTATGGGAATATGTGTAGGGCTGGGATGTCTTACCTGGGCCTCCTCTGAGTGTGATTCCGCCTCTGCAGCTCGAGCTTGTCTCCGGGTGGTCACAGGATATGTCTCAGCCAGAGGGGCAACCGAGAAGGCAGACAACATGGGCCCCAAGTCATTTCCCAGCAAAACATCTGCAGGCAAATCCTCCATCAAGCTGACCTCAACAAGGCCATCCCCAACTCCCCAGATCAGGTGAATCCTGGCAGTGGGCAGTCGATGTATGGCTCCCCCTGCTACATGGACTGCCACTGTCCGGTCCGTCTTCTCTTGGTCCTGGACGAGATGAGGCTTCACAAGGGTCAAAGTTGCTCCGGAATCTCTTAGTCCCTGCATGCGTTTCCCATTAACCCACACGACCTGTCGATGCTGTTGTCGATTATCTGCCCGGGCTGCCTGCATGGGGTCTACTTCATGCAGCACTTTCTCCATGTCTTCCACCCCTTGGTTAGTTGTAGCCCCCAATGCCGGGTCAGCTTCACCTTGGTAGCAGTGTTCAGGCGGAAGGTAGCTGTTCCCGCCTTTGGCCACTGGGTATGCTGAGTCCGGTTGGGACATTGTCTTTGCAGGTGGCCCAGCTGACGGCAGGTGTGGCATCGCGCCCCAGGGGAACTGTGGTAGGCCGGGTTTCTAGCTGGTCCCCCTACAATCTTCGGTGGTTTGGGGCCCTCCAGGTCCATGGGTGGACCCCTAGTGACCATCTTTGATCCTGACAACTGAGGCCTCCTGGCGTCATGATGTTCATAGGCCAGACGAGCGGCTTCCTCAAGAGTCATTGGCCGCCTGTCCCGAAGCCATTCCTGTGTCTCGGGGTTTAGTCCATTAAAGAATCATTCTAACAAGAAGAGCTGGAGGACATCCTCCTTTGTGGTTGCTTGGCTCACTTGTACCCACTGTAGCAGTGACCGCCGTAATTTACAGGCCCATTCAGCTTGGGTATCGGTTACTCGTTTTATAAGTCCGCGGAAATTTTGGCGGTATGCGCATACCGGGCCAAGATCAATTCTTTGATCCGCTCATAGTCCATACAGTCCTCATCAGGTACCGTGCGATAGGCGTCCGCTGCCCGGCCTGTCAGCTTGCTGGCCAGAATCTGAACCCGTTCCTCCGGCTTCACTTGATGAAGGGCACACTGCCGCTCAAAGTCCTGCAGAAAGCCATCAATGTCTTCCTCTGCCTCCCCCAACTGTCGGAAGGCATTATACTGGATCTTTTTGTGGCTTACTGTTGAAGGTACCTGGGCGGAGGCCAGAGCTCCCCTTGCTCGCTGACTCTCCTCTCTCCGCTCTGCCATCTCCATCTTGGCCAGCTCCACTTTGGTCCGCTCTGCCATCTCCATCTTGGTTAGCTATATCCTAGTCCGCTCGGCCATCTCTTCCTTCAGATTAGTACGCACATCAGCCATCACCTCTCGTATGATCTCTACTGCAGGGTTTGGGCCATAGAACGCCAGTCTGTTCTTTACCTCCCTCTGGAATTCAGTCTCCTCCACGTTCACATTGGGGGGCGCTGCACTGTTGTGTTTCATGATGGCTGCTATCAAATCCGCTTTTGTTTTGTTGCTGGCGATTAACCCTCGGGCTTCCACCAGATCTTTTAATGTAGTCTTCTTTAACTTCTGTTAGTTGTCCTCCATTCATTCCTTTCCTCCTGTAGAAGGGGTATCACATCCCGCTGTCTGCCAACAGTGTAACGGGGTCTGCTGTGCTGTAGTACCTCTTTCAGCACCCCCCGTGTTTCAGGAGGTCCACTCTGCTTTTGCTGGATTCTGAATGAAGGACGCTGGCTGGAATTCCTTGATTACGTGAGAGCATATAAAAGCTGACTGCTACTCCACGTATTTCCAGTCTAAAACAACACACTTTATTCACAGCACACAGAATATATAACACAGATACACAGGGCAGGCCAATAGAAAAAGCAGGCCAGACATACATTACAATAGCCGCAGGGGGCCAGAGCCTGCTGATATTTACTGTGGGAATTACAAAGGGGGGGGGGTCAGAAGGAGAATATCTTGTCCCCTCTGACCAGGGGCGCAGCCTGTGGACTGATGCATTTCACATGGAACCTATTATACATAATATATACTGCATAACATATTCTTGGTGCTGGGGGTTCTGTAACAGTGACATAAAAATATCTATGTGTAAAAGATGCAAGTGTTTTTATTTACAACACTTGTGGTTATATAAATTGATCTTGTTCAAAAAGAACATGTGATTCAAAAAGACTATGAGACATAGTGTGGGAAAATTTGTAAAGTTGTAAAGTTCCCTTCTGATCTTCAGTGAACTTAGGGATCAGGCGTTTCCCAGCTGCATAGATTGGAAGCTGGGGGAACAGTGACATAAAGAAAATAAAGAAAAAGAAATCCGTTAATATGAATACTCCTTTATATACTGATGGAAGTAATAGAGTGTTCAAAAATAGAAATAATTGCATCAACAAGAAATCAGATCAAGAGGGGACATGGAATAACACATCTATATATATAATTGCCTAAGGGTTTTTCCGTCTGTCTGTCTGTCTGTCTGTCTGTCCAGGAAATCCCGCGTCTCTGATTGGTCGAGGTCGCCAATCAGGACGTCATAAAGGACGTAGAAATTCCACGTTTCTGATTCAGCGACGGGCACAGTATCGACGTAGATGTCATAATGGTTGCCATGGCGACGATGATGTCATAAAGGTTGCCTCGACCAATCAGCGACGGGCACAGTCTGCCGCGAATTCTGGAATCATCATTGTCCATATACTACGGGGACATGCATATTCTAGAACAACCGATGCGTTCGAATGGGGCCACAGCATGGCGACGATGATGTCATAAAGGTTGCCTCGACCAATCAGCGACGGGCACAATCTGCCGCGAATTCTGGAATCATCATTGTCCATATACTACGGGGACATGCATATTCTAGAATACCCGATGCGTTCGAATGGGGCCACAGCATGGCGACGATGATGTCATAAAGGTTGCCTCGACCAATCAGCGACGGGCACAGTCTGCCGCGAATTCGCCTCGACCAATCAGCGAAAGGCACAGTATCGACGTAGATGTCATAATGGTTGCCATGGCGATGATGATGTCATAAAGGTTGCCTCGACCAATCAGCGACGGGCACAGTCTGCCGCGAATTCTGGAATCATCATTGTCCATATACTACAGGGACATGCATATTCTAGAATACCCGATGCTTTAGAATCTGCTGGCTTCCATTACCTGTGCTGTGGAAAGGCAACAAGAGGGAGGGCTCTGTGCGCAGTCATGGGATGCTTTTACCTCACCACAGTGTGGCTGGCTGCCACAATTAAGAGGTTAGTCTTTCCAAAACACAATAAAGCACTCTGCCACTTCGTTAGTGAACTATAACTCCCAGCATGTCATAGGATCTGCAGGACATGCTGGAAGTTATAGTTCTCCCATTGGATTTTAAAGCAGCACTCCAGTGTTATTTTGCAGTGCTGGAGTGGTGCTTTAAATATAAGCCCTGTGCCCCCATTCTTATACTCCCCTCCAACATCTTCATATAGTACTGTACAGACACCACACTGGTCCTGCAGCTTCCAACATAATAACATACTATTATATACTAGATTGTGGCCCGATTCTAACGCATCGGGTATTCTAGAATATGCATGTCCCTGTAGTATATGGACAATGATGATTCCAGAATTCGCGGCAGACTGTGCCCGTCGCTGATTGGTCGAGGCAACCTTTATGACATCATCATCGCCATGGCAACCATTATGACATCTACGTCGATACTGTGCCCGTCGCTGATTGGTCGAGGCGAATTCGCGGCAGACTGTGCCCGTCGCTGATTGGTCGAGGCAACCTTTATGACATCATCGTCGCCATGCTGTGGCCCCATTCGAACGCATCGGGTATTCTAGAATATGCATGTCCCCGTAGTATATGGACAATGATGATTCCAGAATTCGCGGCAGATTGTGCCCGTCGCTGATTGGTCGAGGCAACCTTTATGACATCATTGTTGCCATGGCAACCATTATGACATCTACATCGATACTGTGCCCGTCGCTGAATCAGAAACATAGATAACACATCTATATATATAATTGTCTAAGGGTTTTTCTGTCTGTCTGTCTGTCCTGGAAATCCCGCGTCTCTGATTGGTCGAGGCCGCCAGGCCTCCATCAATCAGCGACGGGCACAGTATCGACTTAGAAATCCCGCGTCTCTGATTAGTCGAGGCTGCCAGGCCTCGACCAATCAGCAACGGGCACAGCGACGATGATGTCATAATGGTTGCCATGGCGACGATGATGTCATAAAGGTTGCCTCGACCAATTAGCGACGGGCACAGTCTGCTGCGAATTCTGGAATCATCATTGTCCATATACTACGGGGACATGCATATTCTAGAATACCCGATGCGTTAGAATCGGGCCACAATCTAGTGATATCATAATCACCATGGCAACCATTATGACATCATCATCATCACCATGGCAACCTTTATGACATAACCGTCACCACTGCAACCTATTATGACATCATCATCGCCATGGCAACCATTATGACATAATCATCACCATGGCAACCATTATGAGATCATCATCACAATGGCAACCATTATGACATAACGGTCACCATGGCAACCATCTATATATATAATTGTCTAAGGGTTTTTCCGTCTGTCGATCTTTCTGTCTGTCTGTCTGTCTTTCTGTCTGTCTGTCTGTCTGTCCAGGAAATCCCACGTCTCTGATTGGTCGAGGCCGCCAGGCCTCGACCAATCAGCGATGGGCACAGCGACAATGATGTCATAAAGGACGTAGACATCCCGTGTGTCTGATTGGTCGAGGCCGCCAGGCCTCGACCAATCAGCAACGGGCACAGCGACGATGATGTCATAATGGTTGCCATGGCGACGATGATGTCATAAAGGTTGCCTCGACCAATCAGCGACGGGCACAGTCTGCCGCGAATTCTGGAATCATCATTGTCCATATACTACAGGGACATGCATATTCTAGAATACCCGATGCGTTAGAATCGGGCCACAATCTAGTTATATATATATATATATATATATATATATTTGTCTAAGGGTTTTTCCGTCTGTCAGTCTTTCTGTCTGTCTGTCTTTCTGTCTGTCTGTCTGTCTGTCCTGGAAATCCCGCCTCTCTGATTGGTCGAGGCCGCCAGGCCTCGACCAATCAGCGACGAGCACAGCGACGATGATGTCATAAAAGACGTAGATATCCCGCGTCTCTGATTGGTCGAGGCCGCATCGTTAGATGACGTTTTCAGTGGTAACTTTTTTATTTACATCCATCTTTTTTAATGCGTTTTATTGCATTTTTTGTTCTGCGGTATGATGATAAAGCATTGATTTTTGCCTCATTTTTTTTACGGTGTTCACTGAAGGGGTTAACTAGTGGAACAGTTTTATAGAGCGGGTTGTTACGGACACGGCAATACCAAATATGTATACTTTTTTTATGGCTGATCTGACACTCTGCACGGCAGAGTATCAGATCAGCGATCTGACAGGTTGGGAAGGAGGCATGCTGCTTCCTGCTTTCAGCAGGCGCTCACAAGCCACCTTCCCTGCACGACCTGGAAGGACCCCACAGCCATCTTGGTGCCGGGGGTCTTCATGGAGACCATCAGAACAATGCGATCACATCTCGTTGTTCTGCTGGAAGTGTGCAGGGAGCCCCCTCCCTGTGCGATGTTTCTCTATGTTGCTGTCACTACTGACAGTGGCATCAGAGGGATTAAATGCCCATGATCGGTGCTAGCAGGGGTTCTGCAGGGTGTCAGCTGTGTGTGACACTCAGTGTGAGGCCGCACGATTGTGGCACGATTGTGGCCTGGCGGCCTCGACCAATCAGCGACGGGCACAGCGATGATGATGTCATAATGGACGTAGACATCCCGCGTCTGATTGGTCGAGGCCTGACGGCCTCGACCAATCAGCAACGGGCACAGTATCGACGTAGATGTCATAATGGTTGCCATGGCGACGATGATGTCATAAAGGTTGCCTCGACCAATCAGCGACGGGCACAGTCTGCCACGAATTCTGGAATCATCATTGTCCATATACTACGGGGACATGCATATTCTAGAATACCCGATGCGACGGGCACAGCATCGACGTAGAAATCCCGCGCCTCTGATTGGTCGAGGCTGCCAGGCCTCGACCAATCAGCGACGGGCACAGTGACGATGATGTCATAATGGTTGCCATGGCGATGATGTCATAAAGGTTGCCTCGACCATTTAGCGACGGGCACAGTCTGCTGCGAATTCTGGAATCATCATTATCCATATACTACGGGGACATGCATATTCTAGAATACCCGATGCGCCAGCCGGCCTCTACCAATCAGCGACGGGCACAGTCTTCCGCGAATTCTGGAATCATCATTGTCCTCCACTGCTGTCAAGTGCCGCCATTGTGTTGTCTGAGGGTCTAATTGTCTGTCTGTCTCAGATATCAGCCAATCAGCGATATTAGTGCGGTATTTAAACACCACTGACAGCGCAACATACATACATACATACATACATACATATTATAGAATACCCGATGTGTTTGAATCGGGCCACAATCTAGTATATATATATATATATATATATATATATATATATATATATATATATATATATATATATAGTAACGTTGCGCTCACTGCATGTGTTGGGTGACACTCGCTTGGCTACGGGATAAATGCACATGGGCATGGGTTTTAACACATAAACAGTCTATTTGGTTTATTTAAGCAGTTATAATCCATAGAAACATGAACCAAATGCAAACAGTCTTTACATAAAGCTTCACATCATCATTTGCGGCACTAAGCACGCTGATCCTTAGCTGACTAGATTGTGGCCCGATTCTAACGCATCGGGTATTCTAGAATATGCATGTCCCCGTAGTATATGGACAATGATGATTCCAGAATTCGCGGCAGACTGTGCCCGTCGCTGATTGGTCGAGGCAACCTTTATGCCATCATCGTCGCCATGGCAACCATTATGACATCTACGTCGATACTGTGCCCGTCGCTGATTGGTCGAGGCGAATTCGCGGCAGACTGTGCCCGTCGCTGATTGATCGAGGCAACCTTTATGACATCATCCTCCCCATGCTGTGCCCGTCTCTGATTGGTCGAAGCCTGGCGGCCTCGACCAGAGACGCGGGATTTCCAGGACAGACAGACGGAAAAACCCTTAGACAATTATATATATATAGATATATTATAGACTGTTTATATCTTTGCCAGTGTGCAAACTGAAAAAAATCAGCAGGGGATCAAATACTTATTTCCCCCACAGTATGTATATATATGTATATATATGTATATATATATATATATATATATATATATATATATATATATATACATATATATATACATATATATAGACTAGATTGTGGCCCGATTCTAACGCATCGGGTATTCTAGAATATGCATGTCCCCGTAGTATATGGACAATGATGATTCCAGAATTCGCGGCAGACTGTGCCCGTCGCTGATTGGTCGAGGCAACCTTTATGACATCATCGTCGCCATGCTGTGCCAGTCTCTGATTGGTCGAGGCCTGGCGGCCTCGACCAATCAGAGACACGGGATTTCCAGGACAGACAGACAGACAGACAGATCCACTTCTTTGCTTTAATAAACTCCTGGGTTGCTTTAGCTTTATGTTTTGGGTCATTGTCCATCTGTAGTATGAAACGACGACCAATCAGTTTGGCTGCATTTGGCTGGATCTGATCACTCAGTATGGCTCTGAATACCTCAGAATTCATTCAGCTGCTTCTGTCCTGTGTCACATCATCAATAAACACTAGTGACCCAGTGCCACTGGCAGCCATGCATGCCCAAGCCATCACACTGCCTCCGCCGTGTTTTACAGATGATGTGGTATGCTTTGGATCATGACCTGTACCACACCTTCGCCATACTTTTCTCTTTCCATCATTCTGGTAGAGGTTGATCTTGGTTTCATCTGTCCAAAGAATGTTCTTCCAGAACTGTGCTGGCTTTTTTAGAATTTTTTTTTTAACAAAGTCCAGTCTAGCCTTTTTTATTCTTGATGCTTATGAGTGGCTTGCACCGTGCAGTGAACCCCTCTGTATTTACTTTCATGCAGTCTTCTCTTTATGGTAGATTTGGATATTGATACGCCGACCTCCTGGAGAGTGTTGTTCACTTTGTTGACTGTTGTGAAGAGGTTTCTCAATCATACACCACTGTTGTCCTTTGTGGGCGCCCAGGTCTTTTTGCATTAATGAGTTCACCAGTGCTTTCTTTCTTTCCCAGGATGTACCAAACTGCAGATTTTGTCACTCCTAATGTTGTAGCAATTTCTCGGATGGGTTTTTTTCTGTTTTCGCAGCTTAGTTCTCGTGGGTGTCCTGCATTGCTGTATCACAGTCTCTTACAGACTCATTACTCACACAGTCGTACACAGTTCAGGATATCCTCCGGATAGCAGCCGGGCACCATATCCTCCTGTTTGCAATCGTTGCACATGCTAGTCCTCTTTCGGGTACAGGACATCCACCTCCGGGCACAGGACTGTCCACATCCGACTCCTATGGGCACAGGACATCCACCTCCGGGCACAGGACTGTCCACATCCGAGACCAGTACCATGGACGACTTGCATCTCTGTGTACACTGCAGGTACCAGGCTATTCAGCTGCCCTGGGTGCTGGCTCTGCTGGCCTCCATGCACTCTGCAGACCAGCACACACCAGACTGACACTGACGTGCACCTCGCACACCTGGCCTGACCTGGCCAGACACCTGACACAACCATACCCCTAAGTGCAGGGTTTTTAAACACACACAAACCTGTGGCCTTCAGCCACCTGGAAAACCCCTAGCGGCCTCGACCAATCAGAGACGCAGGATTTCCAGGACAGACAGACAGACAGACAGAAAGACAGACAGACAGACAGACAGACAGACAGACAGACAGACGGAAAAACCCTTAGACAATTATATATATAGATTGTCTAAGGGTTTTTCCGTCTGTCTGTCTGTCTGTCCTGGAAATCCCACGTCTCTGATCGGTCGAGGCCGCCAGGCCTTGACCAATCAGCGACGGGCACAGCATGGCGACGATGATGTCATAAAGGTTGCCTTGACCAATCAGCGACGGGCACAGTCAGCCGCGAATTCGCCTTGACCAATCAGTGACGGGCACAGCATCGACGTACATGTCATAATGGTTGCCATGGCGACGATGATGTCATAAAGGTTGCCTCGTCCAATCAGCGACGGGCACAGTCTGCCGCGAATTCTGGAATCATCATTGTCCATATACTACGGGGACATGCATATTCTAGAATACCCGATGCGTTAGAATCGGGCCACAATCTAGTCTATATATATAATTGCCTAAGGGTTTTTCTGTCTGTCTGTCTGTCTGTCCTGGAAATCCCGCGTCTCTGATTGGTCGAGGCCGCCAGGCCTCGACCAATCAGTGACGGGCACAGCGACGATGATGTCATAAAGGATGTAGACATTCCGCGTCTGATTGGTCGAGGCCGCTAGGCCTCGCCCAATCAGCAACGGGCACAGTATCGACGTAGCTGTCATAATGGTTGCCATGGCGACGATGATGTCATAAAGGTTGCCTCGACCAATCAGCGACGGGCACAGTCTGCCGCAAATTCTGGAATCATCATTGTCCATATACTACGGGGACATGCATATTCTAGAATACCCGATGCGTTAGAATCGGGCCAACATCTAGTTCCAAATAATTACACTGACCCTATAAGCATGGGAAAAAATAAAATTGAAAAGGAAAATCCCTGAGTGCAAAACACTAAAATTATATTCCGTGACCTTTAAACCCTCAAAGTCTACCATCACATGCTTTTTAGATGCAAAAAGACACTTGGAAAACATTAGGGAACAGATTAATAAAATCAATAGCGAAAGGAGGAATTCCTTTTCCCATGTAAATGGAAATAAAGATAATTTTGTTCCTATAACAATTTCCGCAGAAGGTGTAATAACTCTGGGATTAATTAACCCTCTTGATCCCATAAATGCTATCAAGTTGCCTACGCTAAAGAATTTTTCTAAACCAATATCTACAATTTACTGGATCCATCAATACGATACTACTCCTGATATGTTCTGTACTCAGGCTTTAATCCATGACAAAGATAACACTTCACAACAAACAAGGAACAAATGCCTGGGTTCCTTTTTTACCCCAAGCCCTCTCTACCAAGAAAAAACAAATATATTCTTAATTCTCACCAACACTGAGAAAAAGAAAAAGTCAAGATGAACCAGAGGAGGCAGAAACATAGAAAAAAAGGAAAACAGGACCATGTCCCAAGACCAAATAGACAAGCTATCAAACGTTTTTAATTTATCCAACCACATACTATCAGATAGGGAATCCTCTCTTTTGGCCAAATTACTCTCCATCTGTCCTACATCTCATTCCAAGGATTTTGCTCTTTTTCTGGATCTTCAAGTGTTCGTTAGAAAAATTAGCCTAAAATGACACTTTATTATTAATAAAGACATAGCTCTGCCTGTTCCTCCCATGCCTCAAAATGATAACAGCCATCATCTTGACGTAAAAACAAAATCCAATAGTTATCCTACTGAGAATACAGGGCATCATCTAAACACGTTTGTTGACTTAGTTGTCAGTAAATTCAAATCCATCACAGAAAAACCATTAATTCAACGTAAAACTACCGTATATACTCGAGTATAAGCTGAGAATTTCAGCCCATTTTTTTAGGCTGAAATTGCCCCTCTTGGCTTAGACTCGAGTCATTCCCAGAGGTCGGCAGGGGAGGGGGAGCCGCAGCTGTCTAATCATACTCACGTGCTCCTGGCACGGTCCATGCCGTTCCTGGTTCTCCGGGCGCTGACAGCTTCTTCCTGCAATGAATATGGACCAGACTCCACTCCTATAGGAGCCACATATTCATTACTGTAATGAGCCGTACCATGTGACCGCTCAATGTAGCAAGAAGCTGTCGGCGCCCGGAGAACCGGAGATGGCAGGGACCGCGCCAAAAGCAGGTGAATATGGGGGCATTGCGCGATATTCACCTGTCCCCCGATCCACCATCGGCGCCGCTCCATTTTCCGTGTCCTCTGCAGTGATGCTCAGGTCAGAGGGCGGGATGACGCGGTTAGTGTGCGCCCTCTGCCTGAATGTCAGTGGAGAGGACACGGAAGACACAGCAGCATCCTGTGGTGGAACGGGGGACAGGTGACTATTAGGGTTGAGCGACTTTTACTTTTATAGGATCGGGTTGGGTTTCACGAAACCTGACTTTCTCAAAAGTCGGGTCGAGTGAAATCGGCCGATCCTATAGAAAAGTCGGGGTCGGGGTCGGCCGAAACACGAAACCCAATGCAGTACAATGGGATACAATGGTTCCCAGGGTCTGAAGGAGAGGAAACTCTCCTTCAGGCCCTGGGATCCATATTTAAGTGTAAAATAAAGAATTAAAATAAAAAACATTGCTATACTTACCCTCTGACGCGCCCTGGTACTAACCGGCAGCCTTAACATAGTAACATAGTTAGTAAGGCCGAAAAAAGACATTTGTCCATCCAGTTCAGCCTATATTCCATCATAATAAATCCCCAGATCTACGTCCTTCTACAGAACCTAATTGTATGATACAATATTGTTCTGCTCCAGGAAGACATCCAGGCCTCTCTTGAACCCCTCGACTGAGTTCGCCATCACCACCTCCTCAGGCAAGCAATTCCAGATTCTCACTGCCCTAACAGTAAAGAATCTTCTTCTATGTTGGTGGAAAAACCTTCTCTCCTCCAGACGCAAAGAATGCCCCCTTGTGCCCGTCACCTTCCTTGGTATAAACAGATCCTCAGCGAGATATTTGTATTGTCCCCTTATATACTTATACATGGTTATTAGATCGCCCCTCAGTCGTCTTTTTTCTAGACTAAATAATCCTAATTTCGCTAATCTATCTGGGTATTGTAGTTCTCCCATCCCCTTTATTAATTTTGTTGCCCACCTTTGTACTCTCTCTAGTTCCATTATATCCTTCCTGAGCACCGGTGCCCAAAACTGGACACAGTACTCCATGTGCGGTCTAACTAGGGATTTGTACATGGGCGACCGCCCATGTGACCGCTCACGCGACCAATCACAAGCCGCGACGTCACCAAAGGTCCTTCAAGCGCTGATTCATAGGAAGGAAGGCTGCCGGTTAGTACCAGGGCGCGTCAGAGGGTAAGTATAGCAATATTTTTTATTTTAATTCTTTATTTTACACTTAAGTATGGATTCCAATACCGATTTCCGATATTGCAAACATATCGGAACTCAGTATCGGAATTCTGATACCAGATTCAGAAGATCGCCAACCTCATAGCCGACACCACACAGGGGTCGGGTCGGGTTTCATGAAACCCGACTTTGCCAAAAGTCGGCGACTTCTGAAAATGGCCGACCCATTTCGCTCAACCCTAGTGACTATAGCAAGTGCCAGGGGCCTGAGCGACGAGAGGTGAGTATGTGATTTTTTTTATTTTTTAATCGCAGCAACAGCATATGGGGCAAATGTCCGTATGGAGCATCTTATGGGGCCATAATCAGCATTTGTGGAGCATTACATGGGGCAAATATCTCTATGGAGCATCTTATGGGGCCATAATCAGCATTTGTGCAGCATTATATGGGGCAAATGTGTCTATGGAGCATCTTATGGGGCCATAATCAGCATTTATGCAGCATTATATGGGGCAAATATGGAGCATCTTATGGGGCCATAATCAGCATTTGTGCAGCATTATATGGGGCAAATGTGTCTATGGAGCATCTTGTGGGGCCATAATCAGCATTTGTGCAGCATTATATGGGGCAAATATCTCTATAGAGCATCTTCTGGGACCATAATCAGCATTTGTGCAGCATTATATGGGGCATATTTTAATATGTAGCATCTTATGGGGCCATCATAAGCTGTATGGAGCATTATATGGGGCTCCTGATTCAATATGGATATTCAAAAACACAACCTACTGATGTCTCAATTAATTTAACTTTTATTGGTATCTATTTTTATTTTTGACATTTACCAGTAGCTGCTGCATTTTCCTCCCTAGGCTTATATTCGAGTCATTAAGTTTTCCCATTTTTTTTGTGGCAAAATTAGGGGTCTCGGCTTATACTCGGGTCAGCTTATACCCGAGTATATACGGTACTCACAATCTAACAAGAATTGATAGAGAGGCTATTAGATCACTTAATAAAAATATGGATATAGTTATCAGATTGCAGCAGTAGACAAGGGGTTTTCATACAGAATTATGGGGATTACTGCAAGGAAGCACAGCAAATCATTTCAGACGCTGACAATTATGTTAAAGCATCTCCAGCTTTACTACAAAATGTGCTTCTACTCTATAATGCATTAATCAATAAAGCAGTCACTGATAATGTGTTGTATTCACGCAAAAAGATACTTTTGTCTGTTAAAAACAAATCTATTCCTTTTTCTATCACTTGCCAAAGATACACAAAAGCCTGATAAATCCACCAGGGAGACCCATCATTTCAGTGATAGAATCATTTGCGAGCAATCTTTCGGAATACATTGACAGAATCATGCAGATTCATGTCCTCACTCAGTCTAACCATACACCTTAGGGACTCTACCCAATTGATCCATATGTTACAAACTATTAAATGGAAACCATAATATAGTTTTTATAACACTTCATGTACAGTAGCTTCCATATATTCTAATATTTTGCATGACATTGGTCTTTTGTGCTTTGAGAAATACCTGGAAAAGGATACAAGCCCCTTTTTTATGTCAAAAATAGTTCATTTATGAATGTTTTTCATTAATCTTTAAGAATAACTATTTCATATTTCAAGGTGAATCATATCACGAGATATGTGAGACTGTGAAGGGGTCTAATGTCGCACCCACATATGCTAATCTATTTATGGGAATTTTTGAAGAATTGTACATACACAAGGGTAACTATAGGGATAACGTTATTATATATAAAAGATACATTGATGATCCTTTCTTCATATGGGATGATTTTGCAAAGGATATCCAGGCTTTTATCTGTGAGAATAATGCAAATGATTGAGGTCTCACTGTCTAGCTCACCATCACTGCACATCCCATAGATTTCCTTGACATCATTATTTTTACTTTGAAAGATCAGATTTGCACTAAGACTTTTTTCAAAAAGGTTGATGCCAACAGTTACAAACATTATAATAGTGGTCATTATAGTGAGTGGTTGGATTTAAAAAATTGCACGTTAGATTTTATCACAAGAAATATCACAATAAACTGGTAAAAGGGCTTTCTCTAACACTAAGAAGTATGATCAGAAAACGCTACTTGAAATCCAAAAAAAACATACAACAGAGCAAATTTAATGTGCATCACAAGAAAATAAGAAAAATCCTCAAGGACCATTGGTATATCCTGTTAAACAACCCAATTTTGGGAAAACAATTACCTTTAAATCCATTTCTTACCTTTTGAAGAGCCCCCACAATGAAGAATATCATAGGTCCTAGTGTAATGCTGCTGCAATGCAGTATAGCGAAAACTCCACCAGGGGATGCTGGAAGAGAAGCAGCACACACAGCGTAACACCACTGAGCAACAGCACATGTACCACCAAGTGATGAAAGAGTGGTCAGATGAGCTGAGTCAGAAACCGTCAGGACAAGAAGTACAAGAGGTCACATCAATACACGTGGTCAAATACAAGCCAGAAGTCAGAGCCAGATGGGAGCAGATATAACCGAGACGAGAGACAATGAAACAGGTCAGAAGACAAGCCGGGTCACATACCAAGAGGTCCAAGAACTGGGAGGGAACACTAAGACAAAGCGGGATGGCAGAAAAGGGAAGTCACTGGAACAGAGTACATGGGCAGAGGACAGCACAGGGGTCAACGGCTCTAGCCTGGGAGCATGAACTATTACTGACATAGGTCTGTGGTCACAGCAGACTGAAATAGCCACACCAAAGCCAAAATGAGGCAGAGAAAGGTAACCCCAGCATGACCAGACCGGGGAGAGAATAACATGAAACAAACCCCTGTCTGGATCATAACAGTGCCCCTCTCTAAATGGGGGGCCAATGGACCCTCAGGTTTGCCTGGATAATGAGTGTGAAAGGCCCGGACCAACTGATCCGCATGGACCAAAAACACCGACACCCATGACCGGTTCTCAGGACCTTAACCTTTCCAATGGACCAAATATCATAGAGAACGGCAGAGCATGCGAGAATCCACATCCCCTTCCACCTCATACTTGGGCTGACCATCTACCACAACAGGTGGTGGGTACAAGGGAGAGTACCCTGAGTACCCTTCAGAAGCGCCTTATGGAACACATTGGGGATCCGCAACGACATAGGCAGGCGCAGGTGAAAGGCCACAGGATTAACCACCTCTAACATTTCATAAGGCCCTTTAAACTTGGGCCCTAACTTAGCCAAAGGAATCCTCAACCTTATATTCTTGGTGGATAACCATACCTTATCCCCCACCTGGAAAACCGGCCCCACCGAACGTCTTTTATCCGCAAAAAATTTATACTTGATCTGAGCCTTGCCACTGTTTCTCTGAACCTCCCTCCAGACCTCTCCCAACTGCTGAAAGGCTGAATCCACCCCTGGACACCCTGAATCCAGCTGAGAAAACTCACCAAAGTGAGGATGAAACCCATAGTTGTTAAAGAATGGGGAAGTACCAGTGGATTTATTGACATGATTATTGAAAGTGAATTCTGCCATGGGTACCGAAGGGCACCAATCATCCTGTCTAGATGTGGCAAGATAACACAATATCTGCTGATATTGACTGATTGGTCCTTTCAGTCTGACAGTTAGTCTCAGGATGATAGGCCGATGAAAAGGTCAGACTGATACCCAGCCTTTTAGAAAAAGCCCTCCAGAATTTCATTACAAATTGCACTCCTCTATCAGACACCACACTGACAGGCAAATCATGCAATCGGACCATATGCTCAATGAATAGTTTTGATAGAGTCTCAGCATTACGATCCATCAATGGTACAAAATGCACCTGTTTACTGAACCTATCAACAACTACCCAGATCATGGTTTTGCCATTAGAGGGGGGAAGATCGGTGATAAAATACATGGACAGATGAGTCCACTGTATCTCTGGAATTGGCAGCGGCACCAATTTCCCGGCCGGCCAGTTATGGGATTTTTTTGCACGAGCACAAGTTTTGCAGGAGGACACAAATCCAGTGATGTCAGAAGCCAACAGGGCTTCCAAAACAGCCTAGCAATGTCTTTACACATGGCCGAGATTCCAGGATGCCCACTCACAGATCAGCCCCCTTATGAATTAAATCAGTCAGGGGTTTGACCACCTGAGAAAACCCCTTGATGAATTTTCTATAGTAATTAGCAAAACCCAGTAAACACTGAAGACCCTTGAGATCTCTGGGTTGCGCCCAATCCACAATAGCCTGTACCTTTCTATGGTCCATATGGAACCCCTCAGCAGACAAAATAACCCCTTGGAAAGACAATTCTTGAGCAAAAAATGAACACTTCTCCAGTGTAGCAAAGAGTGAGTTTTCCCTGAGTCTCTGGAGAACAGCATGGAGATGATCCATGTGACTCTGTTTATCTGAAGAATATATAAATATATCATCCAGATAAACTACCATGAAGCGCCCAATAAAATCTGAGAAAACATGATTAATAAAATTCTGGAATACTGCTGGTGCATTAGTCAGGCCAAAGGGCATAACCAAATTCTCAAACTTAGAGAACCACCTGGCTCATGACAATTGATTGTACAAATCAGGTATAAGTTGGAGGGGATAAGTGTTCATTACAGTGATTTTATTCAATTCTTGAAAATCGAGGCATGGGCGTAAACCACTATCCTTTTTCTTGACAAGAAAGAACCCCGCCGCCACTGGGAAAACAGATGGCCGAAGACTAACAGAAATATACTGCTTTATGGCAGCCCGCTCAGGGCCAGAGAGATTGTACAGATGGGCCTTGGGAAAATTGGCAGCAGGAACAAGATCAAGCGCACAATCGAATGGGCGGTGTGGTGGTAGAACCTCAGCCTCCTTTTCAGAGAACACATCCTCAAAGTCCTTCAGGTAATCCGGAATACCCTCCAGACTGATGGATGACACAGACACAGTATAAAGGCAACTTTTACTACAATTAGGACCCCATTTAACAATGCCCCCAGATTCCCAGTCTATCACAGGATTATTAGCAAGCAGCAAGAAAAAAGAACCAAAGATAGAGGGAAAAAAGGATAATAAAAAATAATAAAGTAGTAAGGACAAGCTAATATATAAAAAATGCCTTTATTTAAATATATATGGCAATGGCACTAACACTGTGCCTGTACTTGGAGACAAAAAATATATATATAAAAGAATAAGGATATATATTACGGACGGACTATATACAGTTAGAGTCAAACCTTAAAATACAACATACACTGACTCATTACAATTGTGGCTATCCAAATATTCGCCAGAATCCATACAAAAAGGTAGTAATTAGGTATGTGCAACCACGTAAAAGAAGTGCATAGTGCCAAGTAAACTATGGACGTAAAAAAAATAATAATAATAAAAATAATCCCATCTCCATAATAATGAACACTGCAATCAAATACAGAAAAAAATAGTGCAAACCTATGCAACAAAATTTATAGAAAAAATACCAAATGTATATGGATATACAGAGCTCTGCTCTGCTATGCTCGCCGCAACCTGCAGTTTTGCTCTGCTCACCGCAACCTGCAGCTTTGCTCTGCTTGCCGCAACCTGCGGCTGTGCTCTGCTTGCCGCATCCTGCGGCTCTGCTCTGCTCTACTCACTGCAACCTACGGTTCTGCTCTGCTCACTGCATTCTGTGGTTCTGCTCTACTCTCATCTCGCCTCCTGTGGCTCTGCATTGCTCTCTGCATCCTGCAGCTTTGCTCTGCTCCTGCTCCGCATCCTACCTGTCCTTGTCCTTCTAGTCTGAACTGGACCGTTACAGTTCCTGGTCTTCCACTCTGTACTGATTCCTACCTGCTCCCTTTTCCTGCTCATACCTGCCTGATTTTCTGTCCTACCCATTACAGTCCCAATTTCTCCAGTCTGCTCTGTGCCCGCCTGCGTGCCAGAGAGCCAGCAGTGCCCGCCTGAGTTCCAGTTGTGCCCATCTGTACTTGCCTGCACCTGTCAATAGACTTCTGTTCCCTAGTGGGATCTGCTGCTATAGCCAGACACCGTCCTGCAGTGATACCTGACAGCTACCTGCCACAAAAGCCTTACCTCACCACTAGAGGCTTCAGTGAACACCAAGGTAGCTGCTCAGTCACGCTCCTCCAGAGTAGTCTGGTTTGTGGCACAGTGGGGTCACAATGCTCGCTCTCGCCACCCAGTCTGGGCACGAGCGCTACACTTTCCCACTTTGTATATGGGCATGGACACCATTCTTGAAGCAAGAACAATGAAAACAGTTAGTCAGTTCGATGGCAGATAATGCTTACAGTAGGTTTCCCAGCACCACCCTGTTTTCCACCTGGTCCAGTCTCTTTAACCAAGAGTATGAACTAAATAATCCTCACCATCATCCTCCTCCCTCTCATCATGGTGAGTTCCAGGAGACAAGTGATTCGACACTCAGACACTCCGAGGAACTGTTTACATTTCGATTTATTGATTCTGGCCTCCTGTCCTGCACATTTCAAAAAGCACATTAGGAGATCAGTGGTGGCCAATTATTTGAGCTGCCACGGTCAGAAGATAATGATGGGAAATGGCAATTAGTGTCTCAAGAGATAGATGATGATAAGACACAGCTGCCAATAATTGATGTTGTTAGATCAATAATTCACGGGGACCAGAGTGTGGAAGTGAAAGAAGAGGTGGTGGACGTTGAAGTCACTGACCCAACCTGGAAAGGTACCATGCAGAGCGAGTACAGCAGTGTAGATGAGGAGGGATCTGGAGCACTGCAAAAAGAAGACAGAGGCAGTGGGGTGGCCAGAGGGAGAAGGCAGGCAACTGTTTCCCAGAAAACCCACACGCATCAAGTTCCCAAACCAATCAGTAGGTGCTTCCCCAGTATAGCGTATTTTTAAAAAAAGTGCTGCTGACAAAGCAACGGTCATTTGCAACTTGTGCCATACCAAGATGAGCATGGGCCAGAACACTATCAGCTTGACCACCACTAGCATGCTCAAGCACATGTCATCAAAGTACCAAACTTTGTGGGCAGAACACCTAGTTACAATATTAGTGTCAGTGTCTGCCACTATTTTTCCTGGTGTGTTGATCCTGTCTTACACCAGCACATGTACCATAATGTCACCCATTCCCTGACCAACGCAGTTACTGGGAAGGTCCACTTAATGACCAACACATGGACAAGTGCTTGTTGCCAGGGATGCTACATTTTCCTGACAGCACACTGGGTGAACGCTGTGGAGCCCAGGCCTGAGTTGGACTAAGCCTAAGTGGGGGAGGAAATTTTCGGTCTGGGGTTAAATATTTGGCCTTACAGGCAAGTCATTAACCTGCAAAGGATGTACCTTGACATATTTCCCAGCAAAACCCGTTTTGGTTTCTTTTAATGATATTTTGTGGCATCGGGCAAAATGGCATGAATCTCGGAAAAAAATTATTAAAGCTGTGAACTAGGAGTCAGGAATGCTTCCAGGGGCGATCCCCATGATGTCCCTGTGTCATTTGAGCAGTGTTTCCATCATTTTCAGACGTTTTTAGACCTTAAAAGGACCACCGGGGGGGATCATGGTAAAAATACTCGGGTCTCCCATAGACTTACATTGGGCTCATTGTTCTGGTCAAGTACCCGAGTATTCCAATCTGCTCAACCCGAGCAACGAGCACCACAGCATTTTAGTGCTCGCTCATCACTATTAATAAGGGAAATATAATTTTTCATTTTTCTATTATGGTTTTGGCTTAGTTATGTACATATAACTCTTTCATTACTCTTTAAAACCTGTCCTTTAAATGTCTTCTTTAGGGACATTTTAACTTAAGATTTTTTTTATTCTTAAGCAATTAGCCAAGATAAAGGTATGATCACTGTAAAATATATGCTGGGGTCAGGCTGTAGCACAATGGAGAAGACAGAAGTACATTATAAGATGTTTTAAAATTAATGAATGTGAGTAGTAAAATCTATATTGGCTTGAGGCTATATGAAATCATACTTTTTAAAGTTGGCTTTGAAGTTCTCCATTTTTGTATTTCACATTCAGAGCTGAAATGTACTGTATAACAAGCTACGTTTTCCATTTGCTGTATTTTTCTTTTAGAAGGAAGTTCAGCATTTCATTTTTAATGAATAGGAAGATTTTAAAAAAACCTTGATACAGAGTAATAAAAACATTTAAAAGCGACATTAAAATTAACTGAGCCACTAACATGCCAGATATTTATTGTTCAGTTAAAAAAAACAAAAAAAGACATTCTTTGTAACTAATAAATATTTTGTTTTTCAGTAGAATAGCTTTTTAATGATGAGAAAAAAGTATTTTTTTAATGTATCCATTATTTATCTGAAAATATTCTATCAGAAAATTTGGGAAAGTTGTACTTTTGACAAACCATTTGTTTTAACATATTGTGCAATGGAAAATGGAAAAAATATTCGAAGTGTGGTGAAATTGCAAAAAAAAGTGCAAGTCCACAGGTTTTTTTTTGTTACCATGTTCACTAAAACTGACCTGCCATTATGACTCTAAAGATCATCACGTGTTCACAGACACCAAACATATATAGATTTTTTTTTTAATTAAGTGGTGAAAAAAAATACAAAAAATTACACTATTTTCCAAGACCTGTAGCATCTCAATTTTTCATGATCTGGGGCTGGGCGAGGGCATATTTTTTGCACATCAACCTGACATTTTTATTGATACCATTTTGGTGCAGATAGGATCTTTTGAATGCCCGTTATTGCATTTTATTGCAATGTAGTGGCGACCAAAAAAATGTAATTCTAGCGTTTTTATTTTTTTTCTCATTACGCTGTTTAGCGATCGGATAATTTTTTTTATATTGATAGATCATGCGACTTTGAAAGCGGTGATACCAAATATATGTATATTTTATTTTTTTATTGTTTTATTTTGAATGGGGCGAAAGGGAGGTGATTTGAACTTTATATTTTTTTACTTTTTAAAAAACATTTTTTTTACTTTAACCTTTTGCATGCTTCACTATTCTCCATGGGAGAATAGAAACTGCAGTACTTTGATCACCTCTGCTGCCCACAGGATCACTTGTGTGTAGCAGAAATGTTCACTTGCTATGAGCGTTGACCACAGGTTGTCCATAGCAATCTGGCAATGATGACCATAGAGGTCTGCTGCAGACCTCTGGTTGTCTGGTGACCCGTGATCATGTGATGGGGTCACCGATAAGTGGGATTAGTGACGCGCTTCCTGTAAGCGTGAATTAAATGCTGCTGTCAGAGACTGACAGCAGCACTTAACTACACTGCTCAAAAAAATAAAGGAAACACTAAAATCCCACATCCTCGATATCACTGAATGAAATAATCCAGTTGTAAATCTTTATTCATTACATAATGGAATGTATTGAGAACAATAAAACCTAAAAATGATCAACTTAAATCATAACTAATATCCCATGGAGGTCTGGAGTTGGAATGATGCTCAAAATCAAAGTGGAAAATGAAGTTACAGGCTGATCCAACTTCAGTGGAAATGTATCAAGACAAGGGCGGGCCAGTCCATAGCTTCAATGCCTTCATCTTGCAGGAACTGCTGACACACTCCAGCTACATGAGGTCTGGCATTGTCCTGCATTAGGAGGAACCCAGGGCCAACTGTACCTGCATATGGTCTCACAAGGGGTCTGAGGATCTCATCTTGGTACCAAATGGCAGTCAGGCTACCTCTGGTGAGCACATGGAGCACTGTTTGGCCCTCCTAAGAAATGCCACCCCACACCATTGCTGACCCACTGCCAAACCGGTCATGCTGAAGGATGTTGCTGGCAGCAGATCACTCTCCATAGCGTCTCAAGACTCTGTCACGTCTATGACATGTGCTCACTGTGAACCTGCTTTCATCTGTGAAGAACACAGGGCGTCAGTGGTGAATTTGCCAATCCTGGTGTTCTGTGGCAAATGCCAAGCATCCTGCACAGTGTTGGGCTGTGAGCACAACCCCCATCTGTGGACATCGGGCACTCAGACCATCCTCATGGAGTTGGTTTCTAACCATTTGTGCTGACACATGCACATTTGTGGCCTGCTGGAGGTCATTTTGCAGGGCTCTGTCATTGCTCCTCCTGTTCCTCCTTGCACAAAAGCTGAGGTAGCGGTCCTGCTGCTGGGTAGTTTCCCTCCTATGGCCCCCTCCATGTCACCTGGTTTACTGGCCTGTCTCCTGGTAGCGCCTCCAGCCTCTGGACACTACATTGAAAGACACAACAAACCTTCTTGTTACAGCTCGCATTGATGTGCCATCCTGGATGAGTTGCACTACCCAAGCCACTTGTGTGGGTTGTAGAGTCCGTATCATGCTACCACGAGTGTGAAAGCACAACCAACATTCAAAAGTATAGATCAGCTGTCATGTGCCCAGAAAGGTGCGGGCTCAGCGCCGAAGCCCACACCAAACAGGGGGAGTCTGACATGTGCGTACTATTGCGTCACATGTTGGAAAGCTGTTAAAAAAGCTTGGAAAACCCTTCACATTTAATTCTATGGAAAATTCACTCTGCTGTTCATGAGTTTTTTATACTTTTTTACAGATGAGATTTTGAAAAATATTTTGTGAAAAATAAAAGTTAATTTCACTTCTTAAATAGATTCCTGTGGAAACATTTCCAAGCTAGACACAGTCAAAACAAATGGCTGCAAGTCTTCAAAATAAAACTTCTTCAAAACTCTTCAAACTTCAGGAAATTCCTCAAGAAAAGAAAAAATGGGTTTCCTCAAGTAGTTTTTACTTGAAAACATGCAATTTTTTAATGTCACTGAAGTCTCTCTTTGATTATAACCTAAGGGGTAAGTGTATACAGCATCTTTTTGATGATTCAGAAAAAGATGCTTCAGAAAAACACTGGTTGAATTTTCCCTTAAGTGCCTTTTCTGACATTGGTTGTGTCTGCAAATCTGCATTTTTTAAATTCCATATACGGTATAAAATGTCAACGGCTTCTGAGCAAAAACTGCCAGAATGGTCAGGTTGCTTAATTTATCCACTTCATAGCTTTATAAGCCTGAAACAGTTAAAAGATATGACAAAAGACAGAATTCATGCACAACAATTCATTTTTATATTGCAGTGAAATTGTTCATTTCATTCTTTTCAGTGCTTTTTCAGGGGGGTTACAGGCGGATTCCATCTGAAAAAGACATTGTGTGCAAATGCCCTAAGAGTCCAGAAAATGACCAGTAGACTAGAATAAGATAGTCAGGGAATAGAGTGGTGTCCTGGATATCAACACAGAAAACACATTGAAGATGAAGGTTTTCACATTTTCTTCATGCTAAATATAAAAGCAGCATCAGCAATACAATCAAAAGCAAAAATCACAAATCTAGAATCATCCAGAGAACAACACCTTACATATTCACCACAATTGAGGCTTCAGTGACACTGTGAGGCATTTGGTTTTAAGCTAGAAATATTATTTTATCATATTTGATAATAGGTGGAATTAAATAATTCTTTAAAAACAGCAATAAATATATTTATGAAAATTAAATCTGTGAAATGAAGAATAGCAATTTGTAAGAACAGTAAACACAGAAAGCTAAATTACTCCTACCTTACTAGCTCCTGGAAGTAAATGTAATTTAACATATGGATCAGCCAGTCCATTGTGGTCCATAGGTTTCAAGCCCTTTTAAAACAATAGATATTAAGGTTAGAAATACAATATACATAGTGACTTAATTACTGTTAAGCTACAAATCACACACCATGTTAAATAAATGGAATAAATCACTACATTTTAAAAAATATTAAACTTCTTAACCAAGATATAGTACATTTGTGAGAGTCTACATAGCACAATTACCCCAGTTTTGCCATTGATATAATTGAAATGGTATACACAATTGCTTATACTCCAAGTATCAGACCATGTTGAGGTGCAGTTTGACATATAATTGCTTTTGCAGCTGCACTTGACATTGAATACTACTGCTTACAATTACAGATCAGAATACCCAAGTACTTCTGACCTGTAATACTTTGTATATTTCCATTTAATGTATGTGCAGCAATACCATTACTCATGATGAAGCTGTCTTATCAGTGAAACGTGGTCGACGGTTCTTGGGATTTTGTGGTGTGATCTATTACTTTGTTATCATGTCATTAGGTGATACGATGATGTATATAATTTGCAAATCATACAAATCAAAGTTCACTATGGGATATTATGTCTCTGTACTATGTGCTACTTGCATTATTATTTGAATATTATTTATACACTCTGGATTCTGATTCTTTCTTGTTGATTAAGCTATAGCTCTCTTTTAATTGAGCTTTTGTGGTTATATGTAAATCTGTCCATTTTTAAATGTTACTTAGCTTCCTATTTATCTATATAATTAGAGTTGCCTTTTTATCTATTGCACACTTTGTCATTACCTTTTATCTGTATTTTTGGCCTAGCTGTTTCACCTCTTGTTTAGCTCTTGTAGCCTATCTACTTTTTATTCACATTTTTCATACCATTTTGTAGACATATCTTCTGTAATAAGATTGTAATTTTGCAAAGTACTACTTTGACTGTATGGCCCAATTAGTTGTTAAATTTAATACCATTACTGTGGCCTACTTTACATTTAGCAACATTAAATTTCACCCAAAATGTTTTTGCCTGTGCAGACATCTTATCTCAATCAGTAATAGTATATGTTAAGGACTGGCAGAACGCACCAAGTATAAGATGATATGGAAGTAGGTGTGTTCGCAGTCCGAGGTCCACCGTGCAGGTAAAAACCCTGCTGCTAGTAAAGACGGACTATATGGCGGTACTATAAGAATACACACATGGGTTAACTCCACCCTGTGTGAAGTAAGCGACCCTGTTGCGTCACAGGACCGCGGTACCGCACATAGAGCGCAAGCGAGGAGTCTCTAATCTCAAACCCGAGACTGAGGATTTGAGTTCAGAAGACCTCATGCGCTCGACACCGCAACTGGGGTGTCAGAGAAACATAAATAATAATATATAAAGTCACGAGAGTGCGTGCGGTGCCGCACTGACGGACGCCACTAACCACCCAGGCTTGGGTCAGGAAAGCGCAGAGAAAGCACACGGCGCCGTACTGGCGGACACAGCAACTGGACGCTGTGATGTGTGTTACGTGCTGATGGCTAGTCGGGCGCTAGATAGCTACCTCCATTCACAAACAGAGAACAACACTAGGAATGGGATATTTAGGAGCTTTCATCCTTCGACATTGATATAGAAGGGTTAATAGTTTGCCTTTAAGTGCCTCTTGCCTTTAATTGTTAGAATTACTAGAATCTGTTGATGCAGTAGTCTTAGTGTCTCCGCTTCAAGGAGACTGTACTTCTTATCATGTATGTTCCCAATATTCAGTCACAACATGCTCCGGGTACGTTAGGGAATAAAGGTCAGTATGACCCTGGGTGATGGTGGGCGCTACATGAGTTACATTGAAATGCATTATGTGTAAATGGTATAAAATATTGCTTCTTGCTCTATTACTTCAGATAAAAGTGACTTGCTCACAGGATATGTGTGAGGTGTCTTTTTGTCTCCAAGCGCGCTTGTAAAATGATGGGCGTAACTCCACAATTTGGTCTCACTGGTGATCTGTAAGCTGACATTTGGGTCAGAATGAAAAACAGCTACAACAGTTTTGGCGCCCAACGTGGGGCCGTGTATCCAGCTTATTCAGAATCCGTATGGGGGAGCTTCTGGGAGATTGGCATGCAAAACACCAGCTGCAGCATGGTGAGAAATATTATTCTTACAAACCTGTTTTGCACTTGCAATCTCTCATCTGGATCTCTTCGTACCTCTGGGTAAATGGCTGCCAACATGGTTCAAAGAATCCACATCACCAGTGAGTTTTGTGTTTTGTCTATTTATGTCTGTATGAGAGTTGAATAATAGAGTTATAAGATGATAATTGTTATCTGTATTATTTGTCAGTATCCTAATTGGTTGTGTATTTGTGTAGTGTGTAATACAGAGCTGGGATAGACTCTGTGCAGTGTTGTTATTTTGGTCATTTTGGATTGGCAGTACATTATATGAAGCTGTATTTTGTATAAGGCCGTGATTTTTTGTTGTTTGGCCTTAAAGTGCTTTCAGAGTGTCAGTGGACACTGCTGCAGTTTGTGTTATATAGAGTTGTGTTAATTCCAAAGTGCAAAATAGGCAGGCTGTGTGAACCTTGTATGTCTATGAGAACTCTGAATGAGATGACAGGTGAGTAAATGAGTATCAGGGATAAATAAGTAAATCCCTGATTGATGAGGGGTTCCGTTAGGTGTGGTCCTCTGTATGTGACAGAAGACATTATTCAGCGCAGTTTGAGCTGAATTAGGTGGAGGGATTGAGATAAGGGATTTTCTTCTTGTAAAAATCAACTGAAAGTGAAAGGAAAAGAAACAACAATCCCTGAATGAGCATGTATGTATGAGTGATCACATAAGTATCATTACTTATCTAACTGTTGTTAATTGTCCAGGATGAATGAGTTGTGGATATTTTTAATGTACATTTAATTTACATCTGAGATTCAGTGAAACCCGTGTTATGTGTGGTTTGACATTGGATAGGTTTCTATATGTGTTTGGGCTGGACGCGGTCAGAATCAGCTTATTCAAGTTATGCAGTGATCTGCCTGTATAGAGAAACTGTTTTTAATTCCGAGAGAATGAATGTTTTGTAGAGATTAAGTCTGAAAACTGCTGCATTCTGTTTCTGTGTGTGTAAGACAAGCTTTTATCTGTGTTTACACTTGATGGGAGGGGCGAACCCCTGCGCGAATTGTTTTTGATTTTCTCCTCCTTGTGATGCGGGCCAGAGAAAGGGGGGGTCCATGCAGCTGCGCTGAAGAATATGGAGCTGTGCATATTCTGTCTTTGGTTTAGTACACGCTGAGAGATTTGTGTTTAAAGCAATAAGTACTGTAGGTATTGAAGATAAAGGGAATGTTGTACAATTGAAGTTGGAATTTGAAAGTGAAAGAATTGTGCCTATTTTAGAGGAAACTTAAAGTGATTGAAAAGATTGGTAAAAGATTCTCCTGCTTCAAGTTGAGTGATTGATATAGCAAATTGAGGATCAACAGAGGAGGTAGCCAACTGCACGGCTGATGTAATAGGTGGTGTAACCTGCTACAGTCAGCCTACGGCAAATTGGTGGTGTAACCTTGCCGTCTATGGAGCTGTGCTAGCCAGCTGATCTACCGAGTGGTAGGTGGTTAACCTGCTCGCTAGAATCCTTTAGGTCTACCAAGTGGTAGGTGGTGTAACCTGCTCGCTAAACCTTGACACTCACTCTGACTTGTCACGTGTTGCAACCCTGGTTTAAGGCAAGGCACACTAATAAAGGGCATTTTTAGAGGTGAGTGTCTGAGCGGATAAGTTGAAGCCATGGGCAACTTATTCTGTGTGCAGTCAGGGCCCCCAATGGGATCCAGAACCGCTATAGAGATTGTAAAAGACAGAGAAGGAAAGGAAGCAGTGAAAGATGTGAGACCAATATTGAAACAGGCAAAAAAAATCCAATGAGTGGATGGATGTTTGGATGTTCAAAAAGGCACAGACAAATGAGGAAAATAGCATGTGAATAAATGGCATCTGAGAGAGAGTGCAGCAGGATGGTAGTAAGGTGTATTATGAATGTTTTGATGCTTAAAAGTCCGACTATGACCGACACACTACTGCTACGGTCATACCTTTGTATAACCAGAGACCGAGACAAGACCGATGGACTTGTAAACATTGCGGTCAGACAAACCCAGACTGGAGAAATACTTGTATGATCTGTGATGTAACCCAACCTAAGTGAATTACACTGAATCCTCTCCAGACAAGATCATGTATTGTAGTGACATGAAAAGCTGACACAGGATTGTGGTTAGTGGGGACATTACCTTTTGGGACCAGCATGTCATGTCACCCCCACCACCAGAGAACCAACCACATCAGGTTGTGTAAGACAGATACAGGAGTATTATTCCTGGAAGCCCTCTGACTAGCTAGCTATGCTAAAATGATTGGCTGACCCTGTGAACAAACCTTTCCCATTTTACAGACAAAGACAATATGATGGACGTATAAGTGCACCTGAGCAGACCTAGAGAGTTGGTGAGCACCAAAGCAGGTGATGTACTAGGATGCAAATTAAGACTTTTACAGATGTGACTAAAGGAGAGAGAGTAGAGATGTACTCTGGACGGTTACAGCTGACATGGGCAGACATGGGGTACAGTCCAGTAAACCCACTCGATGTTAAAATATTGGTAAATACATTCATTGACGGTATGACAAAAGGCTTACGAGACGCAGTACAGACAGCCAGACCTAAATGGAGAAATGTAGATCCAAAGACCTCCTGAAGGTTGCTCAGGAGTTGAAGAAACTAGGACAATAAGACGACGTGTCATGTATGCTGGAAAACGAGGAAAACAGTAGAGACGTAGTAAGGGACCTAAGGACTTAGAAACAGTGAAGTGCTGGAATTGTGGAGAAAATGGACACTCAGACCAATTCAGACTAGGAAACTGACAACCCAGTGACAAATGTGTGCCCTGTTCATGTCCCCTCCGGACCTGGTCCTGCCTTGATGACCACCATACCAATGCTGGGAGGGAAATAGACAGAATTCTTGACCGACACTGGGGAAGCTGGGACTAGTACACAAAGACTTGATACTGCCAGACAAGATTACTGACGAGACTGTGGAATACATGAGGGTAGGGGGACAAGCGACTGAAGCCCCTATGACTAAACAAGAAAAGACTAGAGTCACGAGACAGCCAAGAGGTGCTTACAAACTTATTGTTAGTGACAATACCCCTATGAATTTGCTGGGAGCAGAGTTGAGTGCTGTCTAGGCCAATATATAGTGCTCTCCTGAGGGTATTACAGTCACAAGTCCCCTGTTGTGGATTCTGTTTTTGGGCTCCCTCTGGTGGTTACTGATGGTACTGGGTGACTTGTGTTCTCTGCGGTCTCTGGTGTCCACCTGTTCTATCAGGATATGGGAGTTTCCTATTTAACCTGGCTTTCTTGTCATTTCCTCGCTGGCGATCAATGTATTCAGTGTGTCTTGTTACCTCTGCTTTCCGCTTCTGTAATCATCAGGACAAGCTAAGTTTTTGATTTTCCTGTTCCACGTTTTGCTTTATTTTGTTTTAGTCCAGCTTGCAGTTATGTGATTCCTTGTTGCTGGTTGCTCTAGTGGGCTGATATTACTCCTCATGTTCCATGAGTTGGCACATGAGTTCAGGTAATTTCAGGATGGTTTTTTGTAGGGTTTTTCGCTGACCGCGCAGTTCACTTTTGTATCCTCTGCTATCTAGTTTTAGCGGGCCTCATTTTGCTGAATCTGTTTTCATTACTACGTATGTGCTTTCCTCTCATTTCACCGTCATTATATGTGGGGGGCTGCTATTTCTGTGGGGTGTTTCTCTGGAGGCAAGAGAGGTCTTTGTTTCTTCTAATAGGGGAAGCTAGTCCTTCGGCTGGCGCGAGACGTCTAGAATCATCGTAGGCACGTTCCCCGGCTACTGCTAGTGTTGTGAATTAGGTTCAGGATCGCGGTCAGCTTAGTTTCCATCACCCTAGAGCTTGTTCTGTTTTTTGTGTGCTTGTCCTTTTGTGATCCCCTGCCATTGGGATCATGACAGTCCCCTTTTCATATAAACACTTGTGGCAGAGGGACGCCAGGGTCTTCCACGTGCACATTATACCACAGGTAAAATTTATTCCATTCATATGCCAGTTTTAGTAGTTTCCTTACACAAGATGGTATAGTTACTGTGTATTTCTAGGTTGTCTTCATATGATATATAGTTTTTTTTAGCCATTCATTATATTGGCTCAAACCATAGTCACTGTTTATTTGTCTTTTCCAGTCCTTATACCTTATCGCAAGCAACTGGCATTGATATTTGGCATTTTTCAAATCCCTTCTTTTTGTAATTGGAACTGTTAGTTATGGATTTATATAGGGCTGCTACTTTCTTAGAATAAGCTTGTGCTTTGCTGTGGCCTATGGCATTGTGCTCCCCCGTTTTATGACTCAGTATCTTTCGTAATTTTATATATATAATTTTCTTTTGGTAACATTTTGTGAATCAAATTTAGTTTTTTTAAGGGGTACTCTACCCAATCAAATACGGGTATAAATATTTGGACATTAATGTGTGACTTATATAAACACTTGTGTAATATTGCAGAAATGGTGTATATGGCAAGAGTAGTGAAAGTATCACCTGACACCAGAATGTCTGAGGACAGGGAAAAGAGTCAGGTACCAGACACCGTTTGGGCAAGGGGAATATCTGAGATGGGTCGGCTGCCCATTCCCCCTGTCATGATAAATCAAGAGAAGTAATCACTCCTCTCTGGTTAAGGCAATACCCCTTAAGTCTAGTCAAATCAATGGCCCTGAGCAGGAATATTAAAGAGTATGTTAAAGCAGGGGTTCTAGTGCAGAGATATTCCCCCTGCCACACCCTTTTGTATCCCATTAAGAAAAAAAAAAAAGGACCCAAGGGTTCCCCTGACACTTACAGAATGGTTCATGACTAACGAGCTATTAATGATGTTACAGTGAATGTGACCTCAACAGTCCCTAATACACACACCGTACGGTCACAGATCCCCGCAATGTCAAAATGTTTCACAGTTATTGATTTGGCAAATGCATTTTTCTCTGTACCACTGCACTCTGACTGTCAGTATTTTTTTTTCTTTCACTCACGAAGGTAAACAATACTGTTGGATGGTCCTCCCACAAAGGGGGAAAAGAACTCCCCAACCATCTATTCAACAGCGATGGCAGGGATTCTTGAGCAGTGGCAACCACCTCATCCACAGATTGCACTATTACAGTACGTGGATGACCTCTTGCTCTGCTGCCCGGACCAGACAGTTTCCTTGCTGTGTTTTTTTTTGGGCAGAAAAGGGTTGCAGAGTCTCACGTGATTGCAAACAAAAGGTGACATTTTTAGGACATTGTATTGCTGAAGGTACAAGACACCTGACTGAAGACAGAAAACAAGCAATACAAATCTCCCTTTACCCAGGTCACACCAGCATCTACGCACCTTTCTAGGTTTGGTGACCTACTGTAGGCCTTGGATAAGGTCTGCTTCACAAATGATGCACCCACTCTATGACTGTTTGCCATCAGAACCCTACAATCTCACTCAAGAAGCAATTCACTCCTTCCACTCTCTCAAGCTGCTCATTGTGTCAGACATTCCAAACTATGATCAGCCATTTTTCTTATTTTGCACAGAGCAGGGTGGACATGCTAACGCAGTACTGAAACAGCAACATGGAAAGAAACAGAGACCGATAGCTTACTACTTAGCACAATTAGACCCCGTGATTAGAGGGTCTTCTACATGTGTACGTGCTGTAAGAGCTGCTGTATTACTGAAAGGCATGTGAGATCACACTGACTTTTTCTTTTTGACAATTTGTTCCCCACGTGACATTAATGCCATACTCGTACAAGTTCAACCAAAACACCTGTCTAAGGAGAGACAGATCAGACTTAAATGTGCTCTAATACTAATTCCTGAATATGTCACCCTCAAAAGACATAATGTTCTGAATCCAGCCACTCATCTGCCTGCGGATTCAGAAAAGGGGGAATTGGTGACAGCATTGGCAGGTGGGAAAGAGAACATGACATGACGTTGACATGACGCACGAACATGACTGCATAGGAACTGATGAGTCAGGAGACAGTGGGTTTTACATATGTTCGTGGGAAGAAAAAAAAACCTGTTCCTAATGCAGGAAAGAAATATATATTGGTACCGTGTTAGCCAGTGGATAGAAAAATAATTAGAATTGAGAGTCCTCAGTGGTTGATACCTTTTAACGGCTAACTGAAAAGATGGTAACAAATTGCAAGCTTTCGAGACTACACAGGTCTCTTCATCAGTCTAGTCTTCATTAGTCTTTGCCTGATGAAGAGACTTGTTCCTAATGCATATTTTGAGTTTTTTTATTTTTGTAGATGGCTTCAGATACCACCAGAATGGGCGACTCTACATTGGATATGCAGTAGTATCCTCACATGAGGTAATCCGAGCTGAACCACTCGCTCCTCACATGTCGGTGCAGGAGGCAGAGTTGAAGGCACTCACTGAAGTGTGTAGAGCTGCTGCAGATAAAGTCGCTAACAGTTACACAGATTTGAATTGTGCATGGGGAATATCCCATGATTATTGCCCTATCTGAAGAAGCAGAACTTTTCTTACATCAGCCGGTAAGCCCATTAAAAATGCAGAGCTGGTGAAACAATTAGTGGAGGCATTGACGCTATCAGTCCAGGTTGGCATCGTCAAGGTAAAAAGCACTCACGGACGATGACTCTGTGGAGGAAAAGGGCAACAGAAGGACGGACGAGGCTGCTAAAGTAGCAGCAAGGCAGCCTAGGGAGCAGTGGACGGTGGCGGGGAGTCAGCGTATTCCAGCCACACTGAGCCTAGATGTCCTGAAATCCCTCCAGCTGCCCAAACAGAGAAGGAACACTGGGAGAATGGGAGCTGAGCTGAACTCAGAAGGAGTATGGGAGAATCAGGATAAATCGTATATACCAAGATCTCTGCTCCCAATCATGGCGCAAGCAACACAAGATGCCTTCTGGATCGCTCCTGGTTTCAGTTACGCAGCCGCAAAGCTCGTACGGTCATGCCTCATCTGTGCACAGCACAACCCAGGTAAAACAGTAAAAATCCCTAAGAAAGCGACACCCAGGCCTCTCTACCCGCTTCAGAGACTGCAGACTGGCTACATACAGCTACCCAAGGTAGGAGTGTGTGAAAAATATCCTAGTATGTGTAGATCTCTTCTGAGGTTGGCTGGAAGCCTATCTGGTAAAATGAGCAAATACAAAAGCGACTGCAGACAAACTCATGAAAAAAACTGATCTGCAGGTATGGTGTCCTAGAAACCATAGACAGCGATAGGGACACACTTCACGGGAGAAATAATGAGGGAAGTCATGCAGGTCCTGGGAGTACAGCAAGCATATCATGCACCATATAGACCACAAAGTAGTGGGAAAGTGATGAGACTAAATGGGACACTTAAACTGGAAAATCAAAGGCCATGGCAGACAAAGGAAAGAGCGGGGTAGAGTGTTTGTCTCTTGCACTCTTTTTAGTCACACACACTCCAAATAGAAAGACAGGCTTGTGTCCTTTTGAAGTCCTGTTTAGTAGTTTGCCAGAGGCTGGTCTGTACTTCCCACAGGTGCTACAAAAGCAACACGGTGCTATGACAGCCCATGTCCAGGCCTTACAGAAAAGACTTAATGTGGTGCATAAACATGTGTTCTCATCCATTCCAGATCCTAATGCCAGTGTAGACGTATATCAGCTGAATCCAGGTGATTGGTGGTCATACACAGACACGTGAGAAGGAGCCTAGATCCACGGTTTGACGGCCCGTTTTAAAGTCCGTTTTAAAGCTGACCACATTCACCTCAGGGAAACCTGAGGGAAAGCCCACCTGGATCCTTGCCAGTCACTGCAAAAAGATCTTTTCACCAGCAGAATGACGGTTCTCCTAATCACCTTGCTGGCAGTGGTAGGATGTTTGCACCTTACAGAGACACTGGATAAACAAACTTATTCAACATCTTGCTTTTCTTATAAAAGACGCGGAAGGACAAAAACTGCTGGACTGTTGGATCTGTGCACACAGCCCAGTATCTGCAAGGACTATGCTGTACTTAGCCTTAGGGTACCGTCACACTATAACATTTCGATCGCTACGACGGTACGATTCGTGACGTTCCAGCGATATCGTTACGATATCGCTGTGTCTGACACGCAGCAGCGATCAGGGATCCTGCTGAGAATCGTACGTCGTAGCAGATCATTTAGAACTTTCTTTCATCGCTGGATCTCCCGCTGTCATCGCTAGATCGGTGTGTGTGACACCGATCTAGCGATGCGATCCAGCGATGCGTTCACTTGTAACCAGGGTAAACATCGGGTAACTAAGCGCAGGACCGCGCTCAGTTACCCGATGTTTACCCTGGTTACAAGCGTTAAACTAAAAAAAAACAAACAGCACATACTTACATTCTGGTGTCCGTCAGGTCCCTTGCAGTCTGCTTCCAGCACTGTGACTGCCGGCCGTAAAGTGAAAGCAGAGCACAGCGGCTGTGCTTTCACTTTCACTTTACGGCCGGCAGTCACTGAGTGCGGGAAGCAGACTGCAAGGGACCTGACGGACACCAGAATGTAAGTATGTGCTGTTTGTTTTTTTTTAGTTTAACGCTTGTAACCAGGGTAAACATCGGGTAACTAAGCGCGGTCCTGCGCTTAGTTACCCGATGTTTACCCTGGTTACCCAGGGACCTCGGCATCTTGGTCGCTGGAGAGCGGTCTGTGTGACAGCTCCCCAGCGACCACACTACAATTTACCTACGATCACGGCCAGGTCATATCGCTGGTCGTGATCGTAGGTAAATCGTATAGTGTGACGGTACCCTTACCCCAGGACCCAAGGAAGGTATTAACACCACACTGCATGCACAGTGAGACTTGGACTCAGATTTTCGTGGTTCCTTAAGGCTCTTAATGAGACTAATACAATATAGAGACTCCTTTTTTTTTCCAGCCAATTGGCTTAGCGGCCTAGCGGGATGGATTATTTTCGGTGTTTTACAGACTTGTATGCAAATTTTGTTGCTTTACTTATTCTTTTATGTAGCCGTAAAAGCGCTAATATATGTATTACCTAAGCTATGGAATAATGTATGTGTAGAAAAAAACCCTAAGGCTGAACCTTCTGTAGTATATCATAGGCCCCGTATGGCCACTGTTGACTGGGGAGGTGAGTGTCCACACTGAGGGTGGATGGGTGAAGCAGGTAGGAAGTCCCCTTGTGGGTATTAGACCCATGAGACAATAGCTCCTTTGTGGACATCATCTGACCCCGTAGCAGAGGTTATACCATTTACAAAAGGGGGAAATTGATATAGACGGGTTAATAGTTTGCCTTTAAGTGCCTCTTGCCTTTAGTTGTTAGAATTACTAGAATCTGTTGATGCAGTAGTCTTAGTGTCTCCGCTTCAAGGAGACTGTACTTCTTATCATGTATGTTCCCAATATTCAGTCACAACATGCTCCGGGTACGTTAGAGAATAAAGGTCAGTATGACCCTGGGTGATGGTGGGCGCTACATGAGTTACATTGAAATGCATTATGTGTAAATGGTATAAAATATTGCTTCTTGCTCTATTACTTCAGATAAAAGTGACTTGCTCACAGGATATGTGTGAGGTGTCTTTTTGTCTCCAAGCGCGCTTGTAAAATGTTGGGCGTAACTCCACAATTTGGTCTCACTGGTGATCTGTAAGCTGACATTTGGGTCAGAATGAAAAACAGCTACAACAACATACATCCATCTACACACACACATAATATCAAAACAATACTAGCGCATGGCCGTGCGGTCATGCACAGTTTATATAGTTACAGCACAGGAAGCTGCTACCGAAGTTTTGCCCTTTCAGGACCTTCCTGGAGGACCAATGGGATGCGCTGCAGTACCTGAGCATGTGACCCTCGACCTCCAACGGGAGATCTTGCCCTGGGCATGCTCAGTGTGTGTAAATAAGGACTTAGTCCCAGAGAAGCCTGCTCGCCGCAGATCAGTGCAGGGTACCATAGGAAAGCCAGAAAAGGCAGTAGTGACCCTATGCACAGAATCAGCCTCAGCGAGACGCTGGGAGCGACGTCTCCGCTGAGCAGACCCCACTGCGGCTGATGCAGAATGGGAGACCGCAGCAGACACGGATCGAGATTCCCCCTGTGCAGCAGAGGAAACTCGACTCCTAACATTACCCCCCCTCCTAGGGCCCCCCTCCTTGAGCCTCACTACGCTCAAAAGCTGCAATAAGCAGCGGAGCCCGAATGTGCTTCACAGGCTCCCAGGTTCTATCCTCTGGGCCGTGACCCTTCCAGTCCACCAGATAAAACTTCTTGCCACGTACCACCTTGCACCCCACAATAGCATTCACCTCAAACTCATCCATGGATGAACCCGATGTCCCAGCAGATGACTCAGAAAACCGGGACAAATGAACGGGCTTTAAGAGGGAAACGTGAAAAGTATCGGTGATACCAAGGCGTGGAGGAATAGCCAAACGGTAGACCACAGGGTTGACCTGTTCCAGAACCTTAAACGGGCCAATGTAGTGAGGAGCAAACTTAGTGGACTCAACTCGCAGCCTGATGTTATGGGCGGAGAGCCACACTAAGTCGCCAGGAGCAAAGACCGGAGCGGGGCGCCGGTGTGTATCAGCCGAAACCCTCATTCTCTCCTTGGAGGCCCGGATGGCATCCAGTGTGCGGTCCCAGATGTCACGTGCCTCCACCACCCAGTCTGCCACCCTAGAATCGGTGGATGACACGGGCATGGGCATAGGGACATGCGGATGCTGGCCGTAATTAAGGAGAAAAGGAGTCTGACCAGTGGAATCGGCTACGGCGTTGTTCAAGGCAAATTCCGCCCAAGGAAGCAAAGATGCCCAGTCATCCTGCCTAGCAGAGACGAAATGTCGCAAATATGTCACCAGAGTATGGTTGGTTCTCTCCACCAACCCATTCATCTCGGGATGGTATGCAGAGGAGAGGTTCAACTCTATGCTGAGTAAACGGCAGAGCTCTCTCTAAAACTGAGACGCGAACTGGGGACCCCGATCGCTGACAATCTTATCAGGCATACCATGCAATCGGAAAACGTGCTTAATGAACAACACCGCCAAGGCCCATGCTGAAGGTAACCGAGGAAGCGGCACCAAATGCACCATCTTAAAGAAATGGTCGGTGACAACCCAAATAATGGAGCAGCCACGCGACTTGGGTAAGCCCACCACAAAGTCCATCCCGACCATCTCCCAGGGCCTATCTGCCACCGGTAGAGGGTAAAACAACCCAGCAGGCCGTTGCCGAGGAGACCGATTCTGGGCGCAAGAAACGCAAGCCTGAATATAGTCCCTGACATCTCGGGTCATATGCGGCCACCAGTATGTTCTCGCCAAAAGCTCGGATGTCCTCTTGGTGCCAAAATGCCCACCCACTCTGGAGGAGTGAGCCCAAGAGAGAACCTCCGGTCGCAAGTTAGCTGGCACGAAAGTCTTGCCCGGGGGCACAGACTCTAGCGAAACCGGAGCTACAGTTCTCAGGCTCTCAGAAGGGACAATAAGCCGAGGCTCCTCCTCCTCCTCCTCAGATGACACTGCGGAGCGGGAGAGAGCGTCGGCATGAACGTTCTTCTCCCCAGAGAGAAAATGGAGAGTAAAATGGAACCAGGAGAAGAACAGGGACCATCTAGCCTGGCGAGAATTCAGCCGCTGGGCCGTTTGTAGATATACCAAGTTCTTGTGGTCAGTGAAGACTTGGAAGGGAAAGCGAGCTCCCTCCAAGAGATGTCTCCTGTTATGATAAGGTAATTCAGTGCCACAATGGACATAGAGGTCAGAGCACATACAGTGACCTGACAATAACCCAAAAACATAGAACGAGCTCTGAGACGTGGGAACTCTGCTGACCGCAATCCCTAATCCTCTCCAACCACACTAGAGGCAGCCGTGGATTGCACCTAACGCTCCCTATGCAACTCGGCACAGCCTGAGAAACTAGCTAGCCTGAAGATAGAAAATAAGCCTACCTTGCCTCAGAGAAATACCCCAAAGGAAAAGGCAGCCCCCACATATAATGACTGTGAGTAAGATGAAAAGACAAACGTAGAGATGAAATGGATTTAGCAAAGTGAGGCCCGACTTTCTGAACAGAGCGAGGATAGGAAAGGTAACTTTGCGGTCAACACAAAACCCTACAAAAACCACGCAAAGGGGGCAAAAAGACCCTCCGTACCGAACTAACGGCACGGAGGTACACCCTCTGCGTCCCAGAGCTTCCAGCAAGCAGGAAAAAACAAATTGACAAGCTGGACAGAAACATACAGCAAACAAAATAGCAAAGCGGAACTTAGCTATGCAGAGCAGCAGGCCACAGGAACGATCCAGGAGGAAACAGGTCCAATACTAGAACATTGACTGGAGGCCAGGATCAAAGCACTAGGTGGAGTTAAATAGAGCAGCACCTAACGACTTCACCACATCACCTGAGGAAGGAAACTCAGAAGCCGCAGTACCACTTTACTCCACCAACGGAAGCTCACAGAGAGAATCAGCCGAAGTACCACTTGTGACCACAGGAGGGAGCTCTGCCACAGAATTCACAACAGTACCCCCCCCTTGAGGAGGGGTCACCGAACCCTCACCAGAGCCCCCAGGACGACCAGGATGAGCCATATGAAAGGCACGAACAAGATCGGGAGCATGGACATCAGAGGCAAAGACCCAGGAATTATCTTCCTGAGCATAACCCTTCCACTTAACCAGATACTGGAGTTTCTGTCTCGAAACACGAGAATCCAAAATCTTCTCCACAATATACTCCAACTCCCCCTCCACCAAAACCGGGGCAGGAGGATCAACAGATGGAACCATAGGTGCCACGTATCTCCGCAACAATGACCTATGGAATACGTTATGTATGGAAAAAGAATCTGGAAGGGTCAGACGAAAAGACACAGGATTAAGAACCTCAGAAATCCTATACGGAACAATGAAACGAGGTTTAAACTTAGGAGAGGAAACCTTCATAGGAATATGATGAGAAGATAACCAAACCAAATCCCCAACACGAAGTCGGGGACCCACACAGCGTCTGCGATTAGCGAAACGTTGAGCCTTCTCCTGGGACAAGGTCAAATTGTCCACTACATGAGTCCAAATCTGCTGCAACCTGTCCACCACAGTATCCACACCAGGACAGTCCGAAGACTCAACCTGCCCTGAAGAGAAACGAGGATGGAACCCAGAGTTGCAGAAAAACGGCAAAACCAAGGTAGCCGAGCTGGCCCGATTATTAAGGGCGAACTCAGCCAAAGGCAAAAAGGACACCCAGTCATCCTGATCAGCAGAAACAAAGCATCTCAGATATGTTTCCAAGGTCTGATTGGTTCGTTCGGTCTGGCCATTAGTCTGAGGATGGAAAGCCGAGGAAAAAGACAAGTCAATGCCCATCCTACCACAAAAGGCTCGCCAAAACCTCGAAACAAACTGGGAACCTCTGTCAGAAACGATATTCTCTGGAATGCCATGTAAACGAACCACATGCTGGAAGAACAATGGCACCAAATCAGAGGAGGAAGGCAATTTAGACAAGGGTACCAAATGGACCATCTTAGAGAAGCGATCACAGACCACCCAAATGACTGACATCTTTTGAGAGACGGGAAGATCTGAAATAAAATCCATAGAGATATGTGTCCAAGGCCTCTTCGGGACCGGCAAGGGCAAAAGCAACCCACTGGCACGAGAACAGCAGGGCTTAGCCTGAGCACAAATCCGACAGGACTGCACAAAAGTACGCACATCCCGCGACAGAGATGGCCACTAGGGTTGAGCGACCTTTGCTTTTATAGGATCGGGTCGGGTTTCACGAAACCCGACTTTTTCAAAAGTCGGGTCGAGTGAAATCGGCCGATCCTATAAAAAAGTCTGGGTCGGGGTCGGCCGAAACGCGAAACCCAATGCAGTGCATTGGGTTTCCATGGTTCCCAGGGTCTGAAGGAGCGGAAACTCTCCTTCAGGCCCTGCGATCCATATTTTAGTGTAAAATAAAGAATTAAAATAAAAAATATCGCAATACTTACCCTTTGACGCGCCCTGGTACTAACCGGCAGCCTTTCTTCCTTAGAATCAGCCTTCCAAGACCTTGCGGTGACGTCGCGGCTTCTGATTGGTCGCGCGGCGGTCACATGGGCGGCCGCGCGACCAATCACAAGCCGCGACGTCACCGCGACGTCACCGAAGGTCCTTCCTAAGAATCAGGGCTTCCAGGACCTTCGGTGACGTCGCGGCTTGTGATTTGTCGCGCGGCCGCCCATGTGACCACCGCGCGACCAATCAGAAGCCGCGATGTCACCGCAAGGTCTTGGAAGGCTGATTCTAAGGAAGAAAGGCTGCCGGTTAGTACCAGGGCGCGTCAGAGGGTAAGTATTGCGATATTTTTTATTTTAATTCTTTATTTTACACTTAAATCTGAATTCCGATACCAATTCCTGATATCTTAAACATATCGGGAATCGGTATCGGAATTCCGATTCCAGATTCAAAAGATCGCCGACTTCATGGCCGACCCCACACAGGGGTCGGGTCGGTTTTCATGAAACCCGACCTTGCCAAAAGTCGGCGACTTTTGAAATATTTCGACCCGTTTCGCTCAACCCTAATGGCCACCAAAAGGATCTAGCCACTAACTCTCTGGTACCAAAGATTCCAGGATGACCAGCCAACACTGAACAATGAACTTCAGAGATAACTTTATTCGTCCACCTATCAGTGACAAACAGTTTCTCCGCTGGGCAACGATCAGGTTTATTAGCCTGGAATTTTTGCAGCACCCGCCGCAAATCAGGGGAGATGGCAGACACAATTACTCCCTCTTTGAGGATACCCGCCAGCTCAGATAAACCCGGAGAGTCGGGCACAAAACTCCTAGACAGAGCATCCGCCTTCACAGTTTTAGAGCCCGGAAGATACGAACTTACAAAGTCAAAACGGGCAAAAAACAGTGACCAACGAGCCTGTCTAGGATTCAACCGCTTGGCAGACTCGAGATAAGTCAAGTTCTTATGATCAGTCAAGACCACCACGCGATGCTTAGCTCCTTCAAGCCAATGACGCCACTCCTCGAATGCCCACTTCATGGCCAGCAACTCTCGATTGCCCACATCATAATTTCGCTCAGCAGGCGAAAACTTCCTGGAAAAGAAGGCGCATGGTTTCATCACCAAGCAATCAGAACTTCTCTGCGACAAAACAGCCCCTGCTCCAATCTCAGAAGCATCAACCTCGACCTGGAACGGAAGCGAAACATCTGGTTGACACAACACAGGGGCAGAAGAAAAACGACGCTTCAACTCTTGAAAAGCTTCCACAGCAGCAGAAGACCAATTGACCACATCAGCACCCTTCTTGGTCAAATCGGTCAATGGTTTAGCAATACTAGAAAAATTGCAGATGAAGCGACGATAAAAATTAGCAAAGCCCAGGAACTTTTGTAGACTTTTCAGAGATGTCGGCTGAGTCCAATCATGGATGGCTTGGACCTTAACAGGGTCCATCTCGATAGTAGAAGGGGAAAAGATGAACCCCAAAAATTAAACCTTCTGAACACCAAAGACACACTTTGATCCCTTCACAAACAAAGAATTAGCACGCAGGACCTGAAACACCGTTCTGACCTGCTTCACATGAGACTCCCAATCATCCGAGAAGATCAAAATGTCATCCAAGTACACAATCAGGAATTTATCCAGGTACTCTCGGAAGATGTCATGCATGAAGGACTGAAACACTGATGGAGCATTGGCAAGTCCGAATGGCATTACTAGATACTCAAAATGGCCCTCGGGCGTATTAAATGCAGTTTTCCATTCATCACCTCGCTTAATACGCACAAGATTATACGCACCACGAAGATCTATCTTGGTGAACCAACTAGCCCCCTTAATCCGAGCAAACAAATCAGATAACAACGGCAAGGGGTACTGAAATTTAACCGTGATCTTATTTAGAAGGTGGTAATCTATGCAAGGTCTCAGTGAACCATCCTTCTTGGCTACAAAAAAGAACCCTGCTCCTAATGGCGACGATGACGGGCGAATATGCCCCTTCTCCAAGGACTCCTTCACATAACTCCGCATAGCGGCGTGCTCAGGCACAGATAAATTAAACAGTTGACCTTTTGGGAATTTACTACCAGGAATCAAATCGATAGCACAATCACAATCCCTATGCGGAGGTAGGGTATCGGACTTGGGCTCATCAAATACATCCCGGTAATCAGACAAGAACTCTGGAACCTCAGAAGGGGTGGATGACGAAATAGTCAGAAATGGGACATCACCATGTACCCCCTGACAACCCCAGCTGGACACAGACATGGATTTCCAATCTAATACTGGATTATGGACTTGTAGCCATGGCAACCCCAACACGACCACATCATGCAGATTATGCAACACCAGAAAGCGAATAACCTCCTGATGTGCAGGAGCCATGTGTTATGGCTGGCAATCAGGCAACACAGCGTGCAGTAATCAGCGCACATACAGAGATCTGGCAATAACCCAAAACAATAGGACGAGCTCTGAGACGTGGAATCTCTGTAGACTGCAGTACCTGATCTATCCTCACACAACTGGAAGCAGCAGTGGATTGCGCCTATCAACTACCTATGCAACTCGGCACTGCCTGAGGAGCTGACTAGCCTGAAGATAGAAATACAAGCCTGACTTACCTCAGAGAAATACCCCAAAGGAATAGGCAGCCCCCACATATAATGACTGTTAGCAAGATGAAAAGACAAACGTAGGAATGAAATAGATTCAGCAAAGTGAGGCCCGATATTCTAGACAGAGCGAGGATAGCAAAGAGAACTATGCAGTCTACAAAAAACCCTAAAACGAAAACCACGCAAAGGGGCAAAAAGACCCACCGTGCCGAACTAACAGCACGGCGGTGCACCCCTTTGCTTCTCAGAGCTTCCAGCAAAAGATAATAACAAGCTGGACAGAAAAAACAGAAAACAAACTAGAAGCACTTATCTAGCAGAGCAGCAGGCCCAAGGAAAGATGCAGTAGCTCAGATCCAACACTGGAACATTGACAAGGAGCAAGGAAGACAGACTCAGGTGGAGCTAAATAGCAAGGCAGCCAACGAGCTCACCAAAACACCTGAGGGAGGAAGCCCAGAGACTGCAATACCACTTGTGACCACAGAAGTGAACTCAGCCACAGAATTCACAACAGTACCCCCCCCTTGAGGAGGGGTCACCGAACCCTCACCAGAACCCCCAGGCCGACCAGGATGAGCCACATGAAAGGCACGAACAAGATCTGGGGCATGGACATCAGAAGCAAAAACCCAGGAATTATCTTCCTGAGCATAACCCTTCCATTTGACCAGATACTGGAGTTTCCGTCTAGAGACACGAGAATCCAAAATCTTCTCCACAATATACTCCAATTCCCCCTCCACCAAAACAGGGGCAGGAGGCTCCACAGATGGAACCATAGGTGCCACGTATCTCCTCAATAACGACCTATGGAATACATTATGTATGGAAAAGGAGTCTGGGAGGGTCAGACGAAAAGACACCGGATTGAGAATCTCAGAAATCCTATACGGACCAATAAAACGAGGTTTAAATTTAGGAGAGGAAACCTTCATAGGTATATGACGAGAAGATAACCAAACCAGATCCCCAACACGAAGTCGGGGTCCCACACGGCGTCTGCGATTAGCGAAAAGCTGAGCCTTCTCCTGGGACAAGGTCAAATTGTCCACTACCTGAGTCCAGATCTGCTGCAACCTGTCCACCACATAATCCACACCAGGACAGTCCGAAGACTCAACCTGTCCTGAAGAGAAACGAGGATGGAACCCAGAATTGCAGAAAAATGGAGAGACCAAGGTAGCCGAGCTGGCCCGATTATTAAGGGCGAACTCAGCCAACGGCAAAAATGACACCCAATCATCCTGGTCAGCGGAAACAAAACATCTCAGATATGTTTCCAAGGTCTGATTGGTTCGTTCGGTCTGGCCATTAGTCTGAGGATGGAAGGCCGAGGAAAAAGATAGGTCAATGCCCATCCTACCACAAAAGGCTCGCCAGAACCTCGAGACAAACTGGGAACCTCTGTCAGAAACAATATTCTCAGGAATGCCATGTAAACGAACCACATGCTGGAAGAACAAAGGCACCAAATCAGAGGAGGAAGGCAATTTAACCAAGGGCACCAGATGGACCATTTTAGAAAAGCGATCACAGACCACCCAAATGACAGACATCTTTTGAGAAACGGGAAGGTCAGAAATGAAATCCATCGAAATATGTGTCCAAGGCCTCTTCGGGACCGGCAAGGGCAAAAGCAACCCACTGGCACGTGAACAGCAGGGCTTAGCCCTAGCACAAATTCCACAGGACTGCACAAAGGCACGCACATCCCGTGACAGAGATGGCCACCAGAAGGATCTAGCAACCAACTCCCTGGTACCAAAGATTCCTGGATGACCGGCCAGCACCGAACAATGAAGTTCAGAGATAACTTTACTAGTCCACCTATCAGGGACGAACAGTTTCTCGGCCGGACAACGATCAGGTTTATTAGCCTGAAATTTCTGCAACACTCTCCGCAAATCAGGGGAGATGGCAGACACAATGACTCCTTCCTTGAGGATACTCGCCGGCTCAGATAACCCCGGAGAGTCGGGCACAAAACTCCTAGACAGAGCATCCGCCTTCACATTTTTAGAGCCCGGAAGGTACGAAATCACAAAATCAAAACGAGCAAAAAATAACGACCAACGGGCCTGTCTAGGATTCAAGCGCTTGGCAGACTCAAGATAAGTAAGGTTCTTATGATCAGTCAAAACCACCACGCGATGCTTAGCACCCTCAAGCCAATGACGCCACTCCTCGAATGCCCACTTCATGGCCAGCAACTCTCGGTTGCCCACATCATAATTACGCTCAGCAGCAGAAAATTTCCTGGAAAAGAAAGCACATGGTTTGAACACTGAGCAACCAGAACCTCTCTGTGACAAAACCGCCCCTGCACCAATCTCAGAAGCATCAACCTCGACCTGGAACAGAAGAGAAACATCAGGTTGACACAACACAGGGGCACAGCAAAAACGACGCTTCAACTCCTGAAAAGCTTCCATGGCAGCAGAAGACCAATTAACCAAATCAGCACCCTTCTTGGTCAAATCGGTCAATGGTCTGGCAATGCTAGAAAAATTACAGATGAAGCGACGATAAAAATTAGCAAAGCCCAGGAATTTCTGCAAACTTTTTAGAGATGTCGGCTGAGTCCAATCCTGGATGGCCTGAACCTTAACCGGATCCATCTCGATAGTAGAAGGGGAAAAGATGAACCCCAAAAATGAAACTTTCTGCACACCGAAGAGACACTTTGATCCCTTCACGAACAAGGAATTAGCACGCAGTACCTGGAAAACCATTCTGACTTGCTTCACATGAGACTCCCAATCATCTGAGAAGATCAAAATGTCATCCAAGTAAACAATCAAGAATTTATCCAGATACTCACGGAAAATGTCATGCATAAAAGACTGAAAAACAGATGGAGCATTGGCAAGTCCGAACGGCATCACCAGATACTCAAAATGACCCTCGGGCGTATTAAATGCCGTTTTCCATTCATCTCCCTGCCTGATTCTCACCAGATTATACGCACCACGAAGATCAATCTTAGTAAACCAACTAGCCCCCTTAATCCGAGCAAACAAGTCAGAAATCAATGGCAAGGGATACTGAAACTTAACAGTGATCTTATTAAGAAGGCGGTAATCAATACACGGTCTTAGCGAACCATCCTTCTTGGCTACAAAAAAGAACCCTGCTCCCAATGGTGACGACGATGGGCGAATATGTCCCTTCTCCAGGGACTCCTTCACATAACTGCGCATAGCGGTGTGTTCAGGTACGGACAAATTAAATAAACGACCCTTAGGGAATTTACTACCAGGAATCAAATCGATAGCACAATCACAATTCCTATGCGGAGGAAGGGCATCAGACTTGGACTCTTCAAATACATCCTGAAAGTCCGACAAGAACTCTGGGATGTCAGAAGGAATGGATGACGAAATAGACAAAAATGGAACATCACCATGTACTCCCTGACAACCCCAGCTGGTTACCGACATAGAGTTCCAATCCAATACTGGATTATGGGTTTGTAGCCATGGCAACCCCAACACGACCACATCATGCAAATTATGCAGTACCAGAAAGCGAATAACTTCCTGATGTGCAGGAGCCATGCACATGGTCAGCTGGGCCCAGTACTGAGGCTTATTCTTGGCCAAAGGTGTAGCATCAATTCCTCTCAACGGAATAGGACACCGCAAAGGCTCCAAGAAAAATCCACAACGTTTAGCATAATCCAAATCCATCAGATTCAGGGCAGCGCCTGAATCCACAAACGCCATGACAGAATATGATGACAAAGAGCACATTAAGGTAATGGACAAAAGGAATTTGGACTGTACAGTACCAATAACGGCAGAGCTATCGAACCGCCTAGTGCGTTTAGGACAATTAGAAATAGCATGAGTAGAATCACCACAATAGAAACACAGTCTGTTCAGACGTCTGTGTTCGTGCCGTTCTACTTTAGTCATAGTCCAGTCGCACTGCATAGGCTCAGGCTTACTCTCAGACAATACCGCCAGATGGTGCACAGATTTACGCTCGCGCAAGCGACGACCGATCTGAATGGCCAAGGACATAGACTCATTCAAACCAGCAGGCATAGGAAATCCCACCATTACATCCTTAAGAGCTTCAGAGAGACCCTTTCTGAACAAAGCCGCTAGTGCAGATTCATTCCACAGAGTGAGTACTGACCATTTTCTAAATTTCTGACAATATACTTCTACATCATCCTGACCCTGGCATAAAGCCAGCAGATTTTTCTCAGCTTGATCCACTGAATTAGGCTCATCGTAAAGCAATCCCAGCGCCTGGAAAAATGCATCAACATTACTCAATGCAGAATCTCCTGGTGCAAGAGAAAACGCCCAGTCCTGTGGGTCGCCGCGCAAAAAAGAAATAATAATCAAAACCTGTTGAATAGGATTACCAGAAGAATGAGGTTTCAAGGCCAAAAATAGCTTACAATTATTTCTGAAGCTCAGGAACTTAGTTCTGTCACCAAAAAACAAATCAGGAATCGGAATTCTTGGTTCTAGCATCGATTTCTGATCAATAGTATCTTGAATCTTTTGTACATTTACAATGAGATTATCCATTGAGGAGCACAGAGCCTGAATATCCATGTCCACAGCTGTGTCCTGAAGCACTCTAATGTCTAGGGGAAAAAAAAGACTGAAGACAGAGCTAAGAAAAAAAAATGATGTCAGGATTTCTTTTTTCCCTCTATTGGAAATCATTGAAGGGCTCCTTGTACTGTTATGGCTGGCAATCAGGCAACACAGCGTGCAGTAATCAGCGCACATACAGAGATCTGGCAATAACCCAAAACAATAGGACGAGCTCTGAGACGTGGAATCTCTGTAGACTGCAGTACCTGATCTATCCTCACACAACTGGAAGCAGCAGTGGATTGCGCCTATCAACTACCTATGCAACTCGGCACTGCCTGAGGAGCTGACTAGCCTGAAGATAGAAATACAAGCCTGACTTACCTCAGAGAAATACCCCAAAGGAATAGGCAGCCCCCACATATAATGACTGTTAGCAAGATGAAAAGACAAACGTAGGAATGAAATAGATTCAGCAAAGTGAGGCCCGATATTCTAGACAGAGCGAGGATAGCAAAGAGAACTATGCAGTCTACAAAAAACCCTAAAACGAAAACCACGCAAAGGGGCAAAAAGACCCACCGTGCCGAACTAACAGCACGGCGGTGCACCCCTTTGCTTCTCAGAGCTTCCAGCAAAAGATAATAACAAGCTGGACAGAAAAAACAGAAAACAAACTAGAAGCACTTATCTAGCAGAGCAGCAGGCCCAAGGAAAGATGCAGTAGCTCAGATCCAACACTGGAACATTGACAAGGAGCAAGGAAGACAGACTCAGGTGGAGCTAAATAGCAAGGCAGCCAACGAGCTCACCAAAACACCTGAGGGAGGAAGCCCAGAGACTGCAATACCACTTGTGACCACAGAAGTGAACTCAGCCACAGAATTCACAACAGCCATGCACATGGTCAGCTGGGTCCAGTACTGAGGCTTATTCTTGGCCAAAGGCGTAGCATCAATTCCTCTCAATGGAATAGGACACTGCAAGGGCTCCAAGAAAAACCCACAACGCCTAGCATACTCCAAGTCCATCAAATTCAAGGCAGCGCCTGAATCCACAAATGCCATGACAGAATACGATGACAAAGAGCAGATCAAGGTAACGGACAGAAGAAATTTTGACTGTACCGTACCAATGGTGGCAGACCTAGCGAACCGCTTAGTGCGCTTAGGACAATCAGAGATAGCATGAGTGGAATCACCACAGTAGAAACACAGCCCATTCAGACGTCTGTGTTCTTGCCGTTCAACTCTGGTCAAAGTCTTATCGCACTGCATAGGCTCAGGTTTAAGCTCAGGTAATACCGCCAAATGGTGCACAGATTTACGCTCACGCAAGCGTCGACCGATCTGAATGGCCAAAGACATAGACTCATTCAGACCAGCAGGCATATGAAATCCCACCATGACATCCTTAAGGGCTTCAGAGAGACCTTTTCTGAAAATAGCTGCGAGCGCACCTTCATTCCATTGAGTGAGTACGGACCACTTTCTAAATTTCTGACAATATACCGCTATCTCATCCTGACCCTGACACAGAGCCAGCAAATTTTTCTCTGCCTGATCCACTGAATTAGGTTCATCGTACAGCAATCCGAGCGCCAGGAAAAACGCATCGATATTACTTAATGCAGGATCTCCTGACGCAAGAGAAAATGCCCAGTCCTGAGGGTCGCCACGTAAAAAAGAAATAATGATCCTAACTTGTTGAACTGGGTCACCAGAGGAGCGAGGTTTCAAAGCCAGAAATAGTTTACAATTATTTTTGAAACTCAGAAATTTAGTTCTATCTCCAAAAAACAAATCAGGAATAGGAATTCTCGGTTCTAACATAGAATTCTGAACCACAAAGTCTTGAATATTTTGTACTCTTGCCGTGAGCTGATCCACACATGAAGACAGACCTTTAATGTCCATCGCTACACCTGTGTCCTGAACCACCCAAATGTCTAGGGGAAAAAAAAGGCAAAACACAGTGCAGAGAAAAAAAAATGGTCTCAGAACTTCTTTTTTCCCTCTATTGAGAATCATTAGTACTTTGGGCCTCCAGTACTGTTATGATAAGGTAATTCAGTAACACAATGGACATAGAGGTCAGAGCACATACAGTGACCTGACAATAACCCAAAAATATAGAACGAGCTCTGAGACGTGGGAACTCTGCTGACCGCAATCCCTAATCCTCTCCAACCACACTAGAGGCAGCCGTGGATTGCGCCTAACGCTCCCTATGCAACTCGGCACAGCCTGAGAAACTAGCTAGCCTGAAGATAGAAAATAAGCCTACCTTGCCTCAGAGAAATACCCCAAAGGAAAAGGCAGCCCCCACATATAATGACTGTGAGTAAGATGAAAAGACAAACGTAGAGATGAAATAGATTTAGCAAAGTGAGGCCCTACTTTCTGAACAGAGTGAGGATAGGAAAGGTAACTTTGCGGTCAACACAAAGCCCTACAAAAACCACGCAAAGGGGGCAAAAAGACCCTCCGTACCGAACTAACGGCACGGAGGTACACCCTCTGCGTCCCAGAGCTTCCAGCAAGCAGGAAAAAACAAATAGACAAGCTGGACAGAAAAATACAGCAAACAAAATAGCAAAGCGGAACTTAGCTATGCAGAGCAGCAGGCCACAGGAACGATCCAGGAGGAAACAGGTCCAATACTAGAACATTGACTGGAGGCCAGGATCAAAGCACTAGGTGGAGTTAAATAGAGCAGCACCTAACGACTTCACCACCACACCTGAGGAAGGAAACTCAGAAGCCGCAGTACCACTTTCCTCCACCAACGGAAGCTCACAGAGAGAATCAGCCGAAGTACCACTTGTGACCACAGGAGGGAGCTCTGCCACAGAATTCACAACAGTCTCCACTCTGAAAAAGCCAACTTCATGGCTAGCAACTCCCTGTCCCCGATGGAATAATTCCTCTCCGCTGGTGTGAAGGTCTTGGAGAAGAAGAAGCAAGGATGCTTCCGACCTTAAGCATCCTTTTGGGAAAGGACTGCTCCAGCACCAACGGATGAGGCATCCACCTCCAAGATAAATGGTTTATCAACATCGGGGCGATGTAGGATGGGAGCGCTAGCGAAGTGTGACTTGATCGAGAGAAAGGCTTTGGAGACCTCCTCTGACCACAACTTGGGATTTGCTCCCTTCTTGGTGAGGGCAACCAAGGGAGCTACCAAAGTTGAGAAGTGTGGAATGAACTGGCGATAGTAATTAATGAACCCCATAAAGCGCTGCACCGCTTTAAGAGAATGGGGTTCCTGCCAGTCCATTACAGCCTGTAGCTTGGCAGGATCCATAGCCAAACCCTGGGCAGAGATGATATAACCAAGGAAAGGCAAGGACTCCTGCTCAAACACACACTTCTCCAACTTGGCGTAGAGGGAGTTTGCCCGTAAGAGGTCGAAGACTTTGCGAACATCTCTCCGATGGGAGTCAATATCTGGAGAGAAGATGAGAATATCATCCAGATAGACTACGACCGAGGTGGTGAGCATATCCCGGAAGATGTCGTTCACAAAATCTTGGAAAACGGCTGGGGCATTACATAGCCCGAAGGACATCACCAGATATTCATAGTGCCCATCCCTGGTGTTAAAAGCCGTCTTCCATTCATCCCCCTCACGGATGCGAATCACGTTGTAAGCACCCCGCAGATCTAACTTTGTAAATAGCCTCGCTCCCCGTAGCCTATCAAACAGCTCAGATATCAGGGTTAATGGGTACTTGTTCTTAACGGTGATGGCGTTAAGACCCCTGTAGTCTATGCATGGACGTAAGTCTCCAGTTTTCTTCTGTACGAAGAAGAACCCAGCTCCTGCCGGTGATACTGACTTCCTAATGAATCCTCTTGCCAGATTCTCTTGGATATACTGAGACATTGCCTCCGTCTCCGGGAGAGATAACGGATAGACTCGACCCCGGGGAGGCTCAGCACCAGGCAAGAGGTCAATAGGACAGTCATAGGGGCGGTGAGGCGGAAGGGTCTCCGCAGCTCTTTTGGAGAACACGTCTGCATAGGGCCAATAGTGCTTGGGGAGAGAGGAAAGATCTGCGGGTACCTGTGTAGTAGCAACCTGAACGCACTCCCTCTGACATCTACCCTCGCAGGATTTACTCCATCCCAAAATTCTCCCAGAGAACCACTCAATATGAGGAGAATGGTAGCGAAGCCATGGTATCCCCAACAGGACCTCATCATTTCCCTCAGGAATGACTAATAGGGAGATTATCTCCTGATGTGATGGAGACACAGAAAGCGTGAAAGGAATGGTTTGGTGGGCAATCTGTGAGGGTAGTGTTGACCCATTTACCACTCGAACGGTTACTGGCTTGGCGAGCATCACCAAGGGTATTGCGTGACGCTGGGCGAAACCGGAAGACATAAAGTTACCCTCTGCCCCAGAATCCACGCATAGCTCGACCATAAGAGTGGATGGGCCTATGGTAATTGTCCCCTTGAAGGACAATTTTGAGGCAAACATCGCCGTGTCTAGTGTACCTCCTCCAACTGCCACTAGACGCTGACGTTTCCCCGACCGCTGAGGACCCTTGGAGGCAAGATGTCCTGACTGCTGGCAAACATGACGGACCTTATGTGCACAGGCGGACTGAGATTTGGATCCCGCTCGTGTCACCTCTAAGGCCTCATGTGACTCGGATGCCTGGATTGGAGATTCCAAAGGTTTGGTGAAGGTGGGAGCCAGCCGAAACCTCTGCCTACACTGGGCTCGCTCTAACCTCCGCTCGTTAAAACGGAGGTCAATACGAGTAGAGACAGTTATTAATTCCTCCAGTGTGGCAGGAATCTCCCTAGTGGCCAGAGCGTCCTTAACGTGATCAGCCAGGCCCCTCCAAAATATGGAGATAAGGGCTTTATATGACCACTCCAGCTCAGAAGCTAAAGTACGGAAGCGGACGGAAAAATGGCTGACCAAGGACTCACCCTGAGTTAATGCCAGTAGTTGGAGCGCTGTGTCATGGGTGACTTGAGGTCCTAAAAAGACCTTTTTCAGAGTGCTCAGGAACAACGGAGCACTCTGTACCACAAGATCACCACGCTCCCACACCGGCGTAGCCCACTCCAACGCCCTGTCCGACAAGAGAGACACAATAAATCCCACCTTAGCCCGCTCTGTAGGAAAACGTGCAGCCAGGAGCTCGAGATGGATAGAGCACTGACTCACGAATCCCCTACAAGTTTTGCAATCTCCAGAAAATTTTTCTGGCAACGGGAGGCGGGATAATGTCAGAACAGGGGTGGCAGTGGACAAGGTTGCTGCAGCCACGCTAGCAGCCTGTACAGCAACTGCGGTAACATCCACAGCTGAGGTTGAGCTCTCGAGAGCCGTCAACCTACCCTCCAGCTGCTGGATATACCGCAAAGATTGCTGAATGTCCGCCATTTACTAGCCAGACCTTGGCGCTAGTATTATGTTAAGGACTGGCGGAACGCACCAAGTATAAGATGATATGGAACTAGGTGCGTTCGCAGTCCGAGGTCCACCGTGCAGGTAAAAACCCTGCTGCTAGTAAAGACGGACTATATGGCGGTACTATAAGAATACACACATGGGTTAACTCCACCCTGTGTGAAGTAAGCGACCCTGTTGCGTCACAGGACCGCGGTACCGCACATAGAACGCAAGCAAGGAGTCTCTAATCTCAAACCCGAGACTGAGGATTTGAGTTCAGAAGACCTCATGCGCTCGACACCGCAACTGGGGTGTCAGAGAAACATAAATAATAATATATAAAGGCACGAGAGTGCGTGCGGTGCCGCACTGACGGACGCCACTAACCACCAAGCTTGGGTCAGGAACGCACAGAGAAAGCGCACTGCGCCGTACTGGCGGACACAGCAACTGGACGCTGTGATGTGTGTTACGTGCTGATGGCTAGTCGGGCGCTAGATAGCTACCTCCATTCACAAACAGACAACAACACTAGGAATGGGATATTTAGGAGCTTTCATCCTTCGACATACATCCATCTACACACACACATAATATCAAAACAATACTAGCGCATGGCTGTGCGGTCATGCGCAGTTTATATAGTTACAGCACAGGAAGCTGCTACCGAAGTTTTGCCCTTTCAGGACCTTCCTGGAGGACCAATGGGATGCTCTGCAGTACCTGAGCATGTGACCCTCGACCTCCAACGGGAGATCTTGCCCTGGGCATGCTCAGTGTGTGTAAATAAGGACTTAGTCCCAGAGAAGCCTGCTCGCCGCAGATCAGTGCAGGGTACCATAGGAAAGCCAGAAAAGGCAGTAGTGACCCTATGCACAGAATCAGCCTCAGCGAGACGCTGGGAGTGACGTCTCCGCCGAGCAGACCCCACTGCGGCTGATGCAGAATGGGAGACCGCAGCAGACACGGATCGAGATTCCCCCTGTGCAGCAGAGGAAACTCGACTCCTAACAAGTATACAGTCAAGTTCAGTGTTTATTATCTTATACACAGTTTTTGTGTTAAACTGACATTTTACTCTCAATTCTTTCCACAAGGTAATTAAAAAAGAAATTAAAAATAAGTGGTCCTAACAATGATATTTCTGGTTCCTTACTGCTAACATTAGACTATGTAGACAATGTACCATTTACAAATCTGTTTTCTGTCCCTTAACCAGTTGTTTTACCATATGCATATAGTATCATATCTTAGATGGAAATTGCAAATTTTGTAATGCCTCTAGATGACCTGAAAAGACATATGTAACACTCTGAGGTTTTCTCGCACTGCATCTAAAACCTTTTCAGGCATTTCCTTAATGCAAACACAGCCTTAGAAATGTTAAAGGGACTTCTTCATATAAATTTGACCTAAAGTAATAATAACATATTGCACTGACAGACTATTCATGTTTTTCAACAATTAAAAAATTGTTAAAAAAATTATCCCTGTTGATCTTTCAGACAATTATGTCGCTGCCAGTAAGACCAGGAGAACAAATTAAATTCCTTGTGCAATGGATGATGAAGAATTCACTTGCCCTGTCCTGTGGTGTACGCCAAACCTGATTGATCATGTATTTCACAAACTAATGCAAGCAGGGTCCAGGACTTGATGACATTTTTGTGTCACAGACACTGTGTAATCTATCAGCTTTGCATGTTATTTTTTGTGCCCAACACGTTATCCAAATCATTGTTAATGTAATATCAAAGTTTGATCCCTGGTTTGATTACCCTCTCCAACCATGTGAGTTCATGATAAAAAAACACTATAACATCCTTTCATGTTTCCAGCCCTGTGCAGGGGCCCAATCCTGCTTAAAGTACTATCAGGCATTTTTATACTAATTGATAACATTTCTCCTTGAAGAGAGTGGCATGTCAAGCCTGACATGCCAAGGTGAGGAAACTTTTAAGTTGCAATGCTCTTATGGGAAATATGCAAATTGTCTCTTCAGAGAGGAAGAGGATTAGAACTCTAGTGCTACCTATATGAAGTAGGAATTCTAAAAAGTTAATATTAACTCTCTAATGAGCCTTGTCACATGACTTAGGATGAAAGCAAAATCCAAAATCTCAAATTGCAGACAGAGTGTATTGAGGTATTTCCTCTCATCAGTGCGAAGTGTGATTTGGCTGAATGATAGGTGTCTGACTGGGATCCAATGGGTCACATTTCTCCTTGCGGAGAGTGACATGTCAAGCCTGACATGCCAAGGTGAGGAGACTTTTAAGCTGCAGTGCTGCTCTGGGAAATATGCAAATTGCTTCTTCAGAGAGGAAGAGGACTAGATCTATAGTGCTACCTATAGGAAGTAGAAATATTGACTCTCTAATGAGCATTGTCACATGATTTATTATAAAAGCCAGAACAAAAATCTTAATTTACAGACACTGTGTATAGGTGGCACTAGAGTTCTAGTCCTCTTCTTCTCTGACATGTTACTCTGACATGTTCCTCCTTGGATCCCAGTCAGATGCCTCTCATCCAGCCAAACAGATCTCACACTTTGCACTGATGAGGGGCAGTACCTTGAAACACAGTGTCTGCAAATTGAGAATTTGGTTTTGGCTTTCATCCTAAGTCATGTTACAAGGCTTGTTAGAGAGTCAATGTTCACTTCCTATAGGTGGCACTAGAGTTCTAGTCCTCTTTCTCTCTGAAAAGACAATTTACACCAATTGAAACAGAGAAAATCCTAATTTTGCAAAAAAGGCTAAAAAAATTGTAGTAACAGATGTTCATGAATTGTATTTTGGAAAAATGTTCCACTTTTGTGCCCAGCCCTTCATAGGGGCCCAATACTGTTCAAGGATCTACCAGGTGATTTTACGCCAATCAAAACACAGAGAATCACCCATTTGCAAAAAAATGGCTGATGTTAAAGAAACTTGCAGCAATGGATGCCTATGAAAATTTGTTTTGCACAAAACATTATCTTTGAATTTGTTTTATTAAGTTGAGGATATGTGTCATGGAGCAAGCAGGTCTTACCATAGAAACAGATCAACCTCTGTAAAATCTTTTAGATGGACATGGGCTCCACTCTTTGTTACCAACACCCTTCTCTAACTACTAAACCTCCTTAGCACCCAGATCTAGTTCCATAGTCTTAAACTTCATGCAATCATCGGTATGTGAAATATCCTGAATTCCTTGACTCCTGCCTGATTGTACCTATAGATTTAGACTGGATCACAGTGCCACAATCACCATGGCTGCCACTGCCAGTGCCCTTATCACCATGGCTAACAGAGGCAACAATACACCAACGCATTTGAATCTTGCCCTCCATCTCCTCAGATCCTATGTTATCCATGCACAAAGGCTGACTATTCATCTCATCCAATAAATCATGTGGAAAAACTTGTTGTAAAATGTCTTCCTTAGCTTCCAGAATGATGCAGCTTAAGGAACTAAAGGGCAGATAGATACAGGTGTCATTTATTAAATTGAAAGTGTGCAATTGAAAAGATTAATCAAATACAACATCTGCAAGGAGTTTGTATGTTCTTTGTATGCACACTCCTAAGACATACTGATAGGGAATATATATTGAAAGACTCTTTTGGACAGCGATGGCAATACCTGTAAAGCACTGTGGACGGTAGACTTTACACAACGTTGACTCAAAATAAAAACTGCTGTCAGAGGTATATCATCCTGCTCTGCCGGAGATAAGTGATGTGCCATACATTATATTACTTCCTCCAACATTAGTACACTCACCAGAGGCAAAGAAGACCAATCGTGACCTACATTTGTTAGTACTGCTTTCTGGATGGTCTGTTGTATACATTGTTTTCATCTCACAGTACCGCATAGATTGCCACTTTTTCTTTTACCAATAATTTTATACACAAGTAAAATTAACATCTCAAAAAAGTTCAACTAAAGTTATTCGACCCTTGATTAAAAGGACCAAACTAGCAATGCTAGGTAGATACATCTGATGCCCCAAAAGTATTGTTGTGAAGTGTACTGTTGTGAAATTGATCTAGTAAAACAGGTACGCAAAAAGTTAAACATAAGAACCATACTGATCTTATGATGAATACACGATCAAGAAATGCTTATGAACATAGAATAATTTTAAAACACTTTATTTAATAAAAATTAAAATAAATCACCAAACAAAAATAATAATATTAAAAATAGAACTGAAAGGTGCCTTAAACCACCGAACACAAAGACGAGGACAGCATGGAGCAGTATAAATAAATGCACAGGTATGAACCTAAGCACGGCTATAAGTATCCTGTCCACAGGTTTCCTAATTAGGCTGATATGTAGTCAAAATATTTAGAAAAGTTCACACATTAGGAACACAATCAGAAGATGCAAAGAGAAACCGTTGGGGTGAGGAGAGATGGGTTTCCACTCAGCATTTACTTTTGTAGCACGGCAATCTCCGGTAATATGTGCATGGCACAGTTTGCTAGGTCTTTATTGTGAGCATTACAATATGAAGTCTCAGTTTCAATAGCTGCTAGCACTGTGCTCTATTGTTGATATGTCGCCCCTGTCAGTGGAAATATTGCAATTATGCACATGCACTTTAGCACTATGTGGTACCATTAACATGCCTGGCTATAGGGGCACACTATTTGTGTGAGAGGCTCTAATGAGGACCCTCATTTGCACATGATGCATTCTATACATGTGTGGCTATTAGGGGTTTCTCTTTGCATAAGCATTTGTTTTTTTGATTGTGTTCCTAATGTTTGAGCTTTTCCACATATTTTGACTACATATCATCCCAATTAGGAAACCTCTGGACAGGATACTTATAGCTGTGCTTATGTACATACCTGTGCATTTATTTATACTGCTCCATGCTGTCCTCCTTTTTGTGTTCAGTGGTTGAGGCACCTTTTTATTTTTAATATTGCCAATGTTGACCGCTACCCGTGTGAGGAAAATAGGCTTGGGTAGTATGTTTGCCAAAAAGTTAAACATTAGTGATGAGCAAATATACTTGTTACTCGAGATTTCCAGAGCACGCTCGGGTGACCTCCGAGTATTTTTTAGTGCTCGGAGATTTAGTTTTCCTCACCTCAGCTGAATGACTTACTTCTCTTAGCCAGCTTGATTACATGTGGGGATTCCCTAGCAACCAGGCAACCCCCACATGTACTTATGCTGGCTAACAGATGTAAATCATTCAGCTGTGGCGATGAAAACTAAATCTCCGAGCACTAGAAAATGGAGATCACCTGAGCGTTCTCGGGAAATCTCAAGTAACGAGTATATTCGCTCATCACTATAATAAACATGTATATTTTTTATCAAAATTTGTCAAAACGCAATACAAACATTTTGAGGAAAACTTGCTAATTATAGAGTGCTGTTCATCTATTTCTTAAAGGAATCTATCACCACATGTGACCTATCTAGACTTTTAATATGGGCATAGAGGTTATAGACTGCTGAGAGGAGTCCTATGTGCCTCATATCAGATGCCTTCTTGATAAATCCTCTTTTATTACTTTATGTAAATTAGATCTTCCTGGCTATAGGGAGGATGGTGCCTGGAAAATAATTCTGCCTCTAGAGCTTTTGTTACATGAAGGGAAGTTACCGGTGTGATATATAATGGCCTGTAACAATTATGCAGGTACTAAGGAATCTGATAGGTGGGATAAAACCAGTCTGAGAACAAAGCTGAAGCAAAAAGGTCGGTTTAACAAAATAGAAATGCAAACAGAACTAACAGATATTCCTGTAATTGAAACGTGGTGCACTGCACAATATAGTAAATCACAGCAGACTGAATAGCGGGGCGCGACCGCTAATACGAACCAATCCAACAAGGATATGATGCAGGAGTGCACGAGACACTTAAACAAGGAATTCCAGTAAGGATATTAGTGCGAATGCACATAGTACTTAAATGTGGAATTCTAGCAAGGATATTAGTGGGAATGCATACAGTACTTAAACGTGGGAATCCAGCAAGAGGGTAGTGGGAATGCACACAGTACTTAAACGAGGAAGTCCAGCAAAAACTTGACCACACGTGCACACGGCACTTGTTTGTGGAAGTCCAATAATATGCAGATGGAGCATTGACAGGGGTAAGTCTTCTAAAGGTATCTTTAAGGGCTGACAAGTCCCACTCAAGTCTCGCACCACAGCCAACAGACACAGTCTTGAAGATATAAAGAAGCTAACACTTCTTACTGACCGCAGCAGTTCCAGAGGCGAGAGGCAGCACCCAAGTATTTTGGACTATAGACAACCCCAGTAAGGATCTAGGAGCATACAGAAGATGGAAGGCAGCTTAATGTGGCAGGGCAGACCACCGAGGAATGAGCAGCAGAAGCAGGGAGTTCACCAGCAAACAGGCAGAAGCTCAGGAGCCAACAGCAGAAAATACTCAGGCAAGGAGGAACACACAGCCTGGACTTAAATAACAGGACATACAGGAAGTTCCATGACAGGGCGAAATACAATACTCCATCTTGGATAAGGGCAAACAGGCTTAAAGGAAAATCCGAAATCCTTACATGGCCGCTCTCTGCTCTCCTGATCTCACTGCAGAGCTGTGAGTGATTATACCTGACACATCAGTAGGTTCCTCTCAGCTTCCATCTCACAGGCAGAAAGGGCTTCAATATTGTTACAATACAGCAAAGCTATGAGAGCTGTAAAAATGTGTTTGCAAGAAAACAAAGGTAATTTCATCTGTTTTATGTTAGTTATTGCCTCACACTGGTAACTCCCCTTCATGTAAAATATGCAGTGGGGGCAGGCAGCGTCGTCCCCAGAGCCTGGAAGAAATCATTTATTTATAAGAAAAATGTGAATTTCTCTGGAATAAAACATTGGATTGTAGATATCAAAGGATTATTTTATTCATCCTCCCATGACCTGCATGCCCATATACATGGCCTAAAAGGGTTGATCCTACTGACAAGCTACTTTGGAACATTAAAGGGAATCTATCACTTGTCACAAAAAGCTAGCACACTTCTCTTACTAGCACTGATCTTTTTTTATTCAGAAAAACAAATGATGCTATGGTCTTGAATTGGTTTACTGCCTTCCAGCCCTTGAAGAACGGAGAAATAAATGTGCAATTCACCACATTTTTGGGGTTTTGTGCAAAACTATGTAAATTTGCCTTTTTTTCTCTGTCGTTTGTTTTGTTCTAATACACACAAATTAAATAAACGTGTATAAAAAATCATGTTTAATTACAATAATTTTCTGGGAGAAATACTTCATTTTCTGGAACAAATTCAAGATTACCAACACTTTCGGTCATGAATGTATGATCAAAATGACCTGGCGCCTAGTAGTATGCTAGAAAACCGGAGAATAATGGAGTAATTAGGTTAAAAGAGAGTACCGTATATACTCGAGTATTAGCTGAGAATTTCAGCCCATTTTTTTAGGCTGAAATTGCCCATCTCGGCTTATACCCGAGTTATACCCAGGGGTCAGCAGGGGAGGTGGAGCGGCAGCGGTACCATGTGACCGCTCACTACAGGAAGCTGCCGGCACCTGGGAACCAGGGACCGCGCCAGGAGCAGGTGAGTATATCGCAGTGCACGATATTCACCTGCTCCCCGTTCCACCGCCACCAGCCGCCGCTGCATCTTCTGCATCCTCTGCACTGATGCTCAGGTCAGAGGGCGCAGTGACGCGATTAGTGCGCGCCGCTCTCTGCCTGAGCAGTCAGTGCAGTGGATAGGGAACGTAACGGCGGCTGGCGGCGATGGAACCCGGAGCAGGTGAATATAGCAAGTGCTTGGGGCCTGAGCGACGAGAGGTATGTGATTTTTTATTTTTTTAATTGCAGCAACAGCATATGGGGCAAATGTCTGTATGGAGCATCTTATAGGGCCATAATCAGCATATATGGAGCATTACATGAGGCAAATGACTGTATGGAGCATCTTATGGGGCCATAATCAGCATTTATGGAGCATTACATGGGGCAAATGTGTCTATGGAGCATCTTGTGGGGCCATATAATCAGCATTTATGGAGCATTACATGGGGCAAATGACTGTATGGAGCATCTTATGGGGTCATAATCCGCATTTGTGGAGCATTATATGGGGGAAATGCCTGTATGGAGCATCTTATGGGGCCATGATCAGCATTTGTGCAGCATTATATGGGGTGTATTTTGTATGGAGCATCTTATGGGGCCCATTATGAACTGTATGAAGCATTATATGGGGCTCCTGATTCAATATGGATATTCAAAAACACTAACCTACTGATGTCTCAATTAATTTTATTTTATTGGTATCTATTTTTTTTTTACATTTACTGGTAGCTGCTGCATTTTGCACCCTAGGCTTATACTTTTTTTGTGGCAAAATTAGGGGGGTCGGCTTATACTCGGGTCGGCTTATACTCGAGTATATACGGTATTTATTTTTGTCATATCATAGTAACACTGAATACAAACACACGAATAAATAGCAGAAAAGGATGATACATAAGATCACTGGTGCCACATGCCCCATAATAAAGACCCAGTAGAAATGGGAAGCGTTCACTCATTAAGGTGCAAGCATAATATGACCAAGTGGTCTCCTAATAAATATATATATATAGCGCAACGCTTACCAACAATGATAAATAGGGTAAATGGCACCAAGATGGATCCAGCAAAAGTATACTGTATATTGGGTAGTACTAGCACATAACTTAATTTATATAAATGTATATGACCTGTATATTGAAAAACACTGGTTGGGCTGAAAATTCTTCTACTATTACTGTGCTTTACTTTTTTATTTTGTGCGAAAAGTTTCTGAATTTTGAGTATTTATGATACAGAATATTTTTAGCAGCTACAAACTATTATTTAGTTACAGGGATACCAAGGCTTCACAAAAATTCATATGCCTTGCTAACTCTAGTATTTAATGTAAATTCAAGAAAGTGGTTGGCTTTCTGCCACCCTGTAAGATAAAGTCTAGAGAAGTAAATATCTTGAGAGACTGATGTGAGAGACTCATGAGAGATTTGACATAATAGTCATGATTGTCAATGGGATTTAAAAAAAAATAATATTAGCAAATGCATTTAAAATAACCAGAAAGACAATGCTTAATAGAAAAATTACTAGTCTGAATGAAGGCACAGTGGGTATAATGTAATATGTATGATTTTGGAAACATTAAATCCTGTTACTAAATTAAAACTGAGGCTTTGACAGATGATGATTTACTTAAAGCGATAAAAATGAATGACAGGCAAACTGACAAATTTATAAAGCATTTTAGACTATATTGCTTTGTTTTATTTTATTAGCAATATTTATTTACTAGCTATTGAACCCGTTCTACGCCCGAGTGGCGAGCATTTGGTATATATATTGGTATATGGTCTCCATCCTGGTATGTGCTGCTCCCATCTTGCTCCCCCATCGTGTCATGTGCTGCTCCATCCTGTGTCCCCATCCTGTCATGTGCTGTTCCAACCTGCGCCCCCATCCTGTCATGTGCTGCTCCATCCTGTGTCCCCATCCTGTCATGTGCTGTTCCAACCTGCGCCCCCATCCTGTCATGTGCTGCTCCATCCTACGTCCCCATCCTGTCATGTGCTGCTCCATCCTGCGTCCCCATCCTGTCATGTGCTGCTCCATCCTGCGTCCCCATCCTGTCATGTGCTGCTCCATCCTGCGCCCCCATCCTGTCATGTGCTGCTCCATCCTACGTCCCCATCCTGTCATGTGCTCCCATCCTGCGCCCCGTCTTGTCATGTGCTGCTCCCATCCTGCCCCCATCCTGTCATGTGGTACTCCCATCGTGCGCAACCATTCTGTCATGTGCTGTTCCCATCCTGCATCCCCATTTTGTCATGTGCTGCTCCCATCCTGCGCAACCATTCTGTCATGTTCTGCTCCCATCCTGTGCCCCCATTCTGTTGTAATGTTCTGCACCCATTCTGCCTGTTCCTGTTTCCATTCTGCCATATGTTGCTCCCATCTTTCTCTCTCCGGCTATGCTGCCCGAGTGCGGCTGTGCTGAGTGCGGCTGTGCTGAGTGCGGCTGTGCTGCCTGAGTGCGGCTGTGCTGCCTGAGTGCGGCTGTACTGTCTGAGTGCAGCTATACTGAGCGCAGCTGTACTGTCTGGGTGCAGCTATGCTGAGCGCGGCTGTACTGTCTGAGTGCAGCTATACTGAGCACGGCTGTACTGCGTGAGTGCAGCTGTACTGCGTGAGTGTGGCTGTACTGTGAGTGTGACTGTACTGCATGAGTGTGGCTGTACTGTGTGAGTGTGGCTGAGTGTGGCTGTACTGTGTGAGTGTGGCTGAGTGTGGCTGTACTGTGAGATTGTGGCTGAGTGTGGCTGTACTGTGTGAGTGTGGCTGAGTGTGGCTGTACTGTGTGAGTGTGGCTGTACTGTGTGAGTGTGGCTGAGTGTGGCTGTACTGTGTGAGTGTGGCTGTACTGTGTGAGTATGGCTGACTGTGGCTGTACTGTGTGAGTGTGGCTGAGTGTGGCTGTACTGTGTGAGTGCTGGCGAGTGTGGCTGTACTGCGTGAGTGTGGCTGTACTTCCTGCTTGAGTGCTGCGCTGGCTATAATGGATACAGCACCCGTGCAGCCAGCACAGCAAGGGCTGACTCCGCCCACTCGCATCACTGGTCACATGCTGGTGACATCATCAAAGGTCCTGGAGCTCCGCTGGGCTCTACATCTACCCTGACCTGAGCTGCAGAGCACGGAGCCCCCATGGCCGCTATATTATGGGGGATACATGGGTGTGTGGAGCCCCCATGGCCGGTATATTGGGGGGATAAGTAAGTTCGGCTGCGTCACTCTTGTCCAGACTGCGCAGGTGCAGTGCGTCGCGCTTGCGCAGTCTATAAAGGCTTCGGACAGAGTGACGCTCCCACCGTTATATTATACATTTTCATTTTTTTGACTGAGTTGTGCATATATAGACGGACATAACGATTATTGTTAGGTGAGGGGCCCCACAAGTATGCATAAGATGCATTTGAAAAGGATTTATACATAGAGTTGAAACTAGAAGTTTACATACACCACATAAAGAGACACATAATCATGTTTTTCTCAATATCTGATTTTAAATCAGAATAAACCTTTGCCGTTTCAGCTCAATTAGGATTACCATAATTATTAATATTTGCCAAATGCCAGAATAATGAGAGAGAGAGAATGTTTTCATGAATTTTTATTACTTACTCCAATGTCAAAAGTTTACATACATTACATTAATATTTGGTGCCATTGCCCTTAAACTGAATGACTTGCGTCAAAAGTTTGGGATATCTTTCCACAAGCTTCTCACAATAATTGGTCAGAATTTGGGCCCATTCCTCCTGACAAAACTGGTGTAACTGATCCAGGTTTGTAGTCTCCTTGCTCACACCTTCCTTTTCAGCTTTGCCAATACATTTTCAGTAGGATTGAGATCAGGGCTTTGTGATGGCCACTCCAAAACATTGAATTTGTTATCCTTAAGCCACTTTGTTACCATTTTGGCAGTATGCTTCAGATCATTGTCCATTTAGAAGACCCATTTCTGCCCAAGCGTAAACTTCCTGGCTGATGTCTTGAGATGTTGCTTCAGTATTGCCATATCATCTTCTTTTCTCATGATGCCATCTATTTTGTGAAGTTCACCAGTCCCCCCTGCAGCAAAACAACACCACAACATGATGCTGACACCCCCATGTTTCACAGTTGGGATGGTGCTCTTAGGCTTCCAAGTTTCTCCCTTTTTCCTCCAAACATAAAGATGGGTATTATGCCCAAAAAGTTAAGTTTTAGTGTTATCAGACCACAGGACATGTTTACAAAAATTAAGCTCTTTTTGTTAGGTGTCGAGTTCCCGCCTCTGCACAGGGGGAATCTTGAACCATCTCCGCTGTGGTCTCCCATTCTTCTCCAGCCACAGTGGAGCCTGCCCAGTGGAGACGTCAGTCCCAGCGTCTGGCTCAAGCTGATACTGTGCGACTGGTTACTGCTGCCCTTCCAGGCTCTGCCTTTGTAGTCAGCACTGTTCAGCAGTGAGCAGGTCTTTCTGGGACTAAGTCCTGCTTTTCCCATACTGAGCATGCCCATGGGACAACCTCCCATTGGAGGTCGGGGGTCACATGCTCAGGTCCTGTTGCGGCTCCTATTGGACCATCTGGAAGGTCCCGTTGCACTGCCGCTATAAAAGTTTGCATGGCCGCTCAGCCATGCGCTAGTATATGCTTGAAAACGTGTGTGTGCACATATGTGAAAGTCGCTCATTAATCATCCCCCTTCCTAGTGTTGTTGACTGCTCGTATACGGTGGATGCTTGCTATCTAGCGCCTAGCACACAATACAGCGTCTTATTGCTGTGACCGCCAGTGCAGCGCCGAGCGCTATTAGAGCGCTTTCCTGGCCCAAGTCTGGGTAGTTAGTGGCGTCCACCAACGTGGCACTGCACGCACTCTTGTGCATTAAATTATTATTTCTGTTAAACTCTGACACCCCAGTAGCAGCATCGAGTGCAAGAGGTCTAAAGGAACTCTTTCCCTGTGTCTTGAGATAGAGTTCTGTGACTCCTTGCTTGCGCTCTTTGTGCGGTACCGCGGCCCTGTGACACAACAGGGTTCGCTTCCTTCATACCGGGTGAAGCTTACCCATGTGTGTATCCACATTATACCCCCATCTAGTCTGTCATTACTCAGCAGCAGGTTCCATCTCTGCATGGTGTACCCCAGGCTGCGAACGCACCTTATACCATCTTCCTAATTACTTGGTGCGTTCCGCTAGCCCTAACACTTTTTTCCTGTCTGCATTTGCAAACATTAATCTGACTTTTTTATGATTCTTTTGGAGTAATGGCTTCTTCCTGGCAGAGTGGCCTTTCAGTTCATGTTGATACAGTACTTGTTTCACTGTGGATATTAACACAATCTTACCAGCTTCCGCCATCGTCCAAGATCTTTTGCTTTTGTCTTTTGGTTGATATGCACATGCTGGACCAAAGCACGTTCATCTCTAGGACACAGAACCCGTCTCCTTTCTGGGCGGTATGATGGCTGGACATTGCCATCTTGTTTGTAATTGCATATAGTTGTTTGTAAAGATGATTGAGGTACATTCAAGTATCTTGAAATTGTACCCAAGGATGAGCCAGACTTGTGCAAGTCCACAATTCTCTTCCTGATATCTTGACTGATTTCTTTAGACTTTCCCATGATGCTACACAAAGAAGCAGTGTGTTTCAGGTGTGCATTACATCTACAGTTGTGTCTCTAATTAACTCAGATGTTGCCAAAAAATGTTGCCTATCAGAAGCTTCCAAATACATGATATCTTCATATGGGCCATTCAGAATTGTTTAAAGGTATAGTAATCTTAATGTATGTAAACTTTTAACTTTTAGTAAGTAATAAAAATGTTTTAAAACATTCTGTCTCTCTCTCATTATTCTGGCATTTGGCAAATACTAATAATTTTGGTAATCCTAATTGACCTAAAACGGGAAAGGTTTATTCTGATTTTATGTCAGATACTGAGAAAAACATGCATATGTGTCTTTTCTATAGTGTATATAAACTTCTGGTTTCAACTGTTTTTATGAGTAACCAAACACATTTGAGTACATATACTGTATTTAGGGTCAAAATTGATAGACACAGTTAGTGCACCATTATAATGTGAATAAATATAACATTACTGTGTACATTATACTGCTATGCTATAAACATAACTAATGCAGGCATAAATTGTATTATTTTACTCACTTACATACCGCCATTAATTCCACAGCGCTTTGCAGATATTGTCATCTCTGTTCAAAATCTAAATTCCCTATCAGTATGTCTTTGGAATGTGAGAAAAATGGAATTTTCCAAGCTGACATGGGGAAAACATACAAACTTCTTGAACATGATGTCCATAGTGAGATTTGAGCCCAGGACCCCAGCGCCACAAAGCAACAATACTGACCACTGAGCCACCATGCTGGCCCAAATAATGCTATGAATTAACACATCCATGAAATGACAGTCAGCGCATATCCATTATTAGCACCATCACTTTTCTAGCTCATGGCCCCCATATAAAATAATGTCAAGAATTCAAAGTGGCATTCGCTATATATCTATCATAAAGGTGTTTGCTATGTAATTTGAAAGCAGCCTGATGTTGAGGTAGAGACCCTGATTCTAGTGATATGTCACTTATTAGGCTGTTTGCTGTAGTTTTGATAAAATACCTGTGTGATCTGCTGCAGTTCTGTGAATGCTGAGCTGTATTACTCCACCCACACCACTGACTGGCAGCTTTCTGTTTACACTGTGCACAGTCCGAAAGCTGGCAATCAGTAGTGAGGGCAGGGTTATAAAGAGCTCTTGAATATGGACGTCTACATGGCAGCAGGTTTATTAGTCCTCTAGTGATAATCTCCACGTGATAAAGCAGTAATTTTATCAAAAACTACAGCAAGCAGGGCAGTAAGTCATACATTATTGCTATTAGAGTCTCAGCCCTACATTATACTGCTCTCAAATTACATAGCAAAACCTTGCTGACAGATTCATTTTAAAGGATGTACAGTGAGGAAAAAAAGCATTTAGTCAACCACTAATTGGGCAAGTTCTCCCACTTAAAAAGATGAGTGAGGCCTGTAATTGACGGGCCTCAGTTGGCGCAAAGTGGAACTGTACAAAGGTATTTCCCGCAAAACAACGGACAACACCACAAAATTGTCATTAAAAACAACTTAATATACTATATAGTTTGCGCAAAAGTACCTTGTACAAGAACATATAAATTACAAATTATAAAAACCATAAACCACTAAGTTCAGTCAATCGACTGGTCGTATTAAAAACCACATACAGTAGAATAAACGCGAAAAAAGTCCCAAAAGTCAAGTTAATTAGCTCCAAAGCATATGGAGTTAGAGCGATTGATGCATAGGGTCCCCCACACTGAATAGGTTTGGAGCAGCTGTATATAGTACAGAATGTTAGGGTTAACTCTATGATCAGGACCGTGTTCTCTGAAACGCGTAGGAATTGGTCCTCATTCCGCCTCGTACCCTTGCTGGTCACGTGACTGCCTACGTCACACAAGGTCCTGCTGGTTCACTTCATCACCGGACTTCAACCACGAGCCTTCACACACTCGCACGCCGGCGGGGAGCAGGCTCAGGAAGCGTGTGTCACCGGCCCGGGACCAGCTCCTGAAAGCATTTTTTTCCTTCCTATGGCTGCTATTATCTTCAGAGAAGTATTCTACTCTACGGACTCCAGCATCTGATTGTAGAGGTAACCCTAACATTCCGTACTATATACAGCTGCTCCTAACCTATTCAGTCTGGGGGACCCTATGCATTAATCGCTCTAACTCCATATGTTTTGGAGCTAATTAACTTGACTTTTGGGACTTTTTTTGCGTTTATTCTAAATGGTTTTTAATATGACCAGTCGATTGACTGAACTTAGTGGTTTATGGTTTTTATAATAAATTTGTTGTGTTCTTCTACAAGATATTTTTGCGCAAACTATATAGTATATTAAATCCAGAAAATCACCTTGTCTGATTTGGCAAGATTTATTTTGCAAATTATGGTGGAAAATAAGTATTTGGTCATTAACAAAAGTTCATCTCAATACTTTGTAATATATCCTTTGTTGGCAATGACAGAGGTCAAACGTTTTCTGTAAGTCTTCACAAGGTTGGCACACACTGTTGTTGGTATGTTGGCCCATTCCTCCATGCAGATCTCCTCTAGAGCAGTGATGTTTTGTGCCTGTTGGTGGGCAATACGGACTTTCAACTCCCTCCAAAGGTTTTCTATGGAGTTGAGATCTCATCTTTTTAAGTGGGAGAACTTCCACAATTGGTGGCTGACGAAATATTTTTTTCCCCAGTGTATATATAAAACTTTAATGGGAGTGCTTTTTTTAGTCAATCACATAATGAGTGATTATGTTCCATGTGATTGGTTAATCTAATTACTGCACCTTATCTGCTATAGAATCATGAAATAGAAACTTGTCTTGACAAAGGGTAACATTTCAGAACTCTGAACTTTTTCTCTTGGGTAAACTGTGAAATAAAGATAACTCTTATAGCCTAAGTACAGTACTTATCAATCGTGTCTCCAAAGGGTGCATGCATAATTTTCACACTGTGCTTTTAATCTGCAGAACAAAGTATAATCAATGTCTTGTTACACCTTGATTAATTTTTTTTAATACAGAATATTTGACTTAAAACAATAGTTTAGACTAGAACTAAAAAAACAAAATATTGCTTATTATCTTTCACAATATAACAATGTAATCTTTAATCTAATGTGAATTAAACTGCTCAGGTTCACTTATCTGCAGACAATTATCCAGATAGCACCTTAGAGAATTACAAAGAAGACATATCATTCATAGTTAATGCATCTTGTCAAATGTGATGATGTAAAAATGAAACATTCAGTCTGATGGGGCATAAACCACTTCACTGAAGTAAATCAGGTTTAAAACAATAAATACACATTTTTATATGCTTTGGAAATACTTTTTTTTTAAAAACAATTGGAACAGGATATTCTTTGTATACTAGGCAATAAAATACTGACTAGTATGTGAAAAAAAGTTTTCAGTTATTTAAATTGTGACTAAAATTGTTTATTGCAGAAACTATTTCAATTATCCTGAGAAGAGATGAAATTTGAATCTTCAGTATTTGCTAAATTTTCCTTTAAAATTAGATTTGCTGTAAAGAAATTGGCTATGACGTACAATACTGAAAGGCTTCTAATAGCCTGGAAATTAAGTGTATTGCATTCTGCAGTCTCCTAGGTGTGTATAGAAACTGTTTTGAGCTCTATTGTGCAAACACAGCCTTTTTAATATCCAAGTAGCCTCAACCTACAGTACAGACCAAAAGTTTGGAGACACCTTCTCATGTAAAGATTTTTCTGTATTTTCATGACTATGAAAATTGTACATTCACACTGAAGGCATCAAAACTATGAATTAGCACATGTGGAATTATATACTTAACAAAAAAGTGTGAAACAACTGAAATTATGTCTTATACTCTAGGCTCTTCAAAATAGCCACCTTTTGCTTTGATGACTGCTTTGCACACTCTTGGCATTCTCTTGATGAGCTTCAAGAGGTAGTCACAGGAAATGGTTTTCACTTCACAGGTGTGCCCTGTCAGGTTTAATAAGTGGGATGTCTTGCCTTATAAATGGGGTTGGGACCATCAGTTTTGTTGTGCAGAAGTCTGGTGGATACACAGCTGATAGTCCTACTGAATAGACTGTTAGAATTTGTATTATGGCAAGGAAAAAAGCAGCTAAGTAAAGAAAAATGAGTGGCCATCATTACTTTAAGAAATGAAGGTCAGTCAGTCCGAAAAATTGGAAAATTTTTGAAAGTGTCCCCAAGTGCAGTGGCAAAAACCATCAAGCGCTACAAAGAAACTGGCTCACATTAGGACCGCCCAGGAAAGGAAGACCAAGAGTCACCTCTGCTTCTGATGATAAGTTTATCCAAGTCACCAGCCTCAGAAATCACAGGTTAACAGCAGCTCCGATTAGAGGCCAGGTCAATGCCACACAGAGTTCTAGCAGCAGACACATCTCTACAACAACTATTAAGAGGAGACATTTCTGCAGCAGGCCTTCATGGTAAAATAGCTGCTAGGAAACCACTGCTAAGGACAGGCAACAAGCAGAAGAGACTTGTTTGGGCTAAAGAACACAAGGAATGGACATTAGACCAGTGGAAATCTGTGCTTTGGTCTGATGAGTCCAAATTTGAGATCTTTGGTACCAACCACCGTGTGTTTGTGCGATGCAGAAAAGGTGAACGGATGGACTCTACATGCCTGATTCCCACCGTGAAGCATGGAGGAGGTGTGATGGTGTGGGGGTGCTTTGTTGGTGACACTGCTGGGGATTTATTCAAAATTGAAGGCATACTGAACCAGCATGGCTACCACAGCATCTTGCAGCAGCATGCTATTAGATCCGGTTTGCATTTAGTTGGACCATCATTTATTTTTTAACAGGACAATGACCCCACACACCTCCAGGCTGTGTAAGGGCTATTTGACCAAGAATGAGAGCGATGGGGTGCAACGCCAGATGACCTGGCTGGCCTCCTGTTATGATCTGGTGGTTTAGGAACAACATGAGACAAGCTCTGAAGGAGGTGGTATCTGTACTGACCGCAAACTCTGAACTTAGCAGCGCAACTAAAAATAGCCGTGGGGGGTACCTGACGCTCCCTAGACCCCTCGGCACAGCCTAAGATCTAACTTCCCCTAAAGATGGAAACAGGAAACCTATCTTGCCTCAGAGAAAATCCTCAAAGGAAGGATAGCCCCCCACAAATGTTGACGGTGAGAGGAGGGGAAAACAACATACGCAGAAATGAAATCAGATTTTAGCATAGGAGGCCAGTCTAGCTTGATAGATAGAACAGGAAAGGATACTGTGAGGTCAGTATAAAAACTACAAAACAATCCACACAGAGTTTACAAAATCTCCACACCTGACTAAAGGTGTGGAGGGTAAATCTGCTTCCCAGAGCTTCCAGCTAACAAAAAAAATCCATACTGACAAGCTGGACAAATATAGAATGCACAGAACAATAAGTCCACAACATGTGGACTGAAATGAGCAAAGCCAGAACTTATCTTTGCAGAACTGACCAGGAAACCAGGAGAATCCAAGCAGAGATGTGAATCCAGCCAGGAACATTGACAAGTGGCACAGGCAGAAGAAAGAGCCAGACTTAAATAGCGGACAATAAGTGGATGCAGCTGATGACAGCTAACTCCAAGGAGCAGCCATACCACTAGAAACCACAAGAGGGAGCCCAAGAGCAGAACTCACAAAAGTGCCACTTACAACCACCGGAGGGAGCCCAAGAGCAGAATTCACAACAGCCTCCACAGTCACCAGACCTGAACCCAATCGAGATGGTTTGGGGTGAGCTGGACCGCTGAGTCAAGGCAAAAGGGCCAACAAGTGCTAAGCATCGCTGGGAACTCCTTCAAGATTGTTGGAAGACCATTCCCGGTGACTACCTCTTGAAGCTCATCAAGAGAATGCCAAGAGTGTACAAAGCAGACATCAAAGCAAAAGGTGACTACTTTGAAGAACCTAGAATATAAGACATAATTTCAGCTGTTTCACACTTTTTTGTTAAGTATATAATTCCACATGTGTTAATTCATAGTTTTGATGCCTTCAGTGTGAATGTCCAATTTTCATAGTCATGAAAATATAGAAAAATCTTTAAATGAGAAAGTGTATCCAAACTTTTGGTCTGTACTGTATATGGCTAGGAGTAAATGAATGGATAGCATTGGTAACCAATAGTCTATTCTATTTAACCACACACTTGAATTATATTCTTATTTTTTAAATGGTCCAAAAATTATCCCATTTTGAGTGCATATATCTGCTGTGTTATTGTTTATAAACAAGCAGTGTAAATGAAAGAAACCATGACTTTTTAACACTGGAAGTGCAAAAATCATCACTCTTTTGGGAGTAGCAAATCAAGAGCTTTTGTTCATTGTTAAATGAAGAAGTGATAGCTTATTCATGCCATTCAAAACTTATCCTTTTGTTTAGGCAGACAAAACAGGTGTACGGTTAGTATGAGAAAAATTATTGACTTTTCAACTAGGATGGATTTTTTGTTTCCATTTTTAGGGATCTACAATTAAGAAAATTATTAAGCAATTTTATAGGTTTTTTTTAAGCCATCTGAAAATTATCCCTTTTTTAAGGAGCAGGACGAGGCTAGCTGTTTTCAAAGTAAACACCTTCAGCACTCAGAAATGTCACTTCTGCGGAGTATCCAAACAGGGCGCACACCCAAAAAATACTATAAAGTTACAAAAGTACAAAAATGTATTGAGAGCAAGACAGAAAACACAATCGAAATAAAAACATGTTAAAATACAACTAACACACCACTGTGTTCAAATCTGGGCATCTCCAGAAAACCATATAATAAATAAAGTGCCCCTATATAAATAAAGAGGCTAATGCTAGCTATGGGGCCCCAATAAGCCTATTAGAAACAATGAGAGGTGAGTGTAGTACTCCCATAGAAACAAGTATAGAAAGGAGCATCCGCTAATAAGGAAGCAGCACTACCAGAGCGGCAGAAAAAGGAGGCTATTAAGCAATATAGAAGACATATGGGAATACATGCATCCACATGTGCCGATGGAATAAAGGCCTAAAGCACAAAAAATAGGCCCTGACGAAGCTGCATCCAGCAGCGATACGCGTGGGGCTCTCCCCACACCTGGGTCCCGGGACTATCTTCCCTTTTACTGATCTTTTGATGGCCAACGGCTGACGCCACTCACTGGACGACCTAACTGGGTGATATATCTTGGCTCTTGGGCCTTTTTTTGTGCTTTAGGCCTTTATTCCATCGGCACATGTGGATGCATGTATTCCCATATGTCTCCTATATTGCTTAATAGCCTCCTTTTTCTGCCGTTCTGGTAGCACTGCTTCCTTATTAGCGGATGCTCCTTTCTATACTTGTTTCTATGGGAGTACTACACTCACCTCTCATTGTTTCTAATAGGCTTATTGGGGCCCTAGAGCTAGCATTAGCTCCTTTATTTATATAGGGGCACTTTATTTATTATATGGTTTTCTGGGGACGCCCAGATTTGATTTGTTTATTTATATTTATATATTGTTATACCTTGTCTATATAAGAATTTAACCATACCTCACCCATATATGTGTAGTATTCTTGGTGTCTTATTAACAACTTATGAGTGGTGTATTTTTGCCTTGTGTTATACATTATTGTTATTTGGGCTGTCTTTATATGATTATTCACTATGAGACCAGTGGTGTGTTAGTTGTATTTTAACATGTTTTTATTTCGATTGTGTTTTCTGTCTTGCTCTCAATAAATTTTTGGACTTTTGTAACTTTATAGTATTTTTTGGGTGTGCGCCCTGTTTGCATAGTCTCTATGTTCTTGCTCTTCTTATATGGTTCTTCACTATGCATTGAGTGGCACCCCTGAGTATTTTTGTTGCTTTGAGTATTATAGTTTTTTTACCCAGTTGTGGTGCTCCCTGGCCCAAATCTTTCTCATACTTCTGCGGAGTATCTACATTCATGAATTTGTCCCTCATATCTTTCATACGTTCTATTTTTTTCCGTTCATCCTTGGACCCAGTAGAACTGCGATTTGGGTAATGATTTTTTAATGTGTTGTGGGTGGCAGCTTGAGAAGTGTAGAAGACTAGTGATGAGCGAGCACAAAAATGCTCGGGTGCTCATTGCTCGGGTCGAGCAAATTGGAATACGCGGGAAATCGACCCGAGCAGCGAGCCCAATGTAAGTCTATGGGAAACCCGAATATTTTTACTGCAATCCACCCGGGCCAGCGTCGGACTGGAGTACCTTGGGCCCACAAGAGAAAAATCATTCTTGGGGCCCACCTTGCATTTATATAGAAATAATACCAATTCTGTTGCAAAACGAGGTAATATCAAACAAAGTGTTTATTAGCCTTTTATGGTAACTTTCAAAAGGAACCTGAAGACTCTTTTTAACATGTAAAGTGCCATGGAATAAATGGCGCTATAAGAGTGAATAATAATAATAATTAGTCAATAAATTACCAATTTAACTTAATGTATAAATAACAAACTAAAGAAACACACCAGGCAAAAAAAAACATTTATGTATCGCTCTGGGCCTGTGGGAAAGTTGCATAACGCAACAATAAATACTTTCAAGGTACATTTCCTTTAACCCCTTAACGACCAGGGGTATTTTTGGTTTTGCATTTTCATTTTTTGCTCCCATTCTTCCCAGACCCATAACTTTTTTTTCTTGTTCAAAATGGCCATGTGAGGGCTTGTTTTTTGCGGGATGAGTTGTACTTTTTAACGACACTGGTTTTACCATGTTGTGTAGCAGAAAACAGGAAAAAATTCCAAGTAAAGTGAAATTGCAAAAAAAGTGCAATCCCACACTTGTTTTTCGATTGGCTTTTTTGCTAGGTTCACTAAATGGTAAAACTTACCTGCCAATCTGATTCTCCAGGTCATTACGAGTTCATAGACATGAAACATGTCTAGGTTCTTTTTTGTCTAAGCAGTGAAAAAAATTCCAAAATTTGTTAAAAAAAAAAAAAAAAGTTTCCATTTTCCAAGACCAGTAGCGTCTCCATTTTTCGGGATCTGAGGCTGAGTGAGAGTTTATTTTTTGCGCGCCAAGCTGACATTTTTAATGATACCATGTTGGTGCATATCCGTTATTTTGATCGCCCGTTATTGCATTTTATTGCAATGTTGTGGCGACCAAAAAAATGTAATTCTGGCGTTTCTAATTTTTTTCTCGCTACGCCGTTTACCGGGCGATTCTGAATGTGCCGATACCAAATAGGTGTATATTTAATTTTTTTTATTGCTTTGTTTTGCATGGGGTAAAAGGGGGTTATTTGAACTTTTATATTTTTTAATTTTTAAAATATTTTTAAAAACTTTTTTTTTTCCAATTTTTGGCATGCTTCAATACCCTCCGTGGGAGACTAGAAGCTGTACTTGTCTGATCGCCTGTATACACATATACAGACACGCAGACTGTATACTGCACATATACACACATAGATTTACATATATATGTATACTTACCAGGTCCTGGTGCTTTAGTTGTGCTGCAAACATCTTCCCTTCCCCTGTCTGACCTCTTCTGTACTGTGAGATCCCCCTCCCACTCTCAAATTGACCTGACACTTGCAGGGAGAGAGGTGGCACTAGATTTCTAGCTCTCTTCCTCTCTGAAGAGACAATTTGCATAATTAGCATATTACCCAGAGAAGCATTGCGGCTTTAAGTCTCTTCATCTCGATATGTTTAGTATGTCGATCACCGCAAGGAGAAGCGATACTTCTTGGATAATAGAGAGAGAGGAGTGATGTAGGAGGGTTGGGAAATACCAGCAAGGACTTCAGAAGGCCAGATTTTTGGGCGCACTCACATCTAATGCTGGGAATTTTTTTTTTTTTTTAATTGTTAGATTTTCACCCTCTTGTATTGCAATGACCTAGCTGTAGTCTGCAGCGTGACCAAGCAAATAAATGTATAAAAAAGGGGTGCTATGGATTGCTTTCTAATAACATGAGCAGGTATAAGCTGCAAAAAAAAAAATTGCCACGGATAACTGCAGCTAGGTATATATAAAATAAGCAGCAGCAGACAGTAATGGAGCCTTTATATGTATGCAGTGAGATCTATATACTCACATACAGTGCCTGCAGGCCTTGCACTGATGTGGATATGTGCACATAGACTTCCCTGCCTACCTAGTGCTGCAATCTCTTTAACCCTAATTTAGCCCTAAAAGGACTGTTGGTTTCTCAGAAGTTGTGGACTGAACACTAGCAGACCCACACTAACCACCACCGGAGCAGAATGCGGTGAGCAGGGCGGTGCCAGGTCTCTTATAGACCTGATGATGCTGTGCGGCCAGCCAATCACTGTAATACCACAACAAAGATGGCTGCGGCATTACAGTGCATGGGAGACAATCCCTGCATGGTCATTGGCTCTCTAAAAAGCGCCAAAATTGCAGGGCGGAGACCCGAGCTCCCGCCGATTAATCTATATTATTCTCTATAGAAGACTGTTCTTATTCATTGGTTTCACATAAAGGTTTATATGAAGAGTCCTTTTATCCTATGTAGATATTAAGGTGTCAAGGAAATTGATTTTTGAGTACTATACTGAATCGAGAAAGTAAGATTAGAACTAGAGGATTTAATGTCTTGAAATAACTTCATTAAAGAGTCAGTGTCCCCAACCACACCATGAATATGTAATCGATAGGAAGAGTGGGTGAGTATTGATATAGTTCTCCTCAAATAGAGCCATAAAGATATAAGTATATGGGGGTACCAAGAAGATTTACACCACTATGTTTTTTTATTTTGTTGACGAGTCATGCACTTTTGATACATTTTTCGAGTTGGATATTCGTTAACCCCTTGACATATGATACGTAGTTCTTTGTCATGACCTGATTTTAGCATTGATGTGATATGCTTCTGTTCATTTGAACTTTTATCTTTTTCTTCCTTTTTTCTAATAATTTGTAAATAGACATCCTTGATAAAGGCCAGAGAGCCAAAATGTTGTTATCTTATCCATTTTCTTTGTCGGCTGTGAATAAAGATTGTTTCAGTCATACAGAAACTCTACAGAAGTGTCATTTCTGAGTGCCACAGGTGTTTACTATGATAATCTGTATCCTGCTTCTCCTTCTGAGCACCTACATCTAACGAGTGGAGTGCAAAAACTTCTGATTACTTTTACTGTTTTCAAAGCAATACAGAGACTGACTTGTCAAACCTCCTCTCATAAAATAAGCTCTATTTTCAAAGTTGTTTTATGTTTGTGTACACTTAAAATAGTATGCTTCACATCCACTGTACACTGTAGCTTTAAAACACAGTTGGCAGCCAGGAAATGTGTGGTTAACATAGCTTTGCAGTGGCAGCGACTGAAGCCTCATGGTTCAAAATTATGAAGGGCATGCAGTGAGATGATTGGCAGTTCAGAGCCAGTATCTGCAGCCCTGAGAGCAGCTATTCTAAAGCATTGATGATATAGTGGACAGGGAGTAGATGCATGGCTGAGCAAGGGCCATTGGCACTGGCAGCAGCAGAATGGTGTAAAAGACAGGCAATGGAAAGTAAGGCAAGCAGGAAAATGTTATGGCTGGTTTAAGCATTGGCATCAGCCACAGGTAAATGATCCATGCCTGATTAATTTTGAAAAATGTAAGGTTTTCCATGCTCGAGGATAATAACCTGGAATGCATAGGAGCAACAAAGCCAATGGCTGCGCTGAATGTCCTCTCTGAAAGTAAACTGGAGGCCGGATATGATACCACACTCATGGCATATTGTGTCACTTTCCTGTGGTCCAGTCTAATGACCCATCAAGTCATGTATACTGAAATTGGTGTGCTGCCTTGGCTATTTGTAAAATTTTTAATTTTGTGAAAGAAAATTACACTCATGAATTCATTGAATTTGGTATTGATCATTTTAAACAATTTAGCCCTGTGTGACAAATTTCCCATGTCTGATCTGGACTGCACATGAGGGGAAGTGTAGATTCTGAAGGGAGTGGAAAGTGGTCATCTAAGCGTACATGACGTAGAACACCATCCTCTGTTCAAAAGCTGCAGCCTAGAGAACATGCATTTTCCTGGTAATATGCTAGTTCCTATGCCCAAAAAATCTTAACAATTTTGGAAAAAAATGATAACTTTAGGAAAGAAACTTGCAGTTCTGGAAGTCAAAATATTTTGGTTTTAATAATTGTAAAAAATGTTTCCCGTTCTGAAGGGAAGTGTTGACTCTGCAGGGAGTGGAGAGAGGTCTTCTGGTCATACATGCAACCTGTAACCATCCTCTGTGCAAAAGCTTTACCAGAAAGAAAATTGCATGCAGCAACAGCAGGCGGTATGGTCCTGGATAGTGTTGAGCATTCCGATACCGCAAGTATCGGGTATCGGCCGATACTTGCGGTATCGGAATTCCGATACCGAGATCCGATATTTTTGTGATATCGGGTATCGGTATCGGAAGTGTAAAATAAAGAATTAAAATAAAAAATATTGTTATATTCACCTCTCCGGCGGCCCCTGGACATCAGCGGGAGGATCCGGCGTCCGGCACGGCTTCTTTCTTCAAAATGCGCGCCTTCAGGACCTGTGGAATGACGTCCCGGCTTCTGATTGGTCGCGTGCCGCCCATGTGACCGCCACGCGACCAATCAGAAGCCGCGACGTCATTCCTCAGCTAAAGTCCTAGAATGAGCGCCTTCTAGGACCTGAGGAATGACGTCGCGGCTTCTGATTGGTCGCGTGGCGGTCACATGGGCGGCACGCGACCAATCAGAAGCCGGGACGTCATTCCACAGGTCCTGAAGGCGCGCATTTTGAAGAAAGAAGCCGTGCCGGACGCCGGATCCTCCCGCTGATGTCCAGGGGCCGCCGGAGAGGTGAATATAACAATATTTTTTATTTTAATTCTTTATTTTACACTTTAATATGGATCCCAGGGCCTGAAGGAGAGTTTCCTCTCCTTCAGACCCTGGGATCCATGAGGATACATTCCGATACTTGATGTCCCATTGACTTGTATTGGTATCGGATATCGGTATCGGCGATATCCGATATTTTTCGGGTATCGGCCGATACTATCCGATACCGATACTTTCAAGTATCGGACGGTATCGCTCAACACTAGTCCTGGAGTGTAAGATTGATAAATTAGACAAAAAATACAGTATTCAATAACTAAAATATGACCTTTTAAAGATTAAAAACAAACATGACAAGCAAATATCTGTGATAGGTTGCAGTGTACAAGTAGCATGGGTATGGGTCTAATATTGGACTATTACAGCAACCAACGGAGTGTACAAAAAAAATTCTGGTTTATGGAGATTACTCTTTGGATGTAAAATAAATACGGCTTGCATGTTTTACAATGCAGGAAACACTTTCTGTATTACACATAAGCCTTGATCTCAGGATTTGTTTTTTGCAACATTAGCACTGAGGGTTTTAATACTGTCCTCCATGTTTGCAGTGTGTGACGACTGATGATTAAAAAAGGTTTCTACTGTAGTAAATCTCAGATCAATTAATTTACACTCCCACTAACTATACAGGGACAGCATTTCCCTACATATTACTTCAATTTTGGTATTATTATTCAAAGGCTAGCACTCTAATTTTCAATCTGCTTGAGCACTGAAGTAGTACATCACAATCATATTACACCTTTTTCAGTGCGCTCTGACCTACCATCCTTGCACTGTACAAGTATAAAATGGCAGTTCTTGACTGACCTCCATCTATTATTTCAGCTTCCCTGACTGGCTAGGTTAGACTATGTGATGGGATAGCTGCAGGGCATTATGAGGAAACCCATGCAGCCATGCATGAAGTCATTAACTTGCTCTCTGTGACATTTGCATCAGTGCCTGCTCTTCATGCCTCTGCTTCTGTTGCCAGGCAGTGCTACACTCTCAATGTGATGTCAGGTGACAGTTCTAGTTTTGTGTTCTCTGGGAATTGTAGTCCCGTCCATACTAGGAGACATTGAGATAACTGCTGTGTGGTTTGGGTAGGGCTGCATGCTATTTAAGATCCTGAAATCCTGCTGTCCACTGCCAGTTATGTTCTGACCTGCTTCTGTGTAACTTGCCTAGCTATTCTTCCAGTGGATTGTTCTGACTTTGACCTCAGCTTGCCTTATCACTATTCTCATTCTTTATGATTTTGTGCCTGCATCCACCTCTTGATTCTGACTTTGGCCTGAATTCTGACTACCTGCATGCCTACTGATTTCGTCATTGATGCAACTTTTCGGCTTTGACCTTGCTTAGGCTAACTTTCCTGCTTCTGAATGGCAGCCGTTTCAGGGTAGATATCCACTGGATCCTGCTGTAAAACTAGATCTGTGTATAGGGGTTAAAGGGTTTGGCGGTTTCTCTGGAATCTGCCAAACAGAGTGGCTTGCACCAAGTATCCATTTTGAGCCTGCAGCCTCTGACAGATGTAACATTCTGAGTCTTCAACAATTTGTGCAAAGGAGGCACGCATGTGTTCAAATTCACAAGGATAAAATTTGGGAAATTCGACTTGAAGTTTACGCTCCAAAGAACGATTGGTTCATCTCTAGTCCTCAGTAGATCTATGTTAGTAATCTATGAACGTAGGACTAGAGCCATGAGAGCTTCCTCTTACCTAATGCCATCCATGGCTTTTCTTTTGATTAGTAGGCCTGGTGTAAATGTCATTACTCTGGCATGAAGAAAATGTGACCAAGAAGCCACAAGTCATAGATTTAGTATGTGGCAGATAAAGAGATGTATATCAGTGTATGGCCAGCAACAAAACCCCTGGCAGCAGCAGTACAGTCTAGAACTATAAAACACAAAAGACAGGCAGGAGATGTGTGACTGATATGGCTCTGCAATGGAAGTGGCAGTAGCCACATTGTAGAGAATTAGATAGAGAGTAGATGCCTGGCTGAGTGTGGGACATCATCATCAGAATGGTGTTGATTCTTGAACACAGGTCACTGACAGGCAGATTATATAATCTGTTTAATAATTGGCATCAGTCATGGAGGAATGAACGTTAACACTGATCCATGTTAGGATTTCCATTGGAGAATGTTCTACAGGTTAGATATACAGTCAGTGACTATCCACTCTGCAAAAGCTTCATTCACTAAGGTGCACAGATTTTACTAGCAATACATTAATTTTCCCAACCCTAAAATTTATAAATAATTTTGGAAAAATTTTAAATTTTGTGAAAGAAAATTGTAGTTATGGTCATGGAAGTGAAATAATTTTTGCTTGAAAATTTTAAACAAAGCTAGTAATCAAGACAAAATAAGTCAGCACTAATGTTAACAGCAGCAAATGGCAATATCCAGTGGTTATCACATATTAGTGGTGGTTCTCCATCTCAATAAGCAAGATCTAAAATAGTCATTAAAATAGAAGCATATGCACAGCACTCATCAAAAGTTCCTTCATTCATTAAATCTCATTCATTTAGATATAAAATGCATCGCATGATATATCCCGGGAAATAGATGTGCAACAGCAATGATTGCTTCAGGTCACAACACCTTTCTTCAAGGCTTTGATCAAGGATTTGTGCTGCTACGTATTTGTGAGTGCTGTATTTATACACTGTAGAGGTTTACACTCACTCAGCTGCTCTTGAGGTAGGAACAGGAAGCGGTTTTCAGACAATAGTCCAGGCAAGTTTATTTAACTTCATAAACTCTTCAGGAGGCAAAGCAAAACAGAGCCTTTTCTGGCACAAAGTAAAAACAAACTAGAAACAAATAGTCCATATGGTATTGCGGGTCCGCCCGCTCAGGTCAGTGCCTTTAGCAACATACAGTGAAGGTGAACACGAACTGCGAGTAAATATTCCAAATATCCCTGTGGGTCCGCACACTCAGCTCAGTGTCTTTAACAATACACACTGGAGGTCTCCACACCTCTATCTGTAAGGGGTTACAAAAAATGGCATTATTCCCGACACTTGTCCCGGTAAATTGATGATTCCTGTCTTACTGTGTAAATAGTGTTGTATACTGCATACTGTAAGATGTGCATTATGTTGTAGCTTAGGGAGAATGCAATTAGTAGTTAGGACACTAAATGAGGCACAATAGTGTATATAGTTAACTAAAAGGAGGAGTTGGCTGTGGGTAAGCCAGGAGCATTTCCTGTATTTAGTCAGAAGGGTCAGGGAGCCCAAGGCATCCTGTAGGGCTTTAGAGCCCGGGACAGTGCAGTGACTCATCAACATTCAAGTTAAGAGCCCAGTTGGTCCAGGGTCGGAGAGCAGCTGAAGGTTACAGCAGAAGTGAGAGCAGCAGTGACAGCAGAAGTCAAATTAGAACAGAGACACAGGTCACTCCAAGATATGTCAGCTTACCACATGGGCAGATGCCCTAATGTCTCGAGCAAAATGGACAGGGGAACACCTGAAAGTGGTTAAACGGTATAGGGAGGACGCTGCAGTACCGAACAGGTCGGTACATCCTGGGGACACCCTGGGAGGAATGACGGAAGACACAGGGAAAGGGAAGGATGCCTACTGTGTGGAACTTTATGACATGGCTTTAACTGAAATGGACCTACTGTGTACTGAAGGAAGTAAATTCTTTATTGTTGAGTTGGACCTGGACTCTGTCTCTTTTTGTATAACAACGCCAGCAGTACTTTAGCTGCGCAGATGGGACCCAAACGGTGCAGAAGGTGTAGCCGAAGGTATGCTGAAAAGGGGGCATTGTTTTCATGTGGTGGGAGGCCAAGGCGCATGTAAACAGATATTCTCAGCCATGACTATGGCCCTGGCCCTCCCTCACACAGCCACAGACACGGAATGAGAGACTCGGCCTCCATTTTATCTGCCAAACCACACCCCTGAGGTTGGGATATGTGAGTGGCCATTCCCAACCATCTCATGACCGCTCATAAAACCCAGCCCTGGAATGGCTCTCTCTCTCATCACTATATGTGCTGGAGCCTGCTTCCGAGCTCATATCACCACAGCTAACAGCTGCGATGATACATATCTCCCCTCAAGGATTCGTCCGGCAGTCATCTTACAACACACATGAACAAAGTTGTTGTTACTTCTGTTAAAGTAAGAAAAGCCCACAATGGTCACTGAAATGACTTGAAACTGCTAAAGGTAATTTTAAATTCAAATTTACTGAATATCAACAGAAGAGGCAATTTTCATAATAAAAATCAAACATTGATTCTGAATTATGGTTCAGCCAAAATAATTTGGTTAATTTTCATTAATTTTGGTTAATAATTTGGTTCATCCAAAACTAACTAATGAAAATGGCCTGGACAAAAATGATGGTACCCTTAACTTAATATTTTGTTGCACAACTTCTTTGAATGATCACTGCAAGCAAACGATTTCTGTAAGTCTCAGTGAGACTACTGCAACTGTCCACAAGAATTTTGGTCAACTTTTCATGAACAAACTGCTCTATCTGTCTAAGGTATGAAGGGTGCCCTCTCCAGACTGTAGGTTTCAGCAGGTTTCAGCACCTTCCACATAATAGAAGCAGTTTTCAGAATGGTCCAATGCTTTGCTCTTAGCTTAGCTCTTAGATGTTTTCAGCTGTGTTACTTGGTCATTATCCTATTGGAGAACCCATGACCTTCAGTTCATACTAAGCTTTGTGACACTGGTCAGTACATTTCACTACAGAATGCCTTTACAGTCTTGAGATTTCATTGTACCCTGTACATATTGAAGACCTCCTGTTTCAGATGAAACACAGCAGCCCCATACCATATCTGAGCCTCCACCAGGATTTAAAGTATGTGCAATGTTCTTTTCTTTATATGCTTAATTTTTACATCTGTGAACACAGAGCTGATGTGATTTGCCAACATTCTCCAGTTTTTCTCATTTGTTCAAAGGACTTTCTCTCAGAAGCTTTGTGGCTTGTCAATATACATTTTGGCATATTCCAGTCTTCGCTTTTGTATGATTTTCTTTCAACAATGGTTTCCTCCTCGGTCGTTTCTCATGAAGCCCACTTTGGCTAAGACAGCGACATATGGTGGGATCTGATGCTGGTGTACCTTGACTTGGAATTCTCCTCTAATCTCTTAGGAAGTTGTTTTGGGCTCTTTGGTAAACAATTGTATTATCCATCTTTTCAATTTGTTATCACTTTACCTACTGCGGCAACATCCAGGGAGGTTTGCAACAGTCCTGTAGACCTTAAACTTCTGAATAATATGTGCAACTGTAGCAACAGGAACAAGCTGCTTGGAGATGGTATTATACCCTTTACCTTAAACATATTTGTATATCATTTTCTTTCTAATCACCTAAGACAACTATCTCCTTAGCTTTCCTTGGTAAATTTTCAGTGTTTTATACATCATGATACCAAACTGCATAGTGACTACTTTTCATCTTTTAAATAAGCAGACTAACTGATTATAAGTTTGCAGACACCTGTAATGCTAAAAACACAACACACCTTAGTTTAGCATGTTCCTATGATCACATTTTTCAATATTTTCTAGGGGTACCATCAATTTTGTCCAGACCATTGTCATTAGTTTTTTTTTTCCATTGAGCCACAATTTAAAAGTAACGTCTAATTTTCACTAGTTGATATTCAGGAAATTTAAATTGAAACATTACCTTTGTCGGTTGCAAGAAAATTCAGTGGCCATTGTGGGTTTTTTTAACTTTAACTGAAGATTGTTTTGCTCTGTTAAAACTGTCAAAATTAGAGAAACAAACATGCCATACCGATATGATGGACATGCTTTTGTTGAACTATACTTTTTGTGCATCATGTGAACAGGGCCGGTTTTAGGCAAAGTGGGGCCCTAGGCAAAGTTTAAAATGGGGCCCCAAATGCTAACATATTGCACACCACACAGAAGCATTTTGGTTGTATTTACATGCGCTGAGTTCAGGCCGCTAAACGAGTGTGATCGACAATATTGAAGTCGTTCAATGCTTGTTTCCCGGCCTCTTTCCACGGTCTGAGAAAGAATGATGGGGACAGAATGATCACTGATAGATTACTAACAGATCACCATACAGTATCATGTTATCAGCAGCACATCTACAGTTTACACCAGCGATGTGCTGCTGAGAATAATGATTTTTGTTCCAGCATAAACAATCCAATCACTCGATGAATATGCAGCATTTTACTTGTTTAGTATAATACACCCCATAATCCTCCATATATTATAATGTGCATCACAGTCCTCCATATAGTATAATACACTCCTGAGTCATACATATATTATTATACACTTCCCATAGTCTTCCATATAGTATAATACACTCCTTATAGTCCTCCATATATTAAAATACACTGCTCAGTCTTACACATAGTATAATACACTCCTCATAGTCCTCCATATAGCATAATACACTCCTCACTGTGCTCCATATAGTATAATGCACCGCCATAGTCATCCATGTAGAACAATTCACTTACCATAGTATAATGTACCCCATAGTTTTTCATATAGTATAATGTATTCCCCATAGCCCTCGATACAGTATAATGCAGCCACATATAGTATAATGCAGCCACCCCACAGAGTATAATGTAACCCCTGATAGAATATCATGCAGCCCCCCGCATATAGTATACTGTAGCCCCCTCATAGAGTACGATGCAATCACCCCTCATAGAATATAAATATAACACAGCCCCCCATATAATATAATGTAGCACCGAACCCGAATAGAATATAATACAGCCCACCTCCCCATAGAATATAATGTAGCCCCAAAGAGTATGATGCAATCATCCCTCATAAAATCTAATACAGCCCCCCATAGAATATAATGCAGCCCACATCCCCATAGTAAATAATGTAGCCCCCATAGAATCTAATGCAGCCCCCATAGTATACAACACAGCCTCCCCCATAGAATATAATGTACCCCTCAAGTATATAACACAGCCGCATAGTATATAACACAACCTCCCCCACAGAATATAATATACCCCCATAGTATATAACACAGCCTCCCCCATAGAATATAATATACCCCCATAGTATATAGCACAGCTTGCATAGTATATAACACAGCCCGCATAGTATATAACACAGCCCGCATAGTATATAACACAGCCCGCATAGTATATAGCACAGCCCGCATAGTATATAGCACAGCCTGCATAGCATACAACACAGCCCACATAGTATATAACACAGCCCGCATAGTATATAGCACAGCCTCCCCCATAGAATATAATATACCCCCATAGTATATAGCACAGCCTGCATAGTATATAGCACAGCCCGCATAGTATATGACACAGCCCGCATAGTATATAGTACAGCCTGCATAGCATACAACACATGCCGCATACTATATAACACAGCCTGCATAGTATATAGCACAGCCTCCCCCATAGAATATAATATACCCCCCATAGTATATAGCACAGCCTGCATAGTATAGAACACAGCTTACATAGTATATAACAGAGCCCGCATAGTATATAGCACAACCTGCATAGCAAACAACACAGCCTGCATAGTACATAACGCAGCCCGCAGAGTATACAACACAGCCCACATAGTATATAGCACAGCCTGCATAGCATACAACACAGCCCACATAGTATATAACACATCCCGCATAATATATAGCAAGCCCATGTAGTATATAACACACCCCATGTAGTATATAGCACAGCCACATAGTATATGGCACAGCCCACGCAGTATATGGCACAACCACGTAGTATATAGCACAGCCACGTAGTATAACACAGTCCACGTAGTATATAGCACAGCCACATAGTATATAGCATAGCCCACATAGTATATAACACAGCCACGTAGTATATAGCACAGCCACGTAGCATATAATGCAGCCCACATAGCATATAGCAAAGCCACATAGTATATAGCACAGCCTACATAGTAGTATATAGCACAGTCACGTACAAACCAAAGAAAAAAATGGATTGCAGAGCAGTAATAAAATAGAATTTTTATTGATGATTGTATCAAAAGAATTTTGTCATCATAAAAATAAACAAATACTGTACATAGAAAAAAGTATGAAAAATAAAAAGGGTTGAGTGACACGTTAGTGCCACGTCCAAACGCAGTATGTATGATCAGAAGGGCATAACTAGACCACATGCATATGGATATGCGCATACAATTCACAAGATAAGCGGCAAAGTAAACAATTAAATGTATAGGCAAGTGCAAAAATGCAAATGGTGGCAGCAATTAATTCTGGAAGTTCATAAGGGCCTCATTCTCAATATAGCAGCATAAAGTGGCAAGAGCATAATGCTTATGGGCATCCGAATGAAAGACACTCACAAAAAGGAAAGCCGAACCATTCCCATAGCCGTAAACAAAGCAGCTTATTCAGGTCCAATTACAATGCATTACAGATCCATAAACCATAAATAAATAATAGTAATTAAAGTGGTAAAAATAGAAACATCCATGGAAAGCCAACTTTAGTATAGGACTTGCAGAGCAAACCCCACAGCATGAGTAGTATATAGCACAGTCCACGTAGTATATAGCACAGCCTTGTAGTATAACACAGCCCATGTAGTATATAGCACAGCCATGTAGTATATAGCACAACCCACATAGAATATAGCACAGCCCACGTAGTATATAACACAGCCACCTAGTATATAGCACAGCCACATAGTATATAACACAGCCCATGTAGTATATAGCACAGCCACATAGTATATAGCACAGCCACATAGTATAACACAGCTCATGTAGTATATAGCACAGCCCAAGTAGTATATAACACAGCCCACGTAGTATATGGCACAGCCACGTAGTATATAGCACAGCCACGTAGTATAACACATCCCACGTAGTATATAGCACAGCCACATAGTATATAGCATAGCCCACATAGTATATAACACAGCCACGTAGTATATAGCTCAGCCACATAGTATATAACACAGCTCACATAGTATATAGCACAGCCACATAGTATATAGCACAGCCCACATAGTAGTATATAGCACAGCCACGTACAAACCTATGAAAAAAATGGATTACAGAGCAGTAATTAAAATAGAATTTTGTCATCATAAAAATAAATAAATACATAGAAAAAAGTAAGAAAAAAAAAGGGTTAAGTGACACCTTAGTGCCACGTCCAAACGCAGTATGTATGATCAGAAGGGCATAATTAGACCACATGCATATGGTTATGCGCATACAATTCACAAGATAAGCGAAAAAGTAAACAATTAAATGTATAGGCAAGTGCAAAGATGCAAATGGTGGCAGCAATTAATTCTGGAAGTTCATAAGGGCCTCATTCTCATTATAGCAGCATAAAGTGGCAAGTGCATAATGCTTATGGGCATCCAAATGAAAGACACTCATAAAAAGAAAAGCCGAACCATTCCCATAGCCGTAAACAAATCAGCTTAATCAGGTCCAATTACAATGCATCATAAATCAGATCCATAAACCATAAATAAATAATAGTAATTAAAGTGGTAAAAATAGAAACATCCATGGAAAATCAACCTCAGTATAGGACGTGCAGAGCAAACCCCACAGCCACGTAGTATATAGCACAGCCATGTAGTATAACATCCACGTCCAAATGCAGTATGTATGATCAGAAGGGCATAATTAGACCACATGCATATGGATATGCGCATACAATTCACAAAATAAGCGAAAAAGTAAACAATTAAATGTATAGGCAAGTGCAAAGATGCAAATGGTGGCAGTAATTAATTCTGGAAGTTCATAAGGGCCTCATTCTCATTATAGCAGCATAAAGTGGCAAGTGCATAATGCTTATGGACATCCAAATGAAAGACACTCATAAAAAGGAAAGCCGAATCATTCCCATAGCCGTAAACAAAGCAGCTTAATCAGGTCCAATTACAATGCATCATAAATCAGATCCATAAACCATAAATAAATAATAGTAATTAAAGTGGTAAAAATAGAAACATCCATGGAAAATCAACCTCAGTATAGGACGTGCAGAGCAAACCCCACAGCCACGTAGTATATAGCACAGCCATGTAGTATAACACAGCCCAAGTAGTATATAGCACAGCCACGTAGTATATAGCACAACCCACCTAGTATATAGCATAGCCCACGTAGTATATAACACAGCCATGTAGTATAGAGCACAGCCACATAGTATATAACACAGCCCACGTAGTATATAGTACAGCCACATAGTATATAGCACAGCCACGTAGTATAACACAGCCCATGTAATATATAGCACAGCCCACGTAGTATATAACACAGCCCACGTATTATATAACACAGCCACATAGTATATATCACAGCCACATAGTATAAAATCCCACGTAGTATATAGCACAGCCACGTAGTATATAACACAGCCCACATAGTATATAGTACAGCCACATAGTATATAGCACAGCCACGTAGTATAACACAGCCCATATAATATATAGCACATCCCGCGTAGTATATAACACAGCCCACGTATTATATAACACAGCCACATAGTATATATCACAGCCACATAGTATAAAATCCCACGTAGTATATAGCACAGCCACGTAGTATATAACACAGCCCACGTAGTATATAGCACAGCCCACATAGTATATAACACAGCTCACATAGTATATAGCACAGCCTGCATCTCCCCCCGAGAATGGCCCCACTGGAAAAAAAACCCACTCCTCACCTCTCCTCGTGCCTGCGCTGCTTCCTGCTCCTGTGTCAGCAGCTGCACTGCCGGCTGGCACAATGAGTGTGCGATGACATCATTGCGCACCCGCAGTGTCAGAGGCAAAGTGGGGAATGATGGGAGAGGGAGCATCAGGTGACACTCTCTCTTCCATCATTGCTTTGAACTGTACTGGCAGATGCCGGTATAGTTCAATGCGGTGGGGGAGTCGGCACGGGTGGCAGGTGGCTCCCCAGCCTCACAGGGGCCCCATAGCGCCTGCATGATGTGCCACTAGCTGGGGGCCCCTGGGGGAGCGTGGGGCCCAGGCAGCTGCATGGTCTGCCTGCCCCTAACGCCGGCCCTGCATGTGAACCCTGTTTAGCATTTCTGATTGATTTAATATTTTTCCTGAGTTGGCTAAGTTTGTTAACAAAGATTTTATCACAAAATTTATACTTGTGTGAAAAATGTATGTTAGACAACGTTCACATTTGGACTGGGCAGAGCTGTGGAGGGTTGCGTACTTCCTCGTACTTCCTCCGTTAAGCCCCGCCCACTGCCACACTCCTTTCATTCAGCTCTGCCTACATCTGCATGTGTCCTGCATACCTATCTTTAACATTGGGTACGCAGGCCATTCAGATGTATGCGGATGTGTCCGCATGCATTGTTTTGACGCTGCGCCACATGCAACATATTGAATTTTGTTGCGGTCAGTGCAGCATCAAAACAACATATGCGGACACATCCGCATACATCCGCATGGCCTGTGTACCCAATGTTAAAGATAGGCACGCAGGACACATGCAAACGTAGGTGGAGCAGAATGGAAGTGGTGCAGTAGTGGGTGGGGCTTAACAGAGGAAGTATACAGCCCTCCGCAGTTCTGCCCAATGCAAATGTGAAATTAGCCTTAGATTTAAAGCTATGCTTATCATTTTCAAGCTATGTCAGTAACTGTGGTGGGTGTGGCTTACTTTAACAGAAGGGTACCAGCAATTTGGTCCGCATGTGCAAATGTCTAGATTTACTGTAATAAATTGTTTTGCAAACTTTGGCTTAAAGCACAATGGCTGCAATACACATTAAAACGGTCATTAATGGGCTTTAATCCCTCATCGTCGTTTTAAAATGGTCATTAGGAATAAGTAAGTAGCACCTGCCACAGGTGATATTCTCGTGGTTGACAGCTACAGTGGGGCAAAAAAGTATTTAGTCAGTCAGCAATAGTGCAAGTTCCACCACTTAAAAAGATGAGAGGCGTCTGTAATTTACATCATAGGTAGACCTCAACTATGGGAGACAAACTGAGAAAAAAAAATCCAGAAAATCACATTGTCTGTTTTTTTATCATTTTATTTGCATATTATGGTGGAAAATAAGTATTTGGTCAGAAACAAAATTTCATCTCAATACTTTGTAATATATCCTTTGTTGGCAATGACAGAGGTCAAACGTTTTCTGTAAGTCTTCACAAGGTTGCCACACACTGTTGTTGGTATGTTGGCCCTTTCCTCCATGCAGATCTCCTCTAGAGCAGTGATGTTTTTGGCTTTTCACTTGGCAACACGGACTTTCAACTCCCTCCAAAGGTTTTCTATAGGGTTGAGATCTGGAGACTGGCTAGGCCACTCCAGGACCTTGAAATGCTTCTTACGAAGCCACTCCTTCGTTGCCCTGGCGGTGTGCTTTGGATCATTGTCATGTTGAAAGACCCAGCCACGTTTCATCTTCAATGGCCTTGCTGATGGAAGGAGGTTTGCACTCAAAATCTCATGATACATGGCCCCATTCATTCTTTCATGTACCCGGATCAGTCGTCCTGGCCCCTTTGCAGAGAAACAGCCCCAAAGCATGATGTTTCCACCACCATGCCTTACAGTAGGTATGGTGTTTGATGGATGCAACTCAGTATTCTTTTTCCTCCAAACACGACAAGTTGTGTTTCTACCAAACAGTTCCAGTTTGGTTTCATCAGACCATAGGACATTCTCCCAAAACTCCTCTGGATCATCCAAATGCTCTCTAGCAAACTTCAGACGGGCCCGGACATGTACTGGCTTAAGCAGTGGGACACGTCTGGCACTGCAGGATCTGAGTCCATGGTGGCGTAGTGTGTTACTTATGGTAGGCCTTGTTACATTGGTCCCAGCTCTCTGCAGTTCATTCACTAGGTCCCCCCGCGTGGTTCTGGTATTTTTGCTCACCATTCTTGTGATCATTCTGACCCCACGGGGTGGGATTTTGCGTGGAGCCCCAGATCGAGGGAGATTATCAGTGGTCTTGTATGTCTTCCATTTTCTAATTATTGCTCCCACTGTTGATTTCTTCACTCCAAGCTGGTTGGCTATTGCAGATTCAGTCTTTCCAGCCTGGTGCAGGGCTACAATTTTGTTTCTGGTGTCCTTTGACAGCTCTTTGGTCTTCACCATAGTGGAGTTTGGAGTCAGACTGTTTGAGGGTGTGCACAGGTGTCTTTTTATACTGATAACAAGTTTAAACAGGTGCCATTACTACAGGTAATGAGTGGAGGACAGAGGAGCCTCTTAAAGAAGAAGTTACAGGTCTGTGAGAGCCAGAAATCTTGATTGTTTGTTTCTGACCAAATACTTATTTTCCACCATAATATGCAAATAAATTGTTAAAAAAACAGACAATGTGATTTTCTGGATTTTTTTTTCTCAGTTTGTCTCCCATAGTTGAGGTCTACCTATGATGTAAATTACAGACGCCTCTCATCTTTTTAAGTGGTGGAACTTGCACTATTGCTGACTGACTAAATACTTTTTTGCCCCACTGTATATATGACAGCTGACACCCTGCAGCATTTGAAACTGATCGGGGCTAACTCTTCAAACACCACTGTCGCTATACAGTAGCATCTAAGTGGTTAAAAGTGTGTTAAAAGATCCCCTATGACACAATTGTTACCCTGCGATCATAATAAGATTTAATAAAAAGCAATCAAAAAGTCATATGTAAAAAAATGGTACAAACTAAAAACACCAATCATCAAACCATCCAGCAAAAAAAGCCCTAATTTGGCTCATTTGGCAAAAAAAGAAAAAAGAAACAACTTTCAGAATATGGCAATGCAAAAACAAATATGTTTTTGGAAAATATTAGCACAAAATAAGATAAAGCACTGTTGCGCTTCTGACTAAACAGTGAACTCACTGAGCTGAATTGCGGTGAAGTCATTGAGCTTGAACTGTGGAGAACTCACTGTATGTTTCTCACAGTACTGAGATCACCGCAGTTCAGGAGCCCGCTGGTCACTGATGCTGCGCTCGCAGCAGCTCATTCTCCAGTGGTTCTCAGCCTGGATGGCCGCATCTTGGCATCATCCAGATTGAAAACTATTTATCATGGTATTACAGCATGGGATAGAATAATGGACAGGTGAGGGATATGGTTGTTTTTTATTTTTGTTTTATTGCAGAAGACAAGGGCTTCAGTGGAATGAGGGTTAGGTGAGTATAACTATGTTATTTTAAATAAAAAAGGAAAATTGTGTTTTGTTTTTATTTTAAATAGAGGACTTAATTCTGGCTGTGTGCTTATTTACAATACAACTACAACTATAGGATTACTAATGAATAAGTGTCTTATCGATGCCTATCCATTACTAAGCCGTTGGCTTAATGTCACAAGACAATACAAAGGTGACATCAACCCCACAAATATGAACCCCAGTTGCCACCACCACAGGGCAAGTGGAAAAAGCTGGGTGACTGAGGGCTCCTATTTTTAGGGTGGGGGTGCAATATCCATGGCCCCTTACCAGTCTGAACATACCAGCCCATAGCTGTCTACTTTAGCTTGGCTGGTTGTCAAAAATTGGGGGGACCCCATGCCATGTTTAAAAATTATTTATTTAAATAAATAATTAAAACATACAATGTGGGGACCCTTCTATTCATGATAACCAGCCTTGATAAAGCTGACAGCTGAGGCTTGCAGCCCAAAGCTGTCAGTTTTGCATGGCTGGTTATAAATAATACAGGGCAACCCATGCCTTTTTATCTATTTATAGAGCAGGTGCTGGCTGATGAATACTCCGTTCTTGCTGTTATTAGTGACAGCAGGCAGAGGTTGATGGGAGTAGTAGATTCTTGAGCCAATGCCTGTGAGTGGAGTTAAACTTTTTATCTCCGGTCACAGCTGTGGGCTACTGCCGATCAGAGACAGTGTTTGCCGCACTGTCATGCACATGGCAGCGTCGCAAACATTGGATGTTCGGGCCCCCCATTTAAGTGAATCGGGTTCGGATACTGTTCTGGTACCAAACTTTTTTTTAACTGTTCAGCCTAACCTGCCAGACCAAGACAACCAGGGGTTTGCCCATCACTAGTTACTGCAATTATACGTGTGCTCATATCACAGGCAGTACCAAGACTCTGGAAAAGTGACACGTCGGCAACCCCCTCCTCCAATAAAAACTAGTGAAATCTGTGCTCCCAAATCCAAATGCTCCACTCCTGAGCCACACTGTACCTAAACCACAGTAAAAAGCCGCATGTTTGACATTATCGTACTGGCAGAGTGCACCTAACAATTTATGGGATGCATGTCAATGTATAGGCACTGGCATATTTGCAAATTTCCAGAAAAAAAAATAATCCTGAGAAATAGTAGTCACTGCAGGCATAGATGAATTCATTGAGAGATGCAATGTCTACAATTGGGTCACGTCTGAGGTTTTTCTTCTGTTCTGGCATCTTCGGGGCTCCACAGATGTCATCCACAAACTATTTTTGCAAAATCTGTACTTAAAAAGCCAAATAGCGCTATTTCCTTCTCAGTCATGACATGTGGCCAAAAAGTAATTTCTGATGACATATCATCACCTTGTTCGGGAGATATTGTGAAACATTTTATTAAAGCCCAGGGCCCATAGCCTCGCACCCCTAGGACACCCCCTACTCCCAGCCCATTGCCTACAGCATCTCCCCACTCTTGCCACTGCAGGCCTGCAGCAGTGACCCTGTTGTCCCCTCCGATCAGCAAAATTCAGACTATAGGATGAACCCACATTTTAACATTAATATTGTTTTACCCTATTTTCCTCCCCAAAATCTAAGTGCATCTTGTGGCATCAGAACACAGTATAGTTCTGTGCTGAAAAAGAGAATGGACAACACCTCCAAAGATCACAATGCATCAGCAGGGTGGACTGCCTGGTGCCTCAAAGCACCCATGCTGCAAGATTGAGACTCCAGACTGCACCCTCACTAAATGAAAGGAGCATTGAAATTGACCTTCTTCAAGCTCTCCAGTGAGAGCTGAAATGGGCTAGGCCCATTACTTTGCAGTCTCCTGCTAATTTAAAATCACCTGTGCCAAATGGGAGGAGTGCACATCCAAAGAAAAAAAAGACAGATCATGCAATATGCTGAAAAAGAGAATGGACAGCGGCTCCGACGATCATAAATTGATCTAATGCCAATGGGCAAAAATATATGCAACTGAACATGAGGTTCTTAGTTTAACATTCTGATCAGACTGTAGGAAGCCCATTGACAGTATAGTTGTATCATGTACTACTGCCAAACTGGAATATTAAAATAGGTATGCAAAGCGTAAAATGTGTGTAACTGTGTGTAATTGTATTTTTTTGTGTGGGGGGATGGGTGGTGGGGCTATAGAAACTTCTTGTTTTAATAACTCTCCCCCTTAGAAAAACTGCTTAATGGGAACCTGTCATGAAAAAAACGCTATTAACCTGCAGCCTCAGGTTTTCAGTCATAGGGATGGGCAGGCGACCCTTTAGTAACTATGCCCTTGGCACTGACTAACAACCAGCTTTGCATCAGGTTACGCACAGATGATTTTGTCCAATCGAAGAAAGAAAGAAGGAGAGGCGGCACTCATCGATCCATAACGAGAGGTAACTTTTATTTGTCAAAAGCCATCAGCCGGGGGTACAAAACATATAGTGCGGCAAGCCTGACGACGGCCGTTTTGCACCCTCCTGGCGCTTCCACGGGTCAGTGTCAGTCAATGCCAGGGCATGGTTACAGCTGCCGCTCACTATGCACTGTCCAGTGATTGAAACTGCACCAACCCACACCTGTGAGTGAAAGCCCGAAGCTCCCAGGAGGAATAAAGTTCATTTCCTGCCGGCAGTGGGGTTCTCAGAAGAATAAAACTTAGATGTTATTACAGTGCTGTTACTGCAGTATATCTCAGATCAATAAGTTCGAAAACACTAAGTGACAATACAGTTACAGCACAATCTTATATCACTTGTATCTTTGGTTTAGCATTCACGGACAGAGACTAGCACTCCCATTTTAAATCAGCTTGAGCACTGAAAGTAGCATACCACAATCAAATTAGGTCATTTTCTCTCCATAGATGAAATGAGTTATGCACTTCGACCTCCTACCCCATACTGTAATGGCGCTCCTTGTCTGGCCCCCATCTTTTATACTGCCTGTAATAATCCCCCTGATTGACAGTGCTAGACCATGTGACGTTATAGCTGCACAGATTTATTGGAAAGCTCGTACAGCCACACCTAACACCATTAGCATGCTATCTGAGTATTCATCAGTGTGTGAAACGGGCGTCTTTTTTTGGGAGGAAGGGGGACAATGCTCTCAAAGTAAATGGCTGGGTGCTCAAAAATCAAAGTAATTTCTCCATGGATTGATCCACTCATATTTATTATTGCGTTGTATAATATTGAGTAAATGCTATCCATGCAGCTTCCTTAGGCAACATGTAATGTACTGTATGTCTAAACCAGAGCGTCATATCATTAGATTTCTTCCTATGTAAGACTGGGTGCTTTTTTTTAATTAAAATTGATTGCTTTTTATCATCAGCCTCTTTATAGTCTGCCAACAACAGACAGAATGCCAGTTTTAGCATTCTTCCCACAGACTTGCAAAGGTTGACGTATGAGCAGAGAAAACTGGTCTGTGCATTAATATCATCTATTAAGCTGCAAAGAAACTGAATCACAAGCATAGGAGACATTTTCATGTTCTCAAATGTGCTCAGTATTTCAGTTGCCAGATACTCTCTAAAATTCTGTTTATCTCCAGTGAAAATAATTGTTCTCTTCCCAGTTGCAGATAAATTATGAATTGCTTAAAAGTAATGACTGAACACAGTGTCATTCCTACTAGAATGTTAAAATGAATATGCTGCAAAAGCCCTGTGTGTACACTGTAAGTAGGCTATAACCTCAATCACTATTCCAGCAAGAGGGCTCCCGACATCTAATTGAATTGTTACACTTGGAAAATAGAACAGGATGCTCAACAGGCAAATAGCATATTCATCCTTGTCTCCTGATTTCTTCCCGGGTTGACTGTTCCCAGGTGGTCTTTTGTAATTTCACAACTGACCCCAATTAAACTACAAGATTATCTTGTGTATTGGATCCTCTTAGAAGTAATATGAGACATTAGATGGGCATTTTCATAGCATCTTAAATTTCTATGGAATATGAGAAGCAGTAATCAATGATTCTATGTTCACATGTTGCTTTTTTGAAGCATTTTTTCCTGAAACAAAAACCAGACTGGTGGCAGGAAAAGCACTGAATATAATACACATATTTTTGTTGTGTTTGTACGTGCTTTTTTTGCAGTATTTTGGGTGCAAAATCGCTGAAAGAGTTGACATGCTAGGCCTTGGAATCAAAGTATGAGGGGGGAAAAACAGCATGTACTTGAGATTTCAGAAATGTAATTGATTCTGCTGATACTTGAAAACTCTTCAAATTTTACGCATCCAATATGCTGTGAAAAAAAAGCGCAGAAGAAATGCTGCAAATATGCCACCTGTGAACATATCCTTAGCCTGTTGTACAGGGGACAAAGTCATAAAAGCAAAAACCTTGAAATGGGGAAGGCTGAAAGATTGTCTATACTGCTTAGATTCACAAATTAAAATAATTTTAATTTGTCTTACATATATAATCCTAATTAAATTCTGTCAATTTCCTCTTGAGCATTACAGTCTCCATTATAAATGTAAATCATGATGCAATGTCAAATTTGATGCATGATAGACAACTTGGAACCTGATAGAACCTACTGAAATACTGTGACATGTAAAGGTTTGGGCACCCCTGGTGAAAATTACTGCTTTTGTGAACAGTTAAGTAAGTTGAAGATAAAATGATCTCCAATAGGGCTAAAGTTAAAGATGACACATTTCCTTTATATTTTAAGCAAAACAAAAAAATAAATTGTCATTTTTTACAATTTCAAAATTACAGAAAGGAAAATGGGCTGATGCAAAATGTGGGCACTCTACATGGTTAGTACCTAATAGCACCCACTTTTGTATGTATCACAGCTTTTAACCCCTTAAGCCCCGAGGGTGGTTTGCACGTTAATGACCGGGCCAATTTTACAATTCTGACCACTGTCCCTTTATGAGGTTATAACTCTGGAACGCTTCAACGGATCTTGGCGATTCTGACACTGTTTTCTCGTGACGTATTGTACTTCATGATAGTGGTAAAATTTATTCGATATAACTTGCGTTTATTTGTGAAAAAAATGGAAATTTGGCAAAAATTTTGAAAATTTCGCAATTTTCCAACTTTGAATTTTTATACCCTTAAATCACAGAGATATGTCATGCAAAATACTTAATAAGTAATATTTCCCACATGTCTACTTTACATCAGCACAATTTTGGAACCAAATTTTTTTTTGTTAGGGAGTTATAAGGGTTAAAAGTTGACCAGCAATTTCTCATTTTTGCAACACCATTTTTTTTTTAGGGACCACATCTCATTTGAAGTCATTTTGAGGGGTCTATATGATAGAAAATACCCAAGTGTGACACCATTCTGAAAACTGCACCCCTCAAGGTGCTCAAAACCACATTCAAGAAGTTTATTAACCCTTCAGGTGTTTTACAGGAATTTTTGGAATGTTTAAATAAAAATGAACATTTAACTTTTTTTCACACAAAATTTATTTCAGCTCCAATTTGTTTTATTTTACCAAGGGTAACAGGAGAAAATGGACCCCAAAAGTTGTTGTACAATTTGTCCTGAGTACGTTGATACCCCATATGTGGGGATAAACCACTGTTTGGGCGGCGCATGGCAAAGCTCGGAAGGAAAGGAGCGCCATTTGACTTTTCAATGCAAAATTGACTGGAATTGAGATGGGATGCCATGTTGCGTTTGGAGAGCCCCTGATGTGCCTAAACATTGAAACCCCCCCACAAGTGACACCATTTTGGAAAGTAGACCCCTTAAGGAACTTATCTAGATGTGTGGTGAGCACTTTGACCCACCAAGTACTTCATAGAAGTTTATAATGCAGAGCCGTAAAAAAAAAAATCATATTTTTTCACAAAAATGATCTTTTTGCCCCCAATTTTTTATTTTCCCAAGGGTAAGAGAAGAAATTAGACCACAAAAGTTGTTGTGCAATTTGTCCTGAGTATGCTGATACCCCATATGTGGGTGTAAACCATTGTTTGGGCGCATGGCAGAGCTCGGAAGGGAAGGAGCGCCATTTGACTTTTCAATGCAAAATTGACTGGAATTGAGATGGGACGCCATGTTGCGTTTGGAGAGCCCCTGATGTGCCTAAACATTGAAACCCCCCACAAGTGACACCATTTTGGAAAGTAGACCCCTTAAGGAACTTATCTAGATGTGTGGTGAGCACTTTGACCCACCAAGTGCTTCATAGAAGTTTATAATGCAGAGCCGTAAAAATAAGAAATCATGTTTTTTCACAAAAATGATCTTTTGCCCCCAATTTTTTATTTTCCCAAGGGTAAGAGAAGAAATGAGACCACAAAAGTTGTTGTGCAATTTGTCCTGAGTACGCTGATACTCCATATGTGGGTGTAAACCATTGTTTGGACGCATGGCAGAGCTCGGAAGGGAACGAGCGCCATTTGACTTTTCAATGCAAAATTGACTGGAATTGAGATGGGACGCCATGTTGCGTTTGGAGAGCCCCTGATGTGCCTAAACATTGAAACCACCCAAAAGTGACACCATTTTGGAAAGTAGACCCCCTAAGGAACTTATCTAGATGTGCTTTGAGAGCTTTGAGCCCCCAAGTGTTTCACTACAGTTTATAACGCAGAGCCGTGAAAATAAAAATTCTTTTTTTTCACAAAAATGATTTTTTAGTCCCCAGTTTTGTATTTTCACAAGGGTAACAGGATAAATTGGACCCCAAAAGTTGTTGTCCAATTTGTCCTTTGTACGCTGATACCCCATATGTAGGGGGAAGCACTGTTTGGGCGCATGGCAGAGCTCAGAAGGGAAGGAGCGCCATTTGGAATACAGACGTAGATGGATTGGTCTGCAGGCGTCACGTTGCATTTGCAGAGCCCCTGATGTACCCAAACAGTAGAAACCCCCCACAAGTGACCCCATATTGGAAACTAGACCCCCCAAGGAACTTATCTAGATGTGTTGTGAGAACTTTGATCCCCCAAGTGTTTCATTACAGTTTATAACGCAGAGCCGTGAAAATGAAAATTCTTTTTTTTTTCACAAAAATGATTTTTTAGCCCCCAGTTATGTATTTTCACAAGGGTAACAGGATAAATTGGACCCCAAAAGTTGTTGTCCAATTTGTCCTGTGTACGCTGATACCCTATATGTGGGGGGAAAGCACTGTTTGGGCGCATGGCAGAACTCGGAAGGGAAGGAGCGCCATTTGGAATACAGACGTAGATGGATTGGTCTGCAGGCATCACGTTGCATTTGCAGAGCCCCTGATGTACCCAAACAGTACAAACCCCCCACAAGTGACCCCATATTGGAAACTAGACCTCCCAAGGAACCTATCTAGATGTGTTGTGAGAACTTTGAACCCCCAAGTGTTTCACTGCAGTTTACAACGCAGAGCCGCGAAAATAAAAAAAATCTTATTTTTCCCACAAAAATGATTTTTAGCCCCCCACATTTTTATTTTCCCAAGGATAACAAGAGAACTTGGACCCGAAAAGTTGTTGTCCAATTTGTCCTGAGTGTGCTGATACCCCATATGTTGGGGTAAACCCCTGTTTGGGCGCACCGGAGAGCTCGGAAGGGAAGGAGCACTGTTTTACTTTTTCAACGCAGAATTGGCTGGAATTGAGATCGGACGCCATGTCGCGTTTAGAGAGCCCCTGATGTGCCTGAACAGTGGAAACTCCCCAATTCTACCTGAAACCCTAACCCTAACACACCCCTAACCCTAATTCCAACGGTAACCCTAACCACACCCCTAACCCTGACACACCCCTAATTCTAATCCCAACCCTAATCCCAACCGTAAATATAATCCAAACCCTAACCCTAACTTTAGCCCCAACCATAACCCTAACTTTAGCTCCAACCCTAACCCTAACTTTAGCCCCAACCCTAACCCTAACTTTAGCTCCAACCCTAACCCCAACCCTCACCCTAGCCCCAACCCTAACCCTAGCCCTAGCCCCAACCCTAGCCCCAACCTTAGCCCCAACCCTAGCCCTAACCCTAGCCCTAACCCTAGTCCTAACCCTAGCCCTAACCCTAGCCCCAACCCTAACCCTAACCCTAGCCCTAACCCTAGCCCCAACCCTAACCCTAACCCTAGCCCTAACCCTAGCCCTAACCCTAGCCCTGATGGGAAAATGGAAATAAATTTTTTTAATTTTATTATTTTTCTCTAACTAAGGGGGTGATGAAGGGGGGTTTGATTTACTTTTATAGCGTTTTTTATATCGGATTTTTATGATTGGCAGCCGTCACACACTAAAATACACTTTTTTATAGCACAAAAGGTTTTGCGTCTCCACATTTTGAGACCTATAATTTTTCCATATTTTGGTCCACAGAGTCATGTGAGGTCTTGTTTTTTGCGGGACAAGTTGACGTTTTTATTGGTAACATTTTTGGATACGTGACAGTTTTTGATCACTTTTTATTCCGATTTTTGTGAGGCAGAATGACCAAAAACCAACTATTCATGAATTTCTTTTGGGGGAGGCGTTTATACCGTTCCGCGTTTGGTAAAGTGGATGAAGCAGTTTTATTTGTCGGGTCAGTACGATTACAGCGATACCTCATTTATATCATTTTTTTATGTCTTGGCTCTTTTATACGATAAAAGGTATTTTATAGACAAAAATAATTATTTTGGCATCGCTTTATTCTCAGGACTATAACTTTTTATTTTTTTGCTAATTATGCTTTGTGGTGGCTCGTTTTTTGCGGGACAAGATGACGTTTTCAGCGGTATCATGGTTATTTATATCCGTCTTTTTGATCGCGTGTTATTCCACTTTTTGTTCGGCGGTATGATAATAAAGCGTTGTTTTTTGGCTCGTTTTTTTTTTTTCTTACGGTGTTCACTGAAGGGGTTAACTAGTGGGACAGTTTTATAGGTCGGGTCATTACGGATGCGGCGATATGTGTACATTTATTGTTTTTTTGTTTTTTTTTTTAGATAAAGAAATGTATTTATGGGAATAATATTTTTTTTTTATTTATTTATTTAGTAATTATTTTTTTTTACACATGTGGAAATTTTTTTTTTAACTTTTTTACTTTGTCCCGGGGGGGACATCACAGATCGCCGATCTTACAGTTTGCACAGCACTCTGTAAGATCGGCGATCTCACTGACATCGCTGCAGGCTTACCAGCACCTGCAGGCGACCTGGAAGTACTCCCTGCAGGACCCGGATGCAGCCCCGCCGCCATTTTGGATCCGGGGACTGCAGGGAGAAGACGCTCGGTACACGGTGAGTACATCACCGTGTACTGATCGTCTCAGGGAAGCACGCAGGGAGCCCACTCCCTGCGCGATGCTTCCCTGTACCGCCGGCACATCGCGATCATGTTTGATCACGGTGTGCTGGGGGTTAATGTGCCGGATGTCAGCTGCGATAGTCAGCTGACACCCGGCCGCGATCGGCCGCACTCCCCCGTGAGCGCGGCTGATCGCATATGACGTACTATCCCGTCACTGGGAATTAAGTCCCAGGTCACCTGGACGGGATAGTACGTCATATGAGATTAAGGGGTTAAACTCGGCTGCGAGCAGGAGCCGAGTGTCATTAGCATATCGCATCTGATGATCTCGGATCGGATGCAATACGCCAGTGTGACGCCGGCCTTAACTGCCTTTTCTTAATTACATCTCAAACTGACTAAAGGGCCACTTGAAAATGCTTTGCTATGTTCTTATAGTCTTCTCCTGCTTTGTGGACCATTTTCATTTTCAGAGTGCTAGTAAATTGCTTAGAAGACCCCTTGGCTACTGTTTTTTGATGCAAAGTTAGACAAGGCTGGGCTTTTTTAAAACTGATAATAAACAAGCCATAACCCTATCATTCTAATTAAGGTCTGAAACTTTGGTCAAACTTATCTGAGTACACAAATCTCCAAAGGTTCCCAAGTTTTTGCATCTGCCCATTTTCCTTTTTGTAATTTTTTAAATGTAAAAATGTCAAAAGTAAATGTGTCATCTTTAATTTTAGCCCTTTAAGAGATTATTTCATCTTCAACTTTCTTAAAGGGAACCTGTCAGCAGGTTTGTGCACAGTAACCTACACACAGTGACAGTTCGGTGCCATTATACTAATTGACATGATACCTTGGTTGATGAAATCTGTCTTGTGGTTGTTGTTTAATCTTTATTTTCAGTTTTGAGTAGATGTTATGCTTGTGCTGCAGGGCAGGCCTGTGGGTGGGATCTTCATGTGGTGCTCTGATTAGCTATTCATAATGCTGCCAGCTGACAGGTCACTAACCTCTCAGTGACCGGCCCCCTAAAAAAAACCCTTTTGCAGGCATTTACCAGCCTTAGCACCTGCGCTGCAGCATAATCAAATGTTTAATGTCCCAATAATAAATGTGCTTGAGGTTATCCTGATAGTATAAAAAAATCCATTTGAAAATGGCACCTGCCGTGCCTGCGCAGTAGCAGCTATTGGTGTATATAGGGGTGATCCGATAGCTGCTATTGCGCAGGTGGCGCCATCTTGCTAGAGAAGAAAAAAAATTCCTCCTACAAGATGGTGCCACCCATGCCTGCACAGTGCCACACCAGCCTGCAGAAGGTTTTTTTTTCGCAGTATGTACATACAGTATATTCATTATGTAAGCTAGGGGGCAGGTCAGTGAGGGATCAGTGACCTGTCAGAAGCCATACTGATGAATACGTAAGCAGAGCACCACATGAAGACCCCACCCGCAGGCCGCCCGCTGTTGTTCTGTGTAACCATTTCTATATAGCATGCTTTAGTGCAGTAATGGTATGCTGTTTATATGTTGAATTATAGCTCCATTATTTACTCACTTTATGAGAGCAGCTATGGCAACTTGCAGAAAATCAATAGGGTTGAAATTAAAATATGAACTTATTTTCAGTGCAGTTAGCATTTTCATTGTGGCTTATTGATCAACATGATTTTATAATAGTCGTAATACAACCATGGGAATTAAAAAAAATATATATCATATTACCTTGCGATCAATACAATTACCCACTGAGATCATATTTATTGAAAGATAAAAAGAGATTGGCTAGCATCGTTTGCTTTTCTCATTTCATATTGCCAAATATGTTGTTTTTCCAAAAATTGTATCAAGATCATTATGTATAATGTATATATATATGTGTGTGGAAAGTATTCAGACCCCTTTAAACTTTTCAATTTTTGTTTCATAGCAGCCATTTGGTTAATTCAAAAAAGTTCATTTTTTTCACATTAATTTCACCCCATCTTGACTGAAAAAAACAGAAATGTAGAAATATTTGCAGATTTATTAAAAAAGAAAACCTGAAATATCACATGGTCATAAGTATTCAGACCCTTTGCTCAGACACTCATATTTAAGTCACATGCTGTCCATTTCCTTGCGATCCTCCTTGAAATGGTTCTACTCTTCATTGGAGTCTAGCTGTGTTTAATTAAACTGATAGGACTTGATTTGGAAAGGCACACACCTGTCTATATAAAACTTCACAGCTCACAGTGCATGTCAGACCAAATGAGAATCAGGAGGTCAAAGGAACTGGCCAAGGAGCTCAGAGACAGAATTGTTGCAAGGCACACATCTGGCCAAGGTTACAAAATAATTTCTGCAGTACTCAAGGTTCCTAAGAGCACAGTGGCCTCCATAATCCTTAAATGGTAAAAGTTTGGGACCACCAGAAGTCTTCCTAGACCTGGCCGTCCAGCCAAACTGAGAAATAGTTGGAGAAGAACTTGGTGAGAGAGTTAAAGAAGAACCCCAAGATCACTGTGGCTGAGCTCCAGAGATGCAGTAGGGAGATGGAAGAAAGTTCCACAAAGTCAACTATCACTGCAGTCCTCAACAAGTCAGGTCTTTATGGCAAAGTGGCCCGACAGAAGCCTCTCCTCAGTGCAAGACATATGAAAGCCTGCATTGAGTTTCTTAAAAAACACATGAAGGACTCCCAGACTATGAAAAATAAAATTCTCTGGTCTGATGAGGTGAAGATAGACCTTTTTGGTCTAAGTGGTATGTGTGGAGAAGACCAGGCACTGCTCGTCACCTGCCCAATACAATCCCAACTGTGAAACATGGTGGTGGCAGCATCATGTTATGGGGTGTTTTTCAGCTGCAGGGACAGGACGACTGGCTGCCATTGAAGGAAACATGAATGCAAGGAAAGAGATATCCTGGATGAAAACCTCTTCCAGAGTGCTCTTGACCTTAGACTTGGCCAAATGTTAACCTTCCAACAAGACAATGACCCTAAGCACACAGCTAAAATAACAAAGGGTGGCTTGAGAACAACTCTGTGACCATTCTTGACTGGCCCAGCCAGAGCCCTGACCTCAACCCAATTGAGCATCTCTGGAGAGGCCTGAAAATGGCTGTCCACCAACATTCACCATTCAATCTGAAGGAACTGGAGAGGATCTGCAAGGAAGAATGGCAGAGGATCCCCAAATCCAGGTGTGAAAAACTTGCTGCATCGTTCCCAAGAAAACTCATGGCTTCTCTAGCTCAAAGGAGTGCACAGTCTGTACCCTGATAGATGTATGAATCTGACATAAGCCTGTGCAGTTCTTCATTCCATTTCCACTATTCCACTATTATTAAATTATTATTTCCACTTTTTGCAGTCTGATCGCAGTTATAAATTAGGAGCATTGCTATACCTTATAGCCTGTCAGTGCTGCAGACGCAAGTTTGTTAGATCATGCACTGCGCATGACTTAACAAACTTACTAGTGCCTGGTTATCCGGATGTCATCATGACAACATTGGGTTACCGTGGAAATGTTTGAGACATCAACGCCATTGCGGGGTTCTTCGATTCAAGGACAGAGGGGCTCTTTTCCCTCTGCCGGCTCTCGAAATGCTGCGATTACACCGATCGCAGCATTTAAAAGGTTAAAGTGTCGGGAGCGGTGCAGGCACGGCTCCTGGCATTGAGAACCTGGTGCCAGCTGTCATAATTAGCTGACACCCACTGGCGATCGCTCACATCCAACCCCCTGTGCGCGGGCGATCGCTATGACGTACATGCACTGCAAATGTCGGGAAGGGGTTAGACCACAATTATTTGCTCTAAACCATGTCCCTTGCCAATAAACCATGCCCCTTTACACAAAACAATGCATTTTTAGAGCCTTGCGCACAAAATTGTCAAAAACACGTAATGAATGTTTTGCAAAGAATGTATGCCAGTTTTTGTGCAAATTGAACCAGAATTCTGGAGCTTCTGGATAAGTCAATTTCCCGCTAGTATACAGAAAATTGCGAACACTGAAAGATTTTTCTATTTTCACTACATAACTTCTAGTTGTCTATCTATGATTACACACATACATATGGTCAGATAAGATTTGTTGTCTCCCCTAAGGGGAACAAACTTAGGTCCCTTACCTTTCTGAAGTAAACTTTTGGCAGCTTCTCTCATCAAAGGGCAGATGGTAAGGGTGAAATGTAAGCGAGTGGATGGGAAAAACAAACAAGACAGGGAAAAATGAAGAAAGAAAGCATGAAATGAGTTGTGAGACAGTAGAATGAAGACAAGATCACCAAACAATGCAATGTGCTACAACAAAGGAAGACAAACAGTGTAATAGTGGCTAATAGTCTGCTTGCATGAATTGACCCATGCCATAATTCGACCACTGGTTGGTAAACTCTTACAGATCAGCAGTTACCTGAATGTCTGTTTACACAGTCAGACCAAAGTAAACAATCTGTATTAAATCGCTCAGTGCGCATACCCTGCCATGGCTCTCATCAGTGTGAGTCCTGTTTACACAGGACGATGCACTATCGAGAACGATGATCATTTACACTGCACAAAAGATTATTTCACCTGATGAAAGTAAAGGGCAGCCTGTTTACACGGCAAGATAATCATGATATCAGAGTTTTTGTAGTACTCATTTATGATTATCTGGCAGCGTAAATGCTCCGTCTGTTCTGGAATATGAAAAATTAAGCAGAGGAGCTTCATAGAGCCATCCCGCCGTTGAGAAAGGTGGGTGTTAGACTTCAACCTTCAACCCCCTTTCAATTTCCCCGCTCACCTTCCAATGTTGTGTAGATCAGAGGTCCCCAACTCCAGTCCTCAAGGCCCACCAACAGGTCATGTTTTCAGGATTTCCTTTGCATTGCACAGGTGATGCAATTATTACCTGGGTAAGATTAAGGAAATCCTGAAAACATGACCTGTTGGTGGGCCTTGAGGACTGGAGTTGGGGACCTCTGGTGTAGATGACATAACATCTACACAAGCTTTCAGTCATGTTGATTGCTAAAAGAACCCCTCTCAGGGTTATTGAACTGTTCTGAAGTAGGCATAAAACATAGGCTTGAAAAACGAGGGTTCACTTGGCCACCGCTGCTTCCATCAAACAAAAGACATTGACAATCTTCTTCATGCCAAATAGTTTATAGATTCCACAAACAACAGGTCAATTCAATTCGTACAGACCCCCCGTCATCAGCGCAATTAGTCCAAATACAACATTACAATCATAGCCAAAAATCTTTTGGGTTGCCAATGTGATATTGCATATACAGTAGACAAATTGTCCTGACAAAAGGATCTATATGATCCTGAAATGCATTGACCTATTGTTTGCGGAATCAATAAACTACTTGGACTGAAGAAGTTCTTGACATTGTGTGTTTGATGGAATCAGCGTGGCCAAGTGTACCCTAGTTTTAACAAGCCAATGTTAGTAGTGGATGGTGGGTGCCATATTCAGTCATTACTTTAATATCTAAATAATGAAATTTATCTTTTCCTCTCTAAGGCATATAGGCACGTAGCTACAAGCCAGAACAGTATAGAATACATAAGACACATTTGTAGTCTTCTTAATTTCTACTTATATAGAAAATAGTAAATGTGAACCTATACTAAATTATTTTGTATTTGAAAACTTGGATTTCTCTTATACTGTGATAAGCATCACGAGTTGCCCACATCTGATCACTGTGATCAGCTCAAAATAAATACACACTTTTATATTAATCATTTCCCTTCATGCGGTGACTGGATCTGATGTAATCTTACACACATTTGAAATGATAGCAGCATGAAACAACTGTGGAGGATCATTGTATAAGCCATACTGGCTTTAGCTAAAATCTACAAATAAGCAGCATTACATTACATTACTGCTAAACAAAAATACTCTGCTGTATACATACCCAAACCTGCTAAAATGCTTCTCTCTTTCTTACTGTATGACGTAGCTCATTATTATCATTTTTTATTTATATAGCACCATTGATTCCATGGTGCTTTACATGAGAAGGGGTTACATACAAATTACAGATATCACTTACAGTAGACAAACTAAAAATTGCAGACTGATAAGGAGGGGCGAGGACCCAGCCGTTGCAGACTTACATTCTACAGGGTGGTGGGGAAGGAGACAGTAGGTTGGGGTGTTGGTGTGGTGGCATCAAAGCACTGCCGCCGGCACTCCTGTATTGGACCGTTCAGCTGCATAGACATACATGCAGCCGCAAACTCCGGTCCCGAGTGCCGGCGGCAGTGCCAGGACTTGGTGCGTGAGTTTCTCTCATTGAACTCGCAAGTGTGACCCCGGCCATACTGTGGTTCTCATGAGGAAGAAGTTGATCCAAACTCGTAGAGAATAAACTGTATGAACCTTTCTTTGTTGTTTCCTGATGTCTGGCCTTCAACATCAGCAGCCAGGACTATCATCCTCATTCTCCCATCTATTGTTTGTTACAACTGGATTCCCATTCTGTAGGTGCTGCAGCAGCTGATTCATCTTGAGTAGGGTTGAGCGAAACGGGTCGAACATTTTCAAAAGTCGCCGACTTTTGGCTAAGTCGGGGTTTCATGAAACCCGATCCGACCCCTGTGCGGGGTCGGCCATGCGGTACGCGACTTTCGCGCCAAAGTCGCGTTTCAATGACGCGAAAAGCACCATTTCTCAGCCAATGAAGGTAAACGCAGAGTGTGGGCAGCGTGATGACATAGGTCCTGGTCCCCACCATCTTAGAGAAGGGCATTGCAGTGATTGGCTTGCTGTCTGCGACGTCACAGGGGCTATAAAGAGGCGTTCCCGCCGACCGCCATCTTACTGCTGCTGATCTGAGCTTAGGGAGAGGTTGCTGCCGCTTTGTCAGAAGCAGGGATAGCGTTAGGCAGGGTCCATTAACCACAAAACCGCTTGTGCTGCAGCGATTTGCACTGTCCAACACCACCCTCGGTGTGCAGGGACAGTGGAAGTTTTTTTTTTTTTTTTTTTTTCCCCTCAGCGCTGTAGCTCATTGGGCTGCCCTAGAAGGCTCCCTGATAGCTGCATTGCTGTGTGTACGCCGCTGTGCAAACCAACTGCTTTTTTCAAAGCACAAATCCTCTTGTTCCTTCCTTTCTGCACAGCTATCTTTTTTGTTTGTCCACACTTTTTATTTCATTTGTGCATCAGTCCACTCCTTATTGCTGCCTGCCATACCTGGCTGAGATTACTGCAGGCAGGGAGATAGTAGCTGCCTGCCATACCTGGCTGAGATTACTGCAGGCAGGGAGATAGTAATTGTAGGACATTCCCTGTTTTTTTTTTTTTTTGGTGGGAGATTAAGATTGGCAATTTGGCATTTCTGCTAGAGTGCCATCCCTGTGTGTGCCATCTCTCTCACATAGTGGGCCATAGAAAGCCTTTTCATTTTTCTGTATTTTTTTTTGTGGGGTGTATAAATTCTCCCTGATAAAAATACAGTGGGAGATTAATATTGGCCTTTGGGCTTGTGTGCCAGTCCTGAGTGTGCCATCTCTCTCACAAATAGTGGGCCATAGAAAGCCTATTTTATTTTTTTTGGGGTTTTATAAATTCTCCCTGAAAAAAAGGGAGATTAATATTGGCCTCTGGGCTTGTGTGCCAGTCCTGAGCGTGCCATCTGTGCCAGCCCTGAGCGTGCCATCTCTCTCACAAATAGTGGGCCATAGAAAGCCTATTTATTTTTTTTTTTTGTTTTATAAATTTTCCCTGAAAAAAGGGAGATTAATATTGGCCTCTGGGCTTGTGTGCCAGTTGTGAGCGTGCCATCTGTGCCAGTCCTGAGCGTGCCATCTCTCTCACAAATAGTGGGCCATAGAAAGCCTATTTAAATTTTTTTTTGGTTTTATAAATTCTACCAGAAAAAAAGGGAGATTAATATTGGCCTCTGGGCTTCTGTGCCAGTCCTGAGCGTGCCATCTGTGCCAGTCCTGAGCGTCCCATCTCTCTCACAAATAGTGGGCCATAGAAAGCCTATTTTTTTTTTTTTTGGGGTTTTAGAAATTCTCCCTGGAAAAAAAAAGGGAGATTAATATTGCCCTTTGGGCTTGTGTGCCAGTACTAAGCGTTCCATCTCTCTCTCTCTCTCTCTCAGTCAGTGGGCCATAGAACGCCTATTTTTGGTTTTATTTGTTTTCTAAATTCTCCCTGAAAAAATCATTTTATTTTATTTGGTTTCTAAATTCTTCCTGATAAAATCACATTTTTTTTATTATTTTTTTTTCTAAAGTCTCCCTGAAAAAAAAAAAAAAAACAGTGGGAGATTAATATTGGCCTTTCTGCTTGTGTGCCAGTCTTGACTCCTGGGTGCGTCATCTCTCAGTCAGTGGGCCATAGAACGCCTATTTTTGGTTTTATTTGTTTTATAAATTCTCCCAGAAAAAATCATTTTATTTTATTTGGTTTCTAAATTCTTCCTGATAAAATCACATTTTTTTTATTATTTTTTTTTCTAAAGTCTCCCTGAAAAAAAAAAAAAAAAACAGTGGGAGATTAATATTGGCCTTTCTGCTTGTGTGCCAGTCTTGACTCCTGGGTGCGTCATCTCTCAGTCAGTGGGCCATAGAACGCCTATTTTTGGTTTTATTTGTTTTATAAATTCTCCCAGAAAAAATCATTTTATTTTATTTGGTTTCTAAATTCTTCCTGATAAAATCACATTTTTTTTATTATTTTTTTTTCTAAAGTCTCCCTGAAAAAAAAAAAAAAAAACAGTGGGAGATTAATATTGGCCTTTCTGCTTGTGTGCCAGTCTTGACTCCTGGGTGCGTCATCTCTCAGTCAGTGGGCCATAGAACGCCTATTTTTGGTTTTATTTGTTTTCTAAATTCTCCCTGAAAAAATCATTTTATTTTATTTGGTTTCTAAATTCTTCCTGATAAAATCACATTTTTTTTTATTATTTTTTTTTCTAAAGTCTCCCTGAAAAAAAAAAAAAAAAACAGTGGGAGATTAATATTGGCCTTTCTGCTTGTGTGCCAGTCTTGACTCCTGGGTGCGTCATCTCTCAGTCAGTGGGCCATAGAACGCCTATTTTTGGTTTTATTTGTTTTATAAATTCTCCCAGAAAAAATCATTTTATTTTATTTGGTTTCTAAATTCTTCCTGATAAAATCATATTTTTTTTTTTTTTTTTTTTTCTAAAGTCTCCCTGAAAAAAAAAAAAAAAAAACAACCAAAAAAAACAGTGGGAGATTAATATTGGCCTTTCTGCTTGTGTGCCAGTCTTGACTCCTGGGTGTGCCATCTCTCTCTCTCTCTCTCTCTCTCTCTCTCTCTCCAATTGTGGTCCATAGAAAGCCTATATTTTTTTTCCTTGATTTGGGTTCTAAAATCTACCAGAGAAAATAACTACATCAATCATTGGTAGAAAAATATTGGCCTCTGGGTTTGTGTGCCACTCCTGACTCCTGTGTGCGTCATCTCTCAGTCAGTGGGCCATAGAACGCCTATTTTTGTTTTTATTTGTTTTATAAATTCTCCCTGAAAAAATCATTTTATTTTATTTGGTTTCTAAATTCTTCCTGATAAAATCATATTTTTTTTATTATTTTTTTTTCTAAAGTCTCCCTGAAAAAAAAAAAAAAAAAACAACCAAAAAAAACAGTGGGAGATTAATATTGGCCTTTCTGCTTGTGTGCCAGTCTTGACTCCTGGGTGTGCCATCTCTCTCTCTCTCTCTCTCTCTCTCCAATTGTGGTCCATAGAAAGCCTACATTTTTTTTCCTTGATTTGGGTTCCAAAATCTACCAGAGAAAATAACTCCATCAATCATTGGTAGAAAAATATTGGCCTCTGGGCTTGTGTGCCACTCCTGATTCCTGTGTGCGTCATCTCTCACTCAGTGGCCCATAGAAAGCATATAGTTTGTTACATTTGTTTTCTAAATTCTCCCTGCAAAAATCTTTTTTTTTTTTTGGGGGGGGTTTCTAAAGTGTTCCTGAAAAAAATAAAAATAAAAAAAAAATAATAGTGTGACATTAATATTAACATTTGTGCTTCAGTGACAGTCCTGCGTGTGGGGCATCTCTCTAATTTGCAGCCACCAAAAAAAGAGTGTGTAACATTGGGCCTGATTTTCGCTGTGGTCTCACCAACCTGTAAAGGGGTAGCTAAATCATACTGAAGTTATAGCTCACCGTGTAAGTTGTGTGACTGCAACAAATAACGTTAGTTTGGTTACGTTTTTAAAACAATGAGGAAGTCTAGTGGAAGAGGTCGTGGCCGGGGGCGTTCATTGTCAGCTGGTAATGAGGGTAGTGGTAGTGGTGGAGCATCAGGTGGTCGTGGGGGAAAAAATATTGCACCTAAGTCTGGAGCTGTGGAGCCAGGTTCGTCGTCCGGCTACACAAGGCCTCGAACGCTCCCTTTTCTGGGATTAGGAAAACCGCTTTTAAAGCCGGAGCAGCAAGAGCAAGTTTTGGCTTATCTTGCTGACTCAGCCTCTAGCTCTTTTGCCTCATCTCGTGAAACTGGTAAAAGTAAAAGCAGCGCGTCGTTAGTGGATGTTCACGGTCAGGGACAAGTCACTTCCTTGTCCTCTTCAGCAAAAACAACAACAGAGAAGAATGCAGCAGGCGACACAACGGGTTACTCCATGGAGCTCTTTACACATACCGTCCCTGGCTTAGAAAGTGAAGCAGTTAACAGTCCATGCCCATTACAAATTGAATCTGACATGGAGTGCACTGACGCACAGCCACAGCCAGACTACTATGCTGGTCCTTTGACTCAGACCACAACATTGCCCTCGCAGGGTGCTGATCAAGAATCAGACCCTGATGAGACTATGTTGCCCCATCACGAACGCTATACCACCGAACGACACGGTGACACAGACGAAGTTGCGCAGGAGGTACAAGAAGAGTTATTAGATGACCCAGTTCTTGACCCCGATTGGCAGCCATTGGGGGAACAGGGTGCAGGCGGCAGCAGTTCTGAAGCCGAGGAGGAGGAGGGGCCGCAGCAGGCATCAACATCGCCACAGGTTCCATCTGCCGGGCCCGTATCTTGCCCAAAACGCGTGGCAAAGCCAAAACCTGGTGGAGGACAGCGTGGCCATCCGGTTAAAGCTCAGTCTGCAATGCCTGAAAAGGTATCCGATGCTAGAAAGAGTGCAGTCTGGCATTTTTTTAAACAACATCCAATTGATCAGCGCAAAGTCATCTGTCAAAAATGTTCTACTTCCTTAAGCAGAGGTCAGAATCTGAAAAGTCTCAATACTAGTTGCATGCATAGACATTTAACCACCATGCATTTGAAAGCTTGGACTAACTACCAAACGTCCCTTAAGGTTGTTGCACCCTCGGCCAATGAAGCTAGTCATCAACGCAACATCCCTTCCGGCAGTGTAGGACCACCATTTAGCGCACCACCTGCTGTATCTGTGCAGGTATCTTTGCCAGGCCAAAGCAGTCAGGGTCAGGGAATCACCAGTTTCGTAGTAGGAAACACTGCATCTAGGGCACCGGCGGCAACAATACCATCTCCCACCGTCTCTCAGTCTGCCATGTCCACCGGCACCCCCGCTAGTTCCACGATCTCCAGCTCTCCAGTCCAGCTCACCCTACATGAGACTATGGTTAGAAAAAGGAAATACTTAGCCTCGCATCCGCGTACACAGGGTTTGAACGCCCACATAGCTAGACTAATCTCGTTAGAGATGATGCCCTACCGGTTAGTTGAAAGCGAAGCTTTCAAAGACCTGATGGACTACGCTGTACCACGCTACGAGCTACCCAGTCGACACTTTTTTTCCAGAAAAGCCATCCCAGCCCTCCACCAGCATGTTAAAGAGCGCATCGTCCATGCACTCAGGCAATCTGTGAGCACAAAGGTGCACCTGACAACAGATGCATGGACCAGTAGGCATGGCCAGGGACGTTACGTGTCCATCACGGCACACTGGGTAAATGTGGTGGATTCAGGGTCCACAGGGGACAGCAAGTTTGGGACAGTTCTGCCTAGCCCACGGTCTAGTAAACAGTTGTCTGTAGCCGTTCGCACCCCCTCCTCCTCCTCCTCCTCGTCCTCCTGCAGAAGCAAGAGCTCGTCCACAGACCGCAGTCGCACAAACACTCCATCCGCACCTGCCACTGTTGCACACCAGGTCTCCCATTATGGGGCAGCTACTGGCATACGTCAGCAGGCTGTATTGGCTATGAAGTGTTTGGGCGACAATAGACACACCGCGGAAGTTCTGTCCGAGTTCTTGCAGCAAGAAACGCAGTCGTGGCTGGGCACTGTAGATCTTGAGGCAGGCAAGGTAGTGAGTGATAACGGAAGGAATTTCATGGCTGCCATCTCCCTTTCCCAACTGAAACACATTCCTTGCCTGGCTCACACCTTAAACCTGGTGGTGCAGTGCTTCCTGAAAAGTTATCCGGGGTTATCCGACCTGCTCCTCAAAGTGCGTGGACTTTGCGCACATATCCGCCGTTCGCCTGTACACTCCAGCCGTATGCAGACCTATCAGCGTTCTTTGAACCTTCCCCAGCATCGCCTAATCATAGACGTTGCAACAAGGTGGAACTCAACACTGCACATGCTTCAGAGACTGTGCGAACAGAGGCGGGCTGTTATGTTTTTGTGGGAGGATACACATACACGGGCAGGCAGTAGGATGGCAGACATGGAGTTGTCAGGTGTGCAGTGGTCGAAGATTCAAGACATGTGTCAAGTCCTTCAGTGTTTTGAGGAATGCACACGGCTGGTTAGTGCAGACAACGCCATAATAAGCATGAGCATCCCCCTAATGCGTCTGCTGATGCAAAGTTTGACGCACATAAAGGATCAGGCGTCTGCACCAGAGGAAGAGGAAAGCCTTGATGACAGTCAGCGATTGTCTGGTCAGGGCAGTGTACATGACGAGGTACCGGGCGAAGAGGAGGTGGAGGATGAGGAGGATGATGGGGATGAGTATATTTTTAATGAGGAAGCTTTCCCGGGGGCACGGGAAATTGGTGGCGTGGCAAGGCCGGGTTCTGGTTTTTTGAGGGACACAAGTGACGTAGATTTGCCTGCAACTGCCCCTCAACCAAGCACAACCGCAGATTTGACAACGGGAACTTTGGCCCACATGGCGGATTATGCCTTGCGTATCCTCAAAAGGGACACACGCATTACAAAAATGATGAACGATGACGATTACTGGTTGGCCTGCCTCCTTGATCCTCGCTATAAAGGCAAATTGCAAAATATTATGCCACATGAGAACTTGGAACTAATATTAGCAACAAAACAATCAACTCTTGTTGACCGTTTGCTTCTGGCATTCCCTGCACACAGCGCCCGTGATCGTTCTCACACGAGCTCCAGGGGCCAGCAGACCAGAGGTGTTAGAGGGGCAGAAATCAGAAGTGGCGTTGGCCAGAGGGGTTTTCTGACCAGGTTGTGGAGTGATTTTTCTATGACCGCAGACAGGACAGGTACTGCAGCATCAATTCAAAGTGACAGGAGACAACATTTGTCCAGTATGGTTACAAACTATTTTTCATCCCTTATCGACGTTCTCCCTCAACCGTCATTCCCATTTGATTACTGGGCATCCAAATTAGACACCTGGCCAGAATTGGCAGAATATGCATTGCAGGAGCTTGCTTGCCCGGCAGCTAGTGTCCTATCAGAAAGAGTATTCAGTGCTGCAGGTTCAATACTAACAGAAAAAAGGACTCGTCTGGCTACCCAAAATGTAGATGATCTAACCTTCATTAAAATGAACCACAACTGGATTTCAAAATCTTTTGCCCCACCCTGCCCGGCTGACACCTAGCTTTCCTATGAAAAGGTCTTGCCTGTGGACTATTCTGAATGACTTTTCCAATCTCGTAATTTTCTTCACCTGATTGTCCAGCATACGACATGTTTCCACCTCATGAAATGGCCAAACTCCCCACACGGGGCCGTGCTATCGCCACTTTGCGCTTGGACCCTTGAGAGTGCTGTTTGTCTGAAGAGGTGGGTGTGGCCGCTTTTGGTCGACGGCACTGCCACTGGGTCCCTCATAGTACAATAAAGTGTCTCTGGCGGTGGTGGTGCGCACCCAACGTCAGACACACCGTTGTAATATGAGGGGCCCTGTGCCTGTAACGCCGGCCACAAGACAGTTCCCCCCCCCAGCTCAAACAGTGCTCTACCACTAGCAAAATTATCTCTCACAGCTTCACCAATGTGTAGTCTAGGCGCTGACATCCTTCAATGCCTGGCACTGACAATACCATTGTTTTGACATTTTTGTTATGTTAGGCCTTCGAAGCCTGTCTGCGGTCCCTTCTTTCTACAACTACTACACTGACCAGGCCACTGCTGGCCGTGTTACCCTGGAACCAATTTAAAAGTGCCTACAGTCAGCCCAATTTTGTTATGTTAGGCCTTCGAAGACTGTCTGCCGTCACTCCTTCCACTAGACTTCCACTGACCATACACTGCTGCCCATGTACCCCTGGAACCAATTTAAAGTGCCTACAGCCAGCCCAATTTTGTTATGTTAGGCCTTGGAAGCCTGTCTGCGGACACTCCTTCCACTAGACTTCCACTGACCAGACCACTGCTGCCCGTGTACCCCTGGAACCAATTTAAAAGTGCCTACAGCCAGCCCAAGTTTGTTATGTTAGGCCTTGGAAGCCTGTCTGCGGTCACTCCTTCCACTAGGCCTCCACTGACCACACCACTGCTGTCCGTGTACCCCTGGAACCAATTTAAAATTGCCTACAGCCATGTGTTATTATTTTAGGCCTTCGATGCCTGTCTGCGGTCACTCCTTCCACTAGGCCTCCACTGACCACACCACTGCTGTCCGTGTACCCCTGGAACCAATTTAAAATTGCCTACAGCCAGCCCAATTTTTTTATTTTAGGCCTTCGATGCCTGTCTGCGGTCCATTCTTTCAACTACTACTACACTGACCAGGTCACTGCTGCCCGTGTACCCCTGGAACCAATTTAAAATTGCCTACAGCCATGTGTTATTATTTTAGGCCTTCGATGCCTGTCTGCGGTCACTCCTTCCACTAGGCCTCCACTGACCACACCACTGCTGCCCGTGTACCCCTGGAACCAATTTAAAATTGCCTACAGCCAGCCCAATTTTTTTATTTTAGGCCTTCGATGCCTGTCTGCGGTCCATTCTTTCAACTACTACTACACTGACCAGGTCACTGCTGCCCGTGTACCCCTGGAACCAATTTAAAATTGCCTACAGCCATGTGTTATTATTTTAGGCCTTCGATGCCTGTCTGCGGTCCATTCTTTCAACTACTACTACACTGACCAGGTCACTGCTGCCCGTGTACCCCTGGAACCAATTTAAAATTGCCTACAGCCAGCCCAATTTTTTTATTTTAGGCCTTCGATGCCTGTCTGCGGTCCATTCTTTCAACTACTACTACACTGACCAGGTCACTGCTGCCCGTGTACCCCTGGAACCAATTTAAAATTGCCTACAGCCATGTGTTATTATTTTAGGCCTTCGATGCCTGTCTGCGGTCACTCCTTCCACTAGGCCTCCACTGACCACACCACTGCTGTCCGTGTACCCCTGGAACCAATTTAAAATTGCCTACAGCCAGCCCAATTTTTTTATTTTAGGCCTTCGATGCCTGTCTGCGGTCCATTCTTTCAACTACTACTACACTGACCAGGTCACTGCTGCCCGTGTACCCCTGGAACCAATTTAAAATTGCCTACAGCCATGTGTTATTATTTTAGGCCTTCGATGCCTGTCTGCGGTCACTCCTTCCACTAGGCCTCCACTGACCACACCACTGCTGCCCGTGTACCCCTGGAACCAATTTAAAATTGCCTACAGCCAGCCCAATTTTTTTATTTTAGGCCTTCGATGCCTGTCTGCGGTCCATTCTTTCAACTACAACTACACTGACCAGGTCACTGCTGCCCGTGTACCCCTGGAACCAATTTAAAATTGCCTACAGCCATGTGTTATTATTTTAGGCCTTCGATGCCTGTCTGCGGTCACTCCTTCCACTAGGCCTCCACTGACCACACCACTGCTGCCCGTGTACCCCTGGAACCAATTTAAAATTGCCTACAGCCAGCCCAAGTTTTTTATTTTAGGCCTTCGATGCCTGTCTGCGGTCCATTCTTTCAACTACTACTACACTGACCAGGTCACTGCTGCCCGTGTACCCCTGGAACCAATTTAAAATTGCCTACAGCCATGTGTTATTATTTTAGGCCTTCGATGCCTGTCTGCGGTCACTCCTTCCACTAGGCCTCCACTGACCACACCACTGCTGTCCGTGTACCCCTGGAACCAATTTAAAATTGCCTACAGCCAGCCCCATTTTTTTATTTTAGGCCTTCGATGCCTGTCTGCGGTCCATTCTTTCAACTACTACTACACTGACCAGGTCACTGCTGCCCGTGTACCCCTGGAACCAATTTAAAATTGCCTACAGCCAGCCCAATTTTTTTATTTTAGGCCTTCGATGCCTGTCTGCGGTCCATTCTTTCAACTACTACTACACTGACCAGGTCACTGCTGCCCGTCTACCCCTGGAACCAATTTAAAATTGCCTACAGCCATGTGTTATTATTTTAGGCCTTCGATGCCTGTCTGCGGTCACTCCTTCCACTAGGCCTCCACTGACCACACCACTGCTGTCCGTGTACCCCTGGAACCAATTTAAAATTGCCTACAGCCATGTGTTTTTATTTTAGGCCTTCGATGCCTGTCTGCGGTCCATTCTTTCAACTACTACTACACTGACCAGGGCACTGCTGGCCGTGTTACCCTGGAACCAATTTAAAAGTGCCTACAGTCAGCCCAATTTTGTTATGTTAGGCCTTCGAAGACTGTCTGCCGTCACTCCTTCCACTAGACTTCCACTGACCATACACTGCTGCCCATGTACCCCTGGAACTAATTTAAAGTGCCTACAGCCAGCCCAATTTTGTTATGTTAGGCCTTCGAAGCCTGTCTGCGGTCACTCCTTCCACTAGACTTCCACTGACCAGACCACTGCTGCCCGTGTACCCCTGGAACCAATTTAAAAGTGCCTACAGCCAGCCCAAGTTTGTTATGTTAGGCCTTGGAAGCCTGTCTGCGGTCACTCCTTCCACTAGACTTCCACTGACCAGACCACTGCTGCCCGTGTACCCCTGGAACCAATTTAAAAGTGCCTACAGCCAGCCCAAGTTTGTTATGTTAGGCCTTCGAAGCCTGTCTGCGGTCCATTCTTTCAACTACTACTACACTGACCAGGTCACTGCTGCCCGTGTACCCCTGGAACCAATTTAAAATTGCCTACAGCCATGTGTTATTATTTTAGGCCTTCGATGCCTGTCTGCGGTCACTCCTTCCACTAGGCCTCCACTGACCACACCACTGCTGTCCGTGTACCCCTGGAACCAATTTAAAATTGCCAACAGCCATGTGTTTTTATTTTAGGCCTTCGATGCCTGTCTGCGGTCCATTCTTTCAACTACTACTACACTGACCAGGGCACTGCTGGCCGTGTTACCCTGGAACCAATTTAAAAGTGCCTACAGTCAGCCCAATTTTGTTATGTTAGGCCTTCGAAGACTGTCTGCCGTCACTCCTTCCACTAGACTTCCACTGACCATACACTGCTGCCCATGTACCCCTGGAACCAATTTAAAGTGCCTACACCCAGCCCAATTTTGTTATGTTAGGCCTTCGAAGCCTGTCTGCGGTCACTCCTTCCACTAGACTTCCACTGACCAGACCACTGCTGCCCGTGTACCCCTGGAACCAATTTAAAAGTGCCTACAGCCAGCCCAAGTTTGTTATGTTAGGCCTTGGAAGCCTGTCTGCGGTCACTCCTTCCACTAGACTTCCACTGACCAGACCACTGCTGCCCGTGTACCCCTGGAACCAATTTAAAAGTGCCTACAGCCAGCCCAAGTTTGTTATGTTAGGCCTTCGAAGCCTGTCTGCGGTCCATTCTTTCAACTACTACTACACTGACCAGGTCACTGCTGCCCGTGTACCCCTGGAACCAATTTAAAAGTGCCTACAGCCAGCCCAAGTTTGTTATGTTAGGCCTTGGAAGCCTGTCTGCGGTCACTCCTTCCACTAGACTTCCACTGACCAGACCACTGCTGCCCGTGTACCCCTGGAACCAATTTAAAAGTGCCTACAGCCAGCCCAAGTTTGTTATGTTAGGCCTTGGAAGCCTGTCTGCGGTCACTCCTTCCACTAGACTTCCACTGACCAGACCACTGCTGCCCGTGTACCCCTGGAACCAATTTAAAAGTGCCTACAGCCAGCCCAAGTTTGTTATGTTAGGCCTTCGAAGCCTGTCTGCGGTCCATTCTTTCAACTACTACTACACTGACCAGGTCACTGCTGCCCGTGTACCCCTGGAACCAATTTAAAAGTGCCTACAGCCAGCCCAAGTTTGTTATGTTAGGCCTTCGAAGCCTGTCTGCGGTCCATTCTTTCAACTACTACTACACTGACCAGGTCACTGCTGCCCGTGTACCCCTGGAACCAATTTAAAAGTGCCTACAGCCAGCCCAAGTTTGTTATGTTAGGCCTTGGAAGCCTGTCTGCGGTCACTCCTTCCACTAGACTTCCACTGACCAGACCACTGCTGCCCGTGTACCCCTGGAACCAATTTAAAAGTGCCTACAGCCAGCCCAAGTTTGTTATGTTAGGCCTTGGAAGCCTGTCTGCGGTCACTCCTTCCACTAGACTTCCACTGACCAGACCACTGCTGCCCGTGTACCCCTGGAACCAATTTAAAAGTGCCTACAGCCAGCCCAAGTTTGTTATGTTAGGCCTTCGAAGCCTGTCTGCGGTCCATTCTTTCAACTACTACTACACTGACCAGGTCACTGCTGCCCGTGTACCCCTGGAACCAATTTAAAAGTGCCTACAGCCAGCCCAAGTTTGTTATGTTAGGCCTTGGAAGCCTGTGTGCGGTCACTCCTTCCACTTGACTTCCACTGACCAGACCACTGCTGCCCGTGTACCCCTGGAACCAATTTAAAAGTGCCTACAGCCAGCCCAAGTTTGTTATGTTAGGCCTTGGAAGCCTGTCTGCGGTCACTCCTTCCACTAGGCCTCCACTGACCACACCACTGCTGTCCGTGTACCCCTGGAACCAATTTAAAATTGCCTACAGCCATGTGTTATTATTTTAGGCCTTCGATGCCTGTCTGCGGTCACTCCTTCCACTAGGCCTCCACTGACCACACCACTGCTGTCCGTGTACCCCTGGAACCAATTTAAAATTGCCTACAGCCAGCCCAATTTTTTTATTTTAGGCCTTCGATGCCTGTCTGCGGTCCATTCTTTCAACTACTACTACACTGACCAGGTCACTGCTGCCCGTGTACCCCTGGAACCAATTTAAAATTGCCTACAGCCATGTGTTATTATTTTAGGCCTTCGATGCCTGTCTGCGGTCACTCCTTCCACTAGGCCTCCACTGACCACACCACTGCTGCCCGTGTACCCCTGGAACCAATTTAAAATTGCCTACAGCCAGCCCAATTTTTTTATTTTAGGCCTTCGATGCCTGTCTGCGGTCCATTCTTTCAACTACTACTACACTGACCAGGTCACTGCTGCCCGTGTACCCCTGGAACCAATTTAAAATTGCCTACAGCCATGTGTTATTATTTTAGGCCTTCGATGCCTGTCTGCGGTCACTCCTTCCACTAGGCCTCCACTGACCACACCACTGCTGTCCGTGTACCCCTGGAACCAATTTAAAATTGCCTACAGCCATGTGTTTTTATTTTAGGCCTTCGATGCCTGTCTGCGGTCCATTCTTTCAACTACTACTACACTGACCAGGGCACTGCTGGCCGTGTACCCCTGGAACCAACATCAGAAAATATAAAAATAAGTATTTTGCTTATAAAAAAGAAAATACTGGTGAGATATCAAATGCAGACATTTTAACATTAAAAACAAACACACAACTAAAATCTGGTACAGTACTAAAAATGGCCACCAGCTACAATTACTTTCTCCTGCAAGTAGTTAACTGAAAGTTTTTTTAAATTGAAAACACACATATGGCATCCACCGAGTGTTGTCCTGTCGCGTCTTCTTTATATTATTGCCGAGAAGATGCAAAATAATGAAAATAATAAAATCATTAATTACCAAAATAATAGAGAAAGTCAACACCACATTGCAAATAAACATTCATTCCAAATAAAGAAGCAGGGCGCGTCCGAGGGTGAGTATATACCTAATAAGAATCTAATCACCCTCGGACGCGCAATGCTTATTTCCAACAGCCTTCCTTCCTAAGAATCAGCCCTTCCGTCGTGTAGAGAGACGTTGTGTTACACTCCAAGGTGTTCCCCAGGTTGCCTTTCCTGAGCTTCGATCTTCCGGCTCTCGTTTAGTAGTTCTTGGAAACTACACTGCATTAGGCCTTCAAATTGGGTATGGGGTGTAGAGAGAGGGTGTGTTACACTCCAAGGTGTTCCCCAGGTTGCCTTTCCTGAGCTTCGAAATTCCGGCTCTCGTTTAGTAGTTGTTGGAAACTACACTGCATTAGGCCTACAAATTTGGTATGGGGGAAACATTGGCGCATCTGCGGTCCCTCCTTCCTCTAGGCCTCCACTGACCTGTCTACTGCTGCCCGTGTTCCCCTGGAACCAATTTTAAATTGCCTACAGGCAGCCCAATTTATTATGTTAGGGCTTCGAAGCCTGTCTGCGGTCCCTCCTTCCACTAGGCCTCCACTGACCTGTCTACTGCTGCCTGTGTACCCCTTGAACCAACATCATAAAATAAAAAAAAAAGGATTTTGCTTATAAAAAAGAAAATACTGGTGAGATATCAAATGCAGACATTTTGACATTAAAAACAAACAAACAGCTAAAATCTGGTACAGTACTAAAAATGGCCACCAGCTACAATTACTTTCTCCTGCAAGTAGTTAACTGAAAGGTTTTTTAAATTGAAAACACACATATGGCATCCACCGAGTGTTGTCCTGTCGCGTCTTCTTTATATTATTGCCGATAAGATGCAAAATAATGAAAATAATAAAATCATTAATTACCAAAATAATAGAGAAAGTCAACACCACATTGCAAATAAACATTCATTCCAAATAAAGAAGCAGGGCGCGTCCGAGGGTGAGTATATACCTAATAAGAATCTAATCACCCTCGGACGCGCAATGCTTATTTCCAACAGCCTTCCTTCCTAAGAATCATCCCTTCCGTGGTGTAGAGAGACGTTGTGTTACACTCCAAGGTGTTCCCCAGGTTGCCTTTCCTGAGCTTCGATCTACCGGCTCTCGTTTAGTAGTTGTTGGAAACTACGCTGCATTAGGCCTTCAAATTGGGTATGGGGTGTAGAGAGATGGTGTGTTCCACTCCAAGGTGTTCCCCAGGTTGCCTTTCCTGAGCTTCGATCTACCGGCTCTCGTTTAGTAGTTGTTGGAAACTACGCTGCATTAGGCCTTCAAATTGGGTATGGGGTGTAGAGAGATGGTGTGTTCCACTCCAAGGTGTTCCCCAGGTTGCCTTTCCTGAGCTTCGATCTTCCGGCTCTCGTTTAGTAGTTCTTGGAAACTACACTGCATTAGGCCTTCAAATTGGGTATGGGGTGTAGAGAGAGGGTGTGTTACACTCCAAGGTGTTCCCCAGGTTGCCTTTCCTGAGCTTCGATATTCCGGCTCTCGTTTAGTAGTTGTCGGAAACTACGCTGCATTAGGCCTACAAATTGGGTATGGGGTGTAGAGAGAGGGTGTGTTACACTCCAAGGTGTTCCCCAGGTTGCCTTTCCTGAGCTTCGATATTCCGGCTCTCGTTTAGTAGTTGTCGGAAACTACGCTGCATTAGGCCTACAAATTGGGTATGGGGTGTAGAGAGAGGGTTTGTTACACTCCAAGGTGTTCCCCAGGTTGCCTTTCCTGAGCTTCGATCTTCCGGCTCTCGTTTAGTAGTTGTTGGAAACTACGCTGCATTAGGCCTTCAAATTGGGTATGGGGTGTAGCGAGAGGGTGTGTTACACTCCAAGGTGTTCCCCAGGTTGCCTTTCCTGAGCTTCGATCTTCCGGCTCTCGTTTAGTAGTTCTTGGAAACTACACTGCATTAGACCTTCAAATTGGGTATGGGGTGTAGAGAGAGGGTGTGTTACACTCTAAGGTGTTCCCCAGGTTTCCTTGCCATTGCTTCGGTCTTCCGACTCTCGTTTAGTAGTTGTAGAAAAGTACACTGCATTAGGCCATACAAAATGGGTATGGGGTGGAGAGAGATGGTGTGTTACACTCCAAGGTGTTCCCCAGGTTGCCTTTCCTGAGCTTCTATCTTCAGGCTCTCATTAAATTGTGGTTAAATGGAACAACTGCATTTGGCGTACTAGTTGGTTTGGGGCCTACTATCGGTGTCTGCCACTCCTTGCTGTTCTCCTCCACTGAACAAAGCTGTGCCGCCTGTTTACTACGGTTGCCAATTTTGAACTGCATTTCGACTACTTACTGATTTGGCCCTACTCTCTGTGTCAGCCTCTCATTCCAGTTGTCCTCCACTGCAATGCCCCCTGGTTATTCCTGTGTTACCAATTTTGAACTGCATTTAGCCCACTTTCTTCTTTGGGCCTATATCTGTGTTTCCACTTCATCGTGCCCATTGCCCAGCCAGTGATAGATGAGTCTGCTGGTACATTGACCCATAACGCAACATTCCCCGTGCACGCTACACAACAACATTGTGACCCTGCTGAAAGTCAGGTTGCTCTTCCCGCATACCATACCACCTTACACGGGGACAAAGAGGAAGGTGCAGATGAAAGTGCAGGTTCCTTCATCAGGTGGGGGGAGGAATACTAGTTGGCGACGTCACTGGCACAGGGCCTCTCATAGTACGCAAAAGTGTTGCTGCCGGTGGGAGGCGCCCCCGCCGTGCAAACACACCGCTGTACTTTGAGGGGCCCTGTGCCAGTGCCAATGCCAACGAGTGGGCCCCCCCTGCTTGCTCAGGTTCACAGCACTTGCAAAGTTGAAATACTTACCTCTCCCTGCTCCACTGCCGTGACGTGGTCCAGATTTCCTGGGCCCACTAATTACTTGAACCAGCCCTACCCCCCACAACTTTAGCCAAATGACCCCCAATTTCAAATGCCTTCCAATTATTATAAGGTAAATTACGCTTGACAAGCTTCATTAAGAAGAATGGATGGTTTTGACATTAAAATGGGCACTCTAGGTGTTTTCCTGGCCCCCACTCACTGCCGACTATGCTGCCCCATTGACTTGCATTGGGTTTCGTGTTTCGGTCGATCCCGACTTTACGTCATAATCGGCCGATTTCACTCGACCCGACTTTGGACATAGTCGGGTTTCGCAAAACCCGGCTCGACTCTAAAAAGGTCAAGGTCGCTCAACTCTAATCTTGAGTCTTTCATTGTGGGTTAATACCCAACCCCAATATGTGAGCAGTTTCCTTTTTCACCTAACACTATATTCCTCCCTTGCATAAGACCCCATTGTGCTTGGTGTCCCCTCCACTTTCAACAATCTTTTTTTAGAAACAAAATTAGTAATCTTGCAATTTTCGCACTGGCTACTTGGCTCAGTTTATACTCATACTTCCTGTAATTTTAGGAATAGTTTTCAGCAGACTCCTTATCATCAGAGGTAGGATTTCAATGACAAGTAACACCTCAGTATATAGCTGATAATGCAAGATACACCAATCATAACAGGTAATGTAACAGCTGACACTGTTCCCCCTCCCTCTGTAATTATCTTTGACCACGCTCATTAGATACTTCAACACAAATGATATGCTCAGAGTTTGTTCATTGCTGCTAATGTTGATGTGGATTTACTGAAACATCAGAAAGTTAGCTTTAGTGGCCACTGTAAAGATTACATGGTTTCTATTTTTAATTAAGATTGTGATATGTAAAAAAACATATATATAAAAGTGTTTTAAAAAACATTTAACACAACAACAATTAAACAATGTTTCATTTACAGATGACACATTCTCTTTAACCCCTTAGTGACAGAGCCAATTTGGTACTTAATTTTTGCAATTCTGACCACTGTCACTTTATGACGTTATAACTCTGGAACGCTTCAACGGATCCCGCTGATTCTGTGATTGTTTTTTCTTGACATATTGTACTTCATGTTAGTGGTAACATTTCTTCGATATTACTTGCGATTATTTATGAAAAAAACGGAAATATGGCGAAAATTTTTAAAATTTTGCAATTTTCAAACTTTGTATTTTTATGCCCTTAAATCAGAGAGATATGTCATGAAAAATAGTTAATAAATAACATTTCCCACATGTCTACTTTACATCAGCACAATTTTGGAAACAACATTTTTTTTTGTTAGGGAGTTATAAGGGTTAAAAGTTGACCAGCAATTTCTCATTTTTACAACACCATTTTTTTTTAGGGACCACATCACATTTGAAGTCATTTTGAGGGGTCTATATGATAGAAAATAATGAAGTGTGACACCATTCTAAAAACTACACCCCTCAAGGTTCGCAAAACCACATTCAAGAAGTTTATTAACCCTTTACGTGCTTCACAGGAACTGAAACAATGTGGAAGGAAAAAATGAACATTTAACTTTTTTTTGCAAACATCTTAATTCAGAACCATTTTTTTATTTTCACAAGTGTAAAAACAGAAATTTAACCATAAATTTTGTTATGCAATTTCTCCTGAATACGCCAATACCCCATATGTGGGGGTAAACCACTTTTTGGGCGCACCGCAGAACTTAGAAGTGAAGGAGCGCCGTTTGACTTTTTCAATGCAGAATTGGCTGGAATTGAGATCGGACGCCATGTCACGTTTAGAGAGCCCCTGATGTGCCTAAAAAGTGGAAACTCCCCACAAGTGACCCTATTTTGGAAACTAGACCCCTTAAGGAACTTATCTAGATGTGTGGTGAGCACTTTAAACCCCCAAGTGCTTCACAGAAGTTTATAACGTAGAGCCGTGAAAATAAAAAAATCGCTTTTGTTTACACAAAAATGATCTTTTCGCCCACAAATTCTTATTTTCACAAGGGTAACAGGAGAAATTAGACCACAAAAGTTGTTGTGCGATTTCTCCTGAATACGTCGATACCCCATATGTGAGGGTAAACCACTGTTTGGGCGCACCGCAGAGCTTGGAAGAGAAGGAGTGCCGTTTTACTTTTTCAATGTAGAATTGGCTGGAATTGAGATTGGACGCCATGTCGCGTTTGGAGAGCCTCTGATGTGCCTAAACAGTGGAAACCCCCCACAAGTGACCCCATTTTGGAAACTAGACCCCTTAAGGAACATATCTAGATGTGTGGTGAGCACTTTGAACCCCCATGTGCTTCACAGACGTTTATAATGTAGAGCCGTGAAAAAAAAAATTGCATTTTTTCTACAAAAATGATCTTTTTGCCCACAAATTTTTATTTTCACAAGGGTAACAGGAGAAATTGGACTGCAATAGTTGTTGCACAATTTATCCCGAGTACGATGATGCGCCATATGTGGGGGTAAACCACTGTTTGGCCGCACGGCAGAGCTCGGAAGGGAAGGAGCGCCTTTTTGGAATGCAGACTTTGATAGAATGGTCTGTGGGCATTATGTTGCGATTGCAGAGCCCCTGATTTACCTAAACTGTAGTAACCCCCCACAAGTGACCCCATTTTGGAAACTAGACCCCCCAAGGAACTTATCTAGATGTGTGGTGAGAACTTTGAATGCCCAAGTGCTTCACAGAAGTTTAGAATGCAGAGTCGTGAAAATAAAAAATATTTTTTTTTTTCACAAAAAAGATATTGTAGCCCCCAAGTTTTTATTTTCACAAGGGTAACAAGAGAAATTGGACCCCAGAAGTTGTTGTCCAATTTATCCCGACTACGCTGATGCCCCATATGTGGGGGTAACCCACTGTTTGGGCGCACGGCAGAGCTCAGAAGGGAGGGAGCACCATTTGACTTTTTGAGCGCAAAATTGGCTGTCGTGTTTGGAGACCCCCTGATGTACCTAAACAGTGTAAACCCCCCAATTCTAGCTCCAACCCTAACCCCAACACACCCCTAACCCTAATCCCAACCTGATCCATAATCCTAATCACTAACCCTAACCATAATCACAACCCTTACCCCAAAACAACCCTAATGTCAACCCTAACCATAACCCTAATCAAAACCCTAAATCCAACACACCCCTAATCCTAATCTCAACCCTAACCTCAAACCTAACCCTAATCCCAATACACCCCTAATCACAACCCTAACCTTAACCCTAATCCCAAACCTAACCCTAATCCCAAGCGTAACCCTAATGCCAACCCTAACCCTAATACCAACCCTAATCCAAACCCTAACCCTAATCCCAGCTCTAACCCTAACTTTAGCCCCAACCCTAGCCCTAACTTTAGCCCCAACCCTAACGCTAGCCCTAAGGCTACTTTCACACTTGCGTTGTTTGGCATCCGTCGCAATCCATCGTTTTAGACAAGAAACGGATCCTGCAAATGTGCCCGCAGGATGCGTTTTTTGCCTATAGACTTGTATTGCCGACGGATCGTAACGGATGGCCACACGTCGCGTCCGTCGTGCACTGGATCAGTTGTGTTTTGGCGGACCGTCAGCACAAAAAACGTTCAATGAAACTTTTTTTGTACGTCGCATCCGCCATTTCTGACAGCGCATGCGTGGCCGTAACTCCGCCCCCTCCTCCCCAGGACATAGATTGGGCAGCGGATGCATTGAAAAACTACAGCTGCTGCCCACGTTGTGCACAATTTTCACAATGTGCGTCGGTATGTCGGGCCGACGCATTGCGACGGCCCCGTACCGACGTAAGTGTGAAAGAAGCCTAACCCTAAATTTAGCCCCAACCCTAACCCTAAATTTAGCCCCAACCCTAACCCTAAATTTAGCCCCAACCCTAGCCCTAACCCTAGCCCTAACCCTAACCCTACCCCTACCCCTAACCCTACCCCTAACCCTACCCCTAACCCTACCCCTAACCCTAACCCTACCCCTAACCCTACCCCTAACGCTACCCCTAACCCTACCCCTAACCCTAACCCTACCCCTAACCCTACCCCTAACCCTACCCCTAACCCTAACCCTACCCCTAACCCTAATTTTAGCCCCAACTGCTCTTCTCCTGCCGGCCGGCAGATGGAGACAGATGGCGGGCGCACTGCGCATGCGCCCGCCATTTTCTTCTGCCGGCAGCCAGGAGGAGCAGCAAGACGATCCAGGGACCTAGGTGAGTATGCTAGGGTCCCCGAATCCCCCTATTTCTCTGTCCTCTGATGTGCGATCACATCAGAGGACAGAGAATTACACTTTACTTTTTTTTTTTTTGCGGTCGCCGGTAAACAGTTAATTACCGGCGATCGCAAAACAGGGGTCGGTAAAACCGACCCCGATCATGCTCTTTGGGGTCTCCCCCGACAGCCGAGACCCCAAAGATTCTCGCGGGGCCGGCCGGCGGGCGCACTGCGCATGCGCCCACCATTTTGAAGATGGCGGCGCCCACCGGGAGACACGAGGGGCATCGGGGGAGATAGGTGAGTATTGGGGGGCCACCTGGAGGACAGAGAAATTAAAAAGAGATCGCATTTTTTTTTTTTTTGCGATCGCCGGTAAACGGTTAATTACCGGCGATCGCAAATGCGGGGTGGGTTAAAAACCCCCCGAATCATGTTCTCTGGGGTCTCGGCTACCCCCGGCAGCCGAGACCCCGGAGAAAATCGGCCTCTGGGGGGCGCTATTCACTTTTTCCACAGCGCCGTTAATTGGTTTAAGTACCCTTAGCGGCCGCCGTTAAAAGGCGTATCGGCGGTCGCTAAGGGGTTAAATGAATGACAGAATAGGTAATTCATGGATGCTCTAACTGATAACAAGCTAATGAGGGTCTGCTTATATAATAAGCTTATGGATTTACTATATAGACACTTTAAATCAAGTACTTGAAAGAAGCAAATACTGTGGACAAGTTAATAAAAAATGGAAAAAAAATCAAATTGGACTATTTACAGTAGCTTGTGGAAGTATTCACCCCCCTGGCTTTTTACCTATTTTGTTACATTAGATCCTGTGTTTAAATCTATATATATATAATCGTCTAAGGTCCACTTCCGTCTGTTTGTCTGTTTGTCTGTTTGTCTGTCTGTCTGTCTGTCACGGAAATCCCACGTCGCTGATTGGTTGCGGCCGGCTGGGTGCGACCAATCAGCGATAGGCACAGTCTGGACGCGAATTGACCTCTCCCTACTCCCCTCCAGTCAGTTCCCCCTCCATACTCCCCTCCAGTCAGCGCCCACATAGCGTTTTAGCAGTCCGTCAAATGGACAGCGTTACACCTCTGCATAACACGGAGTAAAACAGTCCGTTAATGCTACCATTAAACCTGTAAGTGTGACCAACTTTTTACTATTGATGCTGCCTATGCAGCATCAATAGTAAAAACGTATAATGTTAAAAATAATAATAATAAAAAAAATCATTATACTCTCACCTTCTGGCGTCCACGGCAGCCTTTCCCGCTCCTCGCGATGCTCCTGTCACAAGAATGCATTGCGAGAGACCGCTACACCATCACAGGTTATTGCCGCAAGGCATTACTGGGAACGGAGCATCGCGAGGAACATCGCTAAAGGCCTGGGCTGGATCCAGGGGGCTGCCAAAGGTGAGTATATAACTATTTTTTATTTTAATTCTTTTTTTAACAGGGATATGGTGCCCACATTGCTATATACTATGTGGGCTGTGTTATATACTACGTGGGCTGTGTTACATACTGTGTGGGCTGTGTTATATACTGCGTGGGCTGAGTTATATACTACATCGCTGTGCTCTACACTACGTGGGCTGTGCTATATACTTCGTGGCTGTGCAATATACTACGTGGCTGTGCTATGTACTACGTGGCTGTGTTATATACTACGTGGGCTGTGTTATATACTGCATGGGCTGTGCTATATACTACGTGGGCTGTGCTATATACTACGTGGGCTGTGTTATATACTGTGTGGTCTGTGATATACTGTATACTACGTGGCTCTGCAATATACTACATGGCTGTGCTATATACTACGTGGCTGTGCTATATACTACGTGTCTGTGCTATATACTGTGTGGCTGTGTTATATACTACGTGGGCTGTGAGACTCTTCCGCCCGGGGCCCTCAAAAACCTGCAGCTGGCCCTGGCTTCACTGATTGGTTGTGGCCGGCCACGAACAATCAGCAACATGCACCGTCCGGCTGCGAATTGGCGCGGGATTTGAACCACGCTTTGCTAATTGGTCGCGCCCGGCTGGCCGAATCCTGTGTATTCATTGCATTATTCTGAAATCTTCATAAATAAGCTACATACATATTCTAGAAATCCCGATGCATTAGAATCAGGCCACCATCTAGTATTATAATAATAATTTTAATTTTTATAGTGCCAACATATTCCACAGCACTTTACAATTTTAGAGGGGACTTCTACCCACAATAAAGCTATTACAGAAAAACCATAACTCAGATATTAACCCCTTCCCGACCTTTGACGCATACGCTGCGTCATGAAAGTCGGTGCCATTCCGACCCATGACGCAGCATATGCGTCATGGAAAGATCGCGTCCCTGCAGATCGGGTGAAAGAGTTAACTCCCATTTCACCCGATCTGCAGGAACAGGGGGAGTGGTAGTTTAGCCCAGGGGGGGTGGCTTCACCCCCTCGTGGCTACGATCGCTCTGATTGGCTGTTGAAAGTGAAACTGCCAATCAGAGCGATTTGTAATATTTCACCTAAAAAAATGGTGAAATATTACAATCCAGCCATGGCCGATGCTGCAATATCATCGGCCATGGCTGGACACACTAATGTGCACCCACCCCACCCCTCCGATCGCCCCCTCAGCCCCCCGATCTGTGGTCCGCTCCCCTCGGTCCTGTGCTCCGCTCCCCCGTCCTCCTGCCCGCTCCCCCCATGCTCCAATCACACCCCCCATGCTCCAAACAAACCCCCCCGCACTCCGATCCCCCCCCCGCACAGCGATCCCCCCCGCACAGCGATCCCCCCCCGTGCTCCGATCCACCCGCCCGCACAGCGATCCCCCACTCCGTGCTCCAATCCACCCCCCTGTGTTCCGATCCACCTCCCCCAATGCTCCGACGCACCCCCGTGCCCTGATCTCCCCCCCCTTATACTTACCTGGCCTCCCGGGGACCGTCCGTCTTCTTTCCTGGGCGCCGCCATCTTCCAAAATGGCGGGCGCATGTCCAGTGCGCCCGCCGAATCTGCCAGCCGGCAGATTCGTTCCAGAGTGAATTTTGATCACTGAGATAGGTTATATCTCAGTGATCAAAATAAAAAAAAAGTAAATGCCCCCCCCCATTGTCACCCCCATAGGTAGGGACAATAAAAAAAATATTTTTTTTTCCCCACTAAGGTTGGGGTAAGAATTAGGGTTAGGGTTAGGGGTAGGGTTAGGGGTAGGGTTAGGGTTAGGGGTAGGGTTAGGGGTAGGGTTAGGGTTAGGGGTAGGGTTAGGGGTAGGGGTAGGGTTAGGGGTAGGGGTAGGGTTAGGGTTAGGGGTAGGGTTAGGGTTAGGGGTAGGGTTAGGGGTAGGGTTAGGGGTAGGGTTAGGGGTAGGGTTAGGGGTAGGGGTAGGGTTAGGGGTAGGGTTAGGGTTAGGGGTAGGGTTAGGGTTAGGGTTTCGGTATGTGCACACGTATTCTGGTCCTCTGCGGATTTTTCCGCTGCGGATATGATAAATCCGCAGTGCTAAACCGCTGCGGAATTATGGCGGTTTACCGCGTTTTTTCTGCGCATTTCAATGCGGTTTTACAACAGCGATTTTCTATTTGAGCAGTTGTAAAACCGCTGCGGAATCCGCAGAAAGAAGTGACATGCTGCGGAATGTAAACTGCTGCGTTTCCGTGCAGTTTTTCTGCAGCATGTGTACAGCGATTTTTGTTTCCCATAGGTTTGCATTGAACTGTAAACTCATGGGAAACTGCTGCGGATCCGCAGCGTTTTCCGCAGCGTGTGCACATACCTTTAGAATTAGGCTATATGCACACGGTGCGGATTGGCCGCTGCGGATCCGCAGCAGAGTTCCATCAGGTTTACAGTACCATGTAAACATATGGAAAGCCAAATCCGCTGTGCCCATGGTGCGGAAAATACCGCGCGGGAACGCTGCGTTGTATTTTCCGCAGCATGTCAATTCTTTGTGCGGATTCCGCAGCGTTTTACACCTGTTCCTCAATAGGAATCCGCAGGTGAAATCCGGACAAAAAACACTGGAAATCCGCGGTAAATCCGCAGGTAAAACGCAGTGCCTTTTACCCGTGGATTTTTCAAAAATGGTGCTGAAAAATCTCATACGAATCCGCAACGTGGGCACATAGCGTTAGGGCTAGGGTTGGGTTGGAATTAGGGTTGTGGTTAGGGTTAGGGGTGTGTTGGGGTTACGGGTGTGTTGGGGTTAGGGTTGTGATTAGGGTTATGGCTACAGTTGGGATTAGGGTTAGGGGTGTGTTGGGGTTAGTGTTGGAGTTAGAATTGAGGGGTTTCCACTGTTTAGGCACATCAGGGGGTCTCCAAACGCAACATGGCGCCACCATTGATTCCAGCCTATCTTGTATTCAAAAAGTCAAATGGTGCTCCCTCACTTCTGAGCCCCGACGTGTGCCCAAACAGTAGTTTACCCCCACATATGGGATACCAGCATACTCAGGACAAACTGCGCAACAATTACTGGGGTCCAATTTCTCCTGTTACCCTTGAGAAAATAAAAAATTGCTTGCTAAAACATCATTTTTGAGGAAAGAAAAATGATTTTTTATTTTCACGGCTCTGCGTTGTAAACGTCTGTGAAGCACTTGGGGGTTCAAAGTGCTCACCACATATCTAGATAAGTTCCTTGGGGGGTCTAGTTTCCAAAATGGGGTCACTTGTGGGGGATTTCTACTGTTTAGGCACACCAGGGGCTCTGCAAACGCAACATGACGTCCGCAGACCATTACATCACAGTCTGCATTTCAAAAGTCACTACTTCCCTTCTGAGCCCCGACGTGTGCCCAAACAGTGGTTTACCCCCACACATGGGGTATCAGCGTACTCAGGAGAAACTGGACAACAACTTTTGGGGTCCAATTTCTCCTGTAACCCTTGGTAAAATAAAAAATTCTGGGCTAAAAAATTATTTTTCAGGAAAGAAAACGTATTTATTATTTTCACTGCTCTGTGTTATGAACTTCTGTGAAGCACTTGGGGGTTCAAAGTGCTCACCTCACATCTAGATAAGTTCCTTTCGGGGTCTAGTTTCCAAAATGGAGTCACTTGTGCGGGGTTTCTACTGTTTAGCCACATCAGGGGCTCTGCAAACGCAACGTGACGCCCGCAGAGCATTCCATCAAAGTCTGCATTTCAAAACGTCACTACTTCACTTCCGAGCCCCAGCATGTGCCTAAACAGTGGTTTACCCCCACATATTGGGTATCAGCGTACTCAGGAGAAACTGGACAACAACTTTTGGGGTCAAATTTCTCCTGTTACCCTTGGGAAAATAAAAAATTGCGGGCTAAAAAATCATTTTTGAGAAAAGAGTTTTTTTTTTTTTTTCATGGCTCTGCGTTATAAACTTCTGTGAAGCACTTGAGGGTTCAAAGTGCTCACCACACATCTAGATTAGTTCCTTTGGGGGTCTAGTTTACAAAATGGGGTCATTTCTGGGGGATCTCCAATGTTTAGGCACACAGGGGCTCTCCAAATGCGACATGGTGTCCGCTAATGATTGGAGCTAATTTTCCATTTAAAAAGCCAAATGGCGTGCCTTCCCTTCTGAGCCCTGCCGTGCGCCCAAACAGTGGTTTACCCCCACATATGGGGTATCTGCGTACTCAGGACAAACTGGACAACAACATTTGTGATCCAATTTCTCCTATTACCATTGGCAAAATAGGAAATTCCAGGCTAAAAAATCATTTTTGAGAAAAGAAAAATTATTTTTTATTTTCATGGCCCTGCATTATAAACTTCTGTGAAGCACCTGGGGGTTTAAAGTGCTCAGTATGCATCTAGATAAGTTCCTTGGGGGGTCTAGTTTCCAAAATGGGGTCACTTGTGGGGGAGCTCCATTGCATAGGCACACAGGGGCTCTCCAAATGCGACATGGTGTCCGCTAACAAATGGAGCTAATTTTCCATTCAAAAAGTCAAAAGGCGCGCCTTCCCTTCTGAGCCCTGCCGTGTGCCCAAACAGTGGTTTACCCCCACATATGAGGTATCGGCGTACTCGGGAGAAATTGCTCAACAAATTTTAGGATCCATTTTATCCTATTGCCCATGTGAAAATGAAAAAATTGAGGCGAAAAGAAATTTTTTGTGAAAAAAAAGTACTTTTTCATTTTTACGGATCAATTTGTGAAGCAGCTGGGGGTTTAAAGGGCTCACTATGCATCTAGATAAGTTCCTTGGGGCGTCTAGTTTCCAAAATGGGGTCACTTGTGGGGGAGCTCCAATTTTTTGGCACACGGGGCTCTCCAAACTTGACATGGTGTCCGCTAAAGAGTGCAGCCAATTTTTCATTCAAAAAGTCAAATGGCGCTCCTTCCCTTCCAAGCCCTGCCGTGCGCCCAAACAGTGGTTTACCCCCACATATGAGGTATCAGCGTACTCAAGACAAATTGGCCAACAACTTTCGTGGTTCAGTTTCTCCTTTTACCATTGGGAAAATACAAAAATTGTTGCTGAAAAATCATTTTTGTGACTAAAAAGTTAAATGTTCATTTTTTCCTTCCATGTTGCTTCTGCTGCTGTGAAGCACCTGAAGGGTTAATAAACTTCTGGAATGTGGTTTTGTGCACCTTGAGGAGTGCAGTTTTTAGAATGGTGTCACTTTTGGGTATTTTCAGCCATATAGACCCCTCAAACTGACTTCAAATGTGAGGTGGTCCCTAAAAAAAATGGTTTTGTAAATTTCGTTGTACAAATGAGAAATCGCTGGTCAAATTTTAACCCTTATAACTTCCTAGCAAAAAAAAATTTTGTTTCCAAAATTGTGCTGATGTAAAGTAGACATGTGGGAAATGTTATTTATTAACTATTTTGTGTCACATACCTCTCTGGTTTAACAGAATAAAAATTCAAAATGTGAAAATTGCGAAATTTTCAAAATTTTCGCCAAATTTCCATTTTTATCACAAATAAACACAGAATTTATTGACCTAAATTTACCACTAACATGAAGCCCAATATGTCACGAAAAAACAATCTCAGAACCGCTAGGATCCATTGAAGCGTTCCTGAGTTATTACCTCATAAAGGGACACTGGTCAGAATTGCAAAAAACGGCAAGGTCTTTAAGGTCAATATAGGCTGGGTCATGAAGGGGTTAAAATTATATCTTATGAGGTAATAGGAGAGACACGCAAGTTAAATGATAAATTGTTTTTATATTGTATAGTACAGCCATAATATACTAAATAGGGTATGCACATAACGCTGCATGAATTGGTCACCAGGCAGTATGCATACAGTACAGACACAGACTGCTATTAAGTGCATGGGTGTGAACAGAGGCTACAGGGGTAATGAGTTTGAAGAAAATGTTGCATGGGCCAAATGGGGATAGTTAGATTCGTGAGGTAAGGTGAAATGCCATTCTAAAAAAAATAATTTTTAAGTCACGCTTAAAACTGTGGGTATTGGGAATTAATCAAATTATCCTGGGTAATGCATTCCAAAGAATTGGCACGACATGTGAGAAGTCTTGAAGTCATTATCAGAACAGAGGGCATGAGTAAGGTGGTAGACTGAAAAGTGGGATGAGACATAGGTGGGTACTGAACAATGGAGCATTTTGTTTGTGAGAGTGAAATGTTTATATTTAACTGTGTATTGGATGGGCAATCAGTGCAACGACTGGCACAGGGAAGAGGCATTGGTGTAGTGATTGGTGAGGAATATGATCCTGGCTATTGCATTCAGGATGGATTGGAGAGGGGAAAGTTTAGTAAGAGGGAAACTGATTAGTTAAGAGTTGCAATAGTCCAGACGAGAATAAATAACAGCTACAGTAAGGGGTTTTTGCTGTGTCGAAGGTAAGAACAGGTCTAATTCTAAATATTGCTGTAACCGAATATGTGTGTGATGCATCAGCACTAAATAGTTTAAGTTGGTGAAGTAGTGAAGTGAGAAAAATATAGGCACAATTTAAATTTATGGGATCAAATAGCAAAAAAATTGTAATGTGCAGAAGTATTCACTCCCTTTGCGATGAAGCTCCTAAAAATTTCTGGTGCAAGCAATTACCTCATGCATAGTGAAAGGGGGAAGTCCACCTGTGTGCAATCGAAGTGTCACATGGCCTGTCAGTATACACACCTTTTCTGAAAGGCCACAGAGGCTGCAACAACAGTACACAAGAGGCACCACTAATCATACAACACCATGAAAACAAAGTAGATCTAAAAAAAATCAGGGACAAAGTTGTTGAGAAGTACAAGTCAGGGTTGGGTTATAAAAAAAAATCTCACTCTCTCATGTTCACAATGACCACCATCAAACCCATTGTCACGAAGTGACTGTCCTAGCGTTACACGACCCGACAAGTGGTTGGTCACAAAATGGCTAAACACACAAGGGTACCCCGGGGACACGTTAACAACGCTGGGTCCTGTAGGTTGGGATCGGAGAATGGACACCTCCTGCACTTAACTGAGGATGAGCCCTGCTCTTACTACCGTCCCTATACGAGTTCTTTCAACCCGTCGCTGACCAGGATACCTAGTCCCTTACTTACCCTGCACCTATCCCTAAATAGGGAACTGGCAGGTGAGAGCACTGGTCCCACCGCTGCACTAATACGACACAAGGTAAGGTAAGACAAACACCAGGGGAAAAGGAAGCACAAAACAACACTTAGCTTTGTCTGCTGCAATGCACCGCACAGCAGAGTAAGGCACCAAATGGCAGAATTCAACAGAAGCACCACTGAACCCAGGAAGCCCCTGACTCCAGCTTGGTTGGTCTCCCAGAGGACCTGTATAACCATCAGTCAGCTGATGCATCAGGTGACCTTTTAAAGGATTGTGGGAGTGGTCACCAACATCAGCTGACCCAGCAGCAATGCAAAGCAATGCAATAACACCAGTGGCTACTGGGGGAGGAAAACTGCATTATCCCCCGATGACCAGAAAGGAAAAAAGGTTTTAATCTGAGAGAAACCAGATCTGCCACAGATCCAAACATGGATCATGACAGTATCCCCCTTTCAATGAGGAGCCTATGGACACTCAACACCTCACCTGATAACAACCTACGGTGAGGATGCCTCGATCCACCAGAGTTCACCTAGGCTCCGGAGGTGCTACAAATCTCCAGAGCGCCGACCTGGGGAATTAGTTGTGTACATGCATAACTGGGGGTAACTCCAACTGAAAAGTCCCAGGGCTGAGAATGGTCGACACCCGATATGGCCCAATCACCCTGGAACTCCAGGTCCCAGTTGCACACTTCCACTTGATGTTTTTGGTGGACACCCATACGTACTCATTCACACACAGGTCCGGACCTGAACGTTTATTTCCATGCAAACATTTGCCACAAGATGGTGAATTCTTTCAGGAATTAACAACAGAGGCGTCCCCCTGTGTCACCGCACTCACACCCCCACAATGCTCAGGGGAAACCACCACCCTCCCCTGACCTCTCTTCCTAAGGTGACTACAACACACAGGATAAGCAAGTGGTGAGGGTTGAGTCCTGCCCCTACTCCCTGGCAGCACCTCTGCTGCCCCCACTGGAGAGGAAGGGATAGGTTGTAGAAAGATGGAAGAAACAGTTGCTACTGGGCAGCAGCACTCACACGACTGATCCCAGCTGACCACTTCCCTTAGCCGCCAATCTATGACCGGGTTGTGTTTTTTTAACCAAGGGATTCCTAAAACAATGGGTGTTGGTATTCCCCCCAAGACATAGCACGACAGGGACTCCTCATGACAAGTCCCTATGGGCAGGTGTATATCATCCACAACCTGGGTCACCCACCCCTGGCTGAGTGGTACAGAGTTAATGGCCTGGACCTTTAGGAGTTTAGTTAGTGTCCTACACCTCAGACCATGGGTCTGGACAAAATGAGCATCCACCAGATTGACACTTGCTCCACTGTCCACAAACACCGGTATAAACTCAGTTACCCTGCCAACCACCACTTCAGCTGACAAGGTACACTGAGGAGAAAAAATGGAGGAAATATACACTCCCTGTTCGCCTCCTTCCACACGGGGATGCGGCTTCTTAGGTGATACAGGTAATTTGGCGCGAGCTGGGTAGACACCGATGAAGTGACCAGTGTGCCCAAAATAAAAACATGCCCCCATACCACGGCGAACCGCAGGCAACCCCATTTGGGAACCAACTCCTCCCACCTGCATGGGTTTGTCCATCGGCTCAGGTGTGTCCCCCTCCCTAGCAAGGACTACAAGGCGCACATTTGGTGTATGTCTCTCCCTCAAGCGTCTATCAACCCGGATGGCAAGAGACATGGTGGCCTCCAATGACCTGGGGGTGGCGCACTGCACAAGAGTATCCTACTACCTTGGAGACAGACCCTGCCTAAAATGGCTCCTAAGGGCAAGGTCATACCACAGTGTGTCAGTGGCCCACCTCCTGAACTCCGAGCAGTACTCCTCAGCTGGCCAACCCCCCTGCTTGATTTTCTGCAGTTGGTATTCCGCCAGGGAGGCGCCATCAGGATCCCTATACACAAGCGCCAAAGCAACAAAAAACTCGTCCAATGACCGTAAAGATGGAGAACCGGAAGGGAGAAAGCCCAGGATTGGGGATCACCCTTAAGAAGGGAGATTATAATCCCCACACACTGTTCCTTATTCCCTGATGAATGAGGGCGGAGCCTGAAGTATAACTTGCAGGCTTCCTGAAAAACCAAAAAATGTATCTCTCCCTCCAGAGAACCTGCCAGGGAGAGATATCTTGGGTTATGGTTGAGCATGTATTTGAGCTGAAGCCCAAAAGCCCACCAACAACTGCAGCTGCTGCACCACCTCACCACGCAGCACCTTAAACTCCTCGGTGAGGGTCTGAAGCAGTTGGGCAAAGGCCTGCATCTGAGCCATGGCTCACCAGAAAAAATGGGTCGGTTGGTTAAAATGTCACGAAGTGACTCTCCTAGCGTGACACGACCCGACGAGTGGTTGGTCACAAAATAGCTAAAATGGCTAAACACACAAGGGTACACCAGGGACACTTTAACAATGGTGGGCCATGTCGGTGGGGAATGGGGAATAGACACCTCCTGCACTCACCTGAGGATGAGCCCTGCTCTTACTACCATCCCTATACGGGTTCTTTCAACCCGGTTCCGACCAGGATACCTGACCTGAAAGGAAAAAAGGTTTTAATCTGAGAGAAACCAGATCTGCCACAGATCCATGCATGGATCGTGACACCCAATATCATCAAATGCTCTGTGGGTGCTCTGAAATCTCATCTCTTGAGATCTTGATCCTGAGATCACCAACAGCACATGCGCCGCCCCCCGGCGATGGCCATATTTCCAGAGACCAGCGCACGTGGAACCCTGGAAGTTCCGGGCTCTGGCCTGTCGCAAAATGTTGGCAGAGCCCCGGGCAGCGCCGGACACCAACGCAGCACCGCTGGGCACCGGAGATACCCTCAGCAACTGCTGGGCACCCGGAGACACCCGGACAAACCCCAGTAAGGCATGTTGGCTTTCTAAAACGCACCCCCATTTTCCCCCCAAGTTTGGGGGAAAAAAGTGCGTCTTACAAAGTGAAAAAAAAGGTAATTTTTGTCCTATTTGTAATTTTTCAGATTTTGTCAAAATATTCACAGGTTTATGCATGTTCTTTAAATGAACTGATGCAAACCCTAAAAAAAAACGTGAAACTCCAGATTGTGAGATAGCAAAACACAAGAAATGCCAAGGAAGGAAAATACTTCCACAAGCCACTGTAGAATTAGGGATGAGCGAATCGATTCTCAGGGCCCTGGTTTAGGACTACATCAGTAGTCCATGTCCACCAAATTAGAGTTTTGCAAACAGTCTTCTACTAGCAGAAATCCCAGGTGCATCTTCTGATTTGTAGGCATGGTGGGACATTATTTTTGTGGTTTGATGAAAGCATGACATCATAGTAAACCTACTAATAAAGAGGCCAAGTGGATGTTTTCAGGGTTCTTGACTGGCAGTGACAGACTACCAACATGGCCATTGAACCATGGCCATGCAATTCAATTTACTCATCTCTAGTGATGGGCTAACACGTGGATGGTCGATTCTGGCAGGTTTAAAAAAGTTTGGTTTGGGTACCAGAACGTTAACTGAACCCGGACCCAATTCAAGTGATTAGGGGCCCACACATTTGGCATGTCTCATGCTGTCATCTGTGTGACAGCGTAGGAAACAGCATCTCTGACCTGTGGTATCATTACATGTCACCGATGGTCACAGCTCTGCTGTTCCTACGCTGTAAAACAGATGGCAGCATGTGAGCCAGCCCAGCATCTATGACCTACGTAAAAAATGTTACCGCCGGTCAGGTGTTGGCTGAAAGAGTACTTCTACTCTCATCAGCATACACTTGCTCTCACTGATAGGAGCGAGAACAGGCAATGCTGATGAGAGTGGTACTCTCATCATCTGGTAACTGTTCAATATAATAAAGATGTCAGTGTGATTTAGTGCAGTCAAGGTGTGTGTATTTTACTGTAAAATGTATTTATTGAATAAATAAAAAAATAAATGAAAAATGCCCCCATAGTTTTCATAACCAACTGATGGAAAGCAGATGGCTGGGGGCTGAATTTTATATTCTGGGAATGGGCCAAATAAAGGTTCCAAGACAATGAATATCAGCTCACAGCTGTTTGCTTAGCCTTTATTGGTTATTATAGGCTAGACCCCCAACAAATTTCCATGGTTAACCCCAATATTCAATATCCAGCAAAAGGCTAAACAGACAGCTGCAGGCTGATATTAATACCATAGGAAGGGGCTATGTATATTGGCCCCCTCCCAGACTAATAACATGAGTTCTCAGCCACCCCAAGAAATGCTGCATGCTTAAGATATGCCAATTCTGGCTTTTAGCTTCCGCTCTTCCCACTTGTCCTGCTACGGTGGCAAGTGTGATAATAGGATTGAGGTTGATGTCAGCTGTTTTATATCCGCTGACATAAAGCCCAGGAGCTAGGCCCCCATTACTAACCCCATAGTTATATTGTAATAAAGACATAGCCACAATAAAGTCCATTATTTTAAGACTCCCCGACCCTCTTTTACCCATTTATTTGCAGTGTGTCTGGAGTGCCCACAGACGCAGGGCCGCGGGTTACTCGATACCGGTCCTCTCTGTCTCAGTTCTTAGGTTGTCACGGTGGCTGGACCCGGTCCGTGACCCTGCCAAGGGGCGTCCAATAAAAGAGGTGATGAAAGTCGGCTAAAGTTTCATAACACCACCTGTGGTATTCGGTCAGGTCGACCAACGCTGCTTGAGGTCCACTGGGGTGATGTGATGGCAGATAGATGGTATACCTTCCCACAGGTGAAGTATATCCCCAGGGCTTCCCAGTAGTGTAGGTGGCGATGGTGTGAGGTGCAGACAATAACGAGGATACAGGGTTGCAGTCTCTTTACCTTTTACTGAAGACTTCGGGATCCGCAATCCAGAGCACTGTTAACAGGGCTGTCTGAGACCGGCCGGTCCGAAGGCACATCCAGAGTTCCCTTTGCAGGTGGAAATCAGTGCCTACCACTAGCGCCTGTGTGTTGTAGTTCTTCCCTGCTGAGCATTCGGGATAGTCCTCACAACTTCTGTTCTAGTTCTTTCTCTTTCTCTCTCTCCGTCCCCCAAGTTTATCTGGATAGGATGCACCCGTTTGACAGGAAGGCTTGGAGCTATTCTGGGACCCTAGAGACGCCTCTCTCCACGCTTGCCCCCTATGTCTGCTTAGGTAATGTATGGTAGACAGCCAACCTATAATCAACTGTCCTGCGGTATTTGAAGTAAGGCATAAAGTCAGTTACTTCCTCGGTGTTCCGGTCACCGGCTATGCGCCTCAGTAGGATGTTCCCGTTCTCGGGGCACAACTCCTACTGGCTCTCCTTTGTGCTTTGATCTCGTTTCTCACGTTCCACAATATCCTTCTCTTTGTGTCCTTTCTTAGGATACCGCCTCAAGGTAGTGCAGGCGCGGTTCCGTTGCTTTCTATTCGTTCTGCTAGGCCCCTGTCAGGAACCCACCCCTGACAGGTCCTCCCTGGACACTCCCAGGCTGCGTTCTGTTCTAACTTCCTATCCGACCCCTAGTTTTACCAGTGTGAGGAGTGGCCTAATACATAGTGCCTTTTGCTCCCCCTGGTGGCCAGAGTGTGAAGTGTAATGTGTGCTTGTGATACCTGGTCAGGTGAACTCCTTTAGTACAATCAGACATAACATCACTCCCCTTAGTGGCAAAGCGACATTACTGCAACGATCAGGACTCTGGGGCGCTGCATGTCCACTAACTAGCATCACTGGTGTCTACAGTCTTGGAATCAGTGAGTGGGCCTGTATATAGGGCTACAGATACTCACTGTGGTGTTTGATGATATGCTGTGTATCACACTCAACATGGACCAGAGGAAGTGAAGGAAAGAGTTGTCTCAGCAGATTAGAAAGAAAATTATAGACAAACATGTTAAAGGCAAAAGTTATAAGACCATCTCCAAGCAGCTTGATGTTCCTGTAACTACAGTTGCACATATTATTCAGAAATTTAAGATCCATGGGACTTTAGCCAACCTCCCTGGATGTGGCCACAGGAGGAAAATTCTTGACAAATCAAAAAGACCAATGATATGAATGGTAACAAAAGAGCCCAGAAAAACTTCAAAACAGATTAAAGGTGAACTTCAAGCTCAAGGAACATCAGTGTCAGATCGCACCATACATCATTGTATGAGCCAAAGTGGACTTCATGGGAGATGACCAAGGAGGACACCATTGTTGAAAAAAATCATAAAAAAGCCAGACTGGAATTTGTCAAACTACATGCTGACAGAAGCCCTATAGTACCCAGCAACCTTTTAAAATTGTTATTACTATGAAATGCTGTAGTATTTTCAAGTAAAGCATACCTGAACCTGACTACAATCACAGTGCCAGGCTCCGAGTCATGCTGACTTTGAGTTGGGTAGCATAAATCTAGTGACAGGTTCCCTTTCGGTGAGGAAAATATGTAATATTAAGCAACATGTGGATATTTTTTTTTTTCATATCATTGTTAATAACACAAATCTGTAAATCTCACCCAGGAAGGCTCTCATTGTGAATTAAATCTATAAAATTACATGCCATGTTACCTTGTGAAAAGCTGGCTGTAGAGCATAAATGTATTTTACGCAATATGTACAAATCCTTCCATGGGCTGTAAAGATAAGGTATCGCACATTGATAACCATGAGCTGCCAGAAAACTACATCTCTGAATGCATTTATGAGCAGAGAGAAGAAAATGCAGTTACACTACATCCTAGTTTTATGTACTTATCGATTGCAGCACTTGTTATTGATGCAGTATATTATTGTGCTGAGGTTCTAGTACTATATATTTTTTAACAATTCCTGTATATTTAGTTCTAATCTTGATTTATGTATTTTGTTATTTTCACCATTTGAACCGAGATATCTTCTGAAATTTTAACATGAAAAATCCGATAAGAAAAATTGTACACAAGAACCAAAGATGTAAAAAAATACAAATTTTATTGAAAAAGAAAAAACAAAAAGACATAATTACAAACATAATAGGCATTAAAAAGTGGGAAATTATAGGTATTTGCCATGTGCATCAACTGAAAGCTAGGAGGCGGAGTGCACGATCAGAAGGCTAGAGAATACATTTCAAAAACCTGACCTGCACATCCAAACATAGACACAGTGTGAACAGGTGCTGAACCTAGAGTCGCCAACTCGCATATAGTTGGCGACTCTATTGGCTAGTTGGCTCTCATTTTTCATATTTCTAGTGCAGTTGGCGACTCTAGGTTCAGCACCTGGTCACACTGTGTCTATGTTTGGATGTGCAGGTCAGGTTTTTGAAATGTATTCTCTAGCCTTCTGATCGTGCACTCTGCCTCCTAGCTTTCAGGTGTTTTAATTACAGCAGGTCCAATACCCCTCCACAGAGAGAGAGAATTTTAGTCTAAGAAGAGGTTTCACATGCACCCATTCAGATGGAGACGTTTATTCTCAGCGAGGAAGGCAAGCGTAGGACCTGGTATAAGAGAAATGCCGTAAAGAGGCTACCAGGTACACATAAAATTGGCCATTTTTATGCGCTAAAAGCTCTCATTTTTCATATTTCTAGTGCAGTAATGCAGTTCAAATTTCGTGTTTTCAAGTTTGCATGTTTTAGCACTGCAGTGTGCTGCCTTATTTACTTAACTATATGCGAGTTGGCGACTCTAGGTTCAGCACCTGTTCACACTGTGTCTATGTTTGGATGTGCAGGTCAGGTTTTTGAAATGTATTCTCTAGCCTTCTGATCGTACACTCCGCCTCCTAGCTTTCAGGTGTTTTAATTACAGCAGGTCCAATACCCCTCCACAGAGAGAGAGAATTTTAGTTTAAGAAGAGGTTTCACATGCACCCATTCAGATGGAGACGTTTATTCTCAGCGAGGAAGGCAAGCATAGGACCTGGTATAAGAGAGATGCCGTAAAGAGGCTACCAGGTACACATAAAATTGGCCATTTTTATGCGCTAAAAGCTCTCATTTTTCATATTTCTAGTGCAGTAATGCAGTTCAAATTTCGTGTTTTCAAGTTTGCATGTTTTAGCGCTGCAGTGTGCTGCCTTATTTACTTAACCATGCACATGAATCATGACATCATAGGGGTGGGCAGGGATAGCCCCAGGGTGGGCAGAGTTAGCACCCAATGCGCTACCATCTACCTGTACTGGAAGAGGAGCTGCTGCCAGAGAGTCTATAGCGATCTCTGTGCAGGAAGCTCAGTGCCTGTCTACTGGTGATTTCTGTGCCAGGTGATCTGTGCCCCTCAGCTATGTGCCCCCTGTGATCTCTGTGCCCCCCAGCTATGTGCCCCAATATAATCTCTGTGCCCTCATACTGTATGCCCCCTGTGATCTCTGTGCCTCCCAGATATGTGCCCCATGTGATCTCTGTGCCCCATGTGATCTCTGTTGCCCTAGCTGTGTGCCCTCCTCCTGTGATCTCTGTTCCCCTGCTATATGCCCCCTGTGATCAATGTGCCCCCAGCTATGTGCCCCCTGTGATTTCTGTGCCCCCATGATCTGTTCCCCCTGTGATCTCTGCCCCCTAGCTGTAAGCCCCCTGTGATTTCTGTGCCCACCAGCTATATGCCCTTCTGTGATCCCTTTGCCCTCCAGCTATATGCACCCCTGTGATCTCTGTGCCCTGAGCTATATGCCCCCTGTGATCTCTGTTCCCCCTGTGATCCATGTGCCCCAGCTATGTCTCCCTGTGATTTGTGTCCCCAGCTATGTGCCCCATGATCTGTTCCCCCTGTGATCTCTGCCCCCTAGCTGTAAGCCCCCTGTGATTTCTGTGCCCACCAGCTATATGCCCTTCTGTGATCCCTTTGCCCTCCAGCTATATGCACCCCTGTGATCTCTGTGCCCTGAGCTATATGCCCCCTGTGATCTCTGTTCCCCCTGTGATCCATGTGCCCCAGCTATGTCTCCCTGTGATTTCTGTGTCCCCAGCTATGTGCCCCATGATCTGTTCCCCCTGTTATTTCTGCCCCCATAGTTGTATGCCCCCTGTGATTTTTGTGCCCACCAGCTATATGCCCCCTGTGATCTCTTTGCCCCCCAGCTATGTGCCCCCTGTGATCTCTGTTCCCCCTGTGATCTCTCTGCCCCCCTAGCTGTATGCCCCCCTGTGATTTTTGTGCACACCAGCTATATGCCCCCTGTGATCTGTGCCCCCCAGCTCTATGCACCCCTGTGATCTCTGTGCCCCTGCTTTATGCCCCCTGTGATCCCTGTGGCACACCAGCTATGTGCCCTCTGTGATTTCTGTGACCCCAGTTATGTGCCCCCTGTGATCTGTTCCCCCTGTGATCTCTGCCCCCCAGCTGTATGTCCTCTGTGATTTCTGTGCCCACCAGCTATATGCACCGCTGTGATCTCTGAGCCCCCCAGCTATTTGCCCCCTGTGATCTCTGTTCCCCTGTGATCTCTCTACTCCCCCAGCTATTTGCACCCCTCTGATTTCTGTGCCCACCCGCTATATGCCCCCTGTGATCTCTGTTACCCCCTGCTATATGCCCCCTGTGATCCCTCTGCCTCCAGCTATGTGCCCCTTCTGATTTCTGTGTCCCAAGCTATGTGCCCCCATGATCTATTCCCCCTGTGATCTCTGCCCCATAGCGGTATGCTGCCTGTGATTTCTGTGCCCACCAGCTATATGCCCCTGTGTGATCCATGTGCCCCCCAGCTATATGCACCCCTGTGATCTCTAGGCCCCCAAGCTATGTGCCCACTTTGATCTCTGTTCCTCCTGTGATCTCTCTGTCCCCAGCTATATGCCCCCTTGTGATTTCTGTGCCCACCAGCTATATGCCCCTTGTGATCTCTGTGCCCCCAGCTATGTGCCCCCTGTGATCTCTGTGCCCCCCAGCTATGTGCCCCAATATAATCTCTGTTCCCCATACTATATGCCCCCTGTGATCTCTGTGCCCCATGTGATCTCTATGCCCCCTGTGATCTCTGTGGCCCCAGTTATATGCCCCCCTGTGATCCCTGTGCCCCCCAGCTATGTGCTCCCTGTGATTTCTGTGCCACCAGCTATTTGCCCCCCTGTGATCTGTTTCCCCTGTGATCTCTGCCCCCTAGCTGTATGACCCCCTGTGATTTTTGTGCCCACCAGCTATATGCACCCGTGATCTCTGTGCCCCCAGCTATATGCACCCTTGTGATCTCTGTGCCCCCCAGCTTTGTGCCCCCTGTGATCTTTGCTCCCTCTGTGATCTCTGCCCCCCAGCTATATGCCCCCTGTAATTTCTGTACCCACAAGCTATATGCCCCCTGTGATCTCTGTGCCCCTTGCTATATGCCCCCTGTGATCCCTGTGCCCCCAGCTATGTGCCCCCTCTGATTTCTTTGCCCTCTGCTATGTGCCACCATGATCTGTTCCCCCTGTGATCTCTGCCCCTGAGCTGTATGCCCCTGTGATTTCTGTGCCCACCAGCTATATGCCCCTGTGTGATCCATGTGCCCCCCAGCTATATGCACCCCTGTGATCTCTGTGCCCCCAAGCTATGTGCCCACTTTGATTTCAGTTCTCCCTATGATCTCTCTGCCCCCCAGCTATATGCCGCCTTGTGATTTCTGTGAACACCAGCTATATGCCCCCTGTGATCTCTGTGCCCCCAGCTATGTGCCCCCTGCGATCTCTGTGCCCCCCAGCTTTGTGCCCCATACTATATGCCCCCTGTGATCTCTGTGCCTCCCAGCTATGTGCCCTTTGTGATCTCTATGCCCCCTGTGATCTCTGTGGCCCCAGCTTTGTGCTCTCCCCCTGTGATCTCTGTGCTCCCCTGCTTTATGCCCTCCTGTGGTCCCTGTGCCCCCCAGCTATGTGCTTACTTTGATTTCAGTTCCCCCTATGATCTCTCTGCCCCCCAGCTATATGCCCCCTTGTGATTTCTGTGAACACCAGCTATATGCCCCCTGTGATCTCTGTGCCCCCAGCTTTGTGCCCCCTGTGATCTCTGTGCCCCCAGCTATGTCCCCATACTATATGCCTCCTGTGATCTCTGTGCCTCCCAACTATGTGCCCCTTGTTATCTCTATGCCCCCTGTGATCTCTGTGGCCCCAGCTTTGTGCTCTCCCCCTGTGATCTCTGTGCTCCCCTGCTATATGCCCTCCTGTGGTCCCTGTGCCCCCCAGCTATGTGCCCACTGTGATTTCTGTGCCCCCAGCTATGTACCTCCTGTGATCTGTTCCCCTGTGATCTCTGTCCCCCTAGCTGGATGCCCCCTGTGATTTTTGTGCCCACCAGCTATATGCCCCTCTGTGATCTCTGTGCCCCCAGCTATATGCAAACCTGTGATCTCTGTGCCCCCCTGTTATATGCCCCCCTGTGATCCCTGTGCCCCCCCAGCTATATGTTCCCTGTGATTTCTGCACCCCCAGCTATGTGCCCCTTGTGATCTGTCCCCCTATGATCTCTGCCTCTTGTGATTTTTGTGCCCACCAGCTATATGCACCCTTGTGATCTCTGTGCCCCCCAGCTTTGTGCCCCCTGTGATCTCTGTTTCCCCTGTGATCTCTGCCCCCCAGCTGTATGCCCCCTGTGATTTCTGTACCCACAAACTATGCCCCCTGTGATCTCTGTGCTCCCCAGCTATATGCACCCCTGTGATCTGAAGCTCCCAGCTTTCTGCCCCCTGTGATCTATGTACCCCCTGCTATGTACCCCCATGATATTTGTTCTCCCATGTGATCTCTGTGCCCCCCTGTGATCTCTGCCCTCCGGCTATGTGCCCTCCTGTGATTTCTGTACCCCCTTGTGATCTTCGCACCACCCCCGGTGATCTCTCTGCCCCCCAGCTATATGCCGCCTTGTGATTTCTGTGAACACCAGCTATATGCCCCCTGTGATCTCTGTGCCCCCAGCTTTGTGCCCCCTGTGATCTCTGTGCCCCCAGCTATGTGCCCCATACTATATGCCCCCTGTGATCTCTGTGCCTCCCAACTATGTGCCCCTTGTTATCTCTATGCCCCCTGTGATCTCTGTGGCCCCAGCTTTGTGCTCTCCCCCTGTGATCTCTGTGCTCCCCTGCTATATGCCCTCCTGTGGTCCCTGTGCCCCCCAGCTATGTGCCCACTGTGATTTCTGTGCCCCCAGCTATGTACCTCCTGTGATCTGTTCCCCTGTGATCTCTGTCCCCCTAGCTGGATGCCCCCTGTGATTTTTGTGCCCACCAGCTATATGCCCCTCTGTGATCTCTGTGCCCCCAGCTATATGCAAACCTGTGATCTCTGTGCCCCCCTGTTATATGCCCCCCTGTGATCCCTGTGCCCCCCCAGCTATATGTTCCCTGTGATTTCTGCACCCCCAGCTATGTGCCCCTTGTGATCTGTCCCCCTATGATCTCTGCCTCTTGTGATTTTTGTGCCCACCAGCTATATGCACCCTTGTGATCTCTGTGCCCCCCAGCTTTGTGCCCCCTGTGATCTCTGTTTCCCCTGTGATCTCTGCCCCCCAGCTGTATGCCCCCTGTGATTTCTGTACCCACAAACTATGCCCCCTGTGATCTCTGTGCTCCCCAGCTATATGCACCCCTGTGATCTGAAGCTCCCAGCTTTCTGCCCCCTGTGATCTATGTACCCCCTGCTATGTACCCCCATGATATTTGTTCTCCCATGTGATCTCTGTGCCCCCCTGTGATCTCTGCCCTCCGGCTATGTGCCCTCCTGTGATTTCTGTACCCCCTTGTGATCTTCGCACCACCCCCGGTGATCTCTCTGCCCCCCAGCTATATGCCGCCTTGTGATTTCTGTGAACACCAGCTATATGCCCCCTGTGATCTCTGTGCCCCCAGCTTTGTGCCCCCTGTGATCTCTGTGCCCCCAGCTATGTGCCCCATACTATATGCCCCCTGTGATCTCTGTGCCTCCCAACTATGTGCCCCTTGTTATCTCTATGCCCCCTGTGATCTCTGTGGCCCCAGCTTTGTGCTCTCCCCCTGTGATCTCTGTGCTCCCCTGCTATATGCCCTCCTGTGGTCCCTGTGCCCCCCAGCTATGTGCCCACTGTGATTTCTGTGCTCCCAGCTATGTACCTCCTGTGATCTGTTCCCCTGTGATCTCTGTCCCCCTAGCTGGATGCCCCCTGTGATTTTTGTGCCCACCAGCTATATGCCCC